>NW_026623323.1:2242897-2269796 GCF_030028575.1 Malurus melanocephalus | reverse complement strand
CTCAGGGTAATTCACCTCAATCGGGACAGGTATGGGCTCAGGGGCTGCTCGCTCCTCAGGATAATGAACTCCAGTCAGGACCCTGCAGGATTTTCCAGAGTTTTCTTTCCAACCAACATCAGTTCTTCCCGCTGGAAGTATGGCAGCAGAACTCRGCAATTGACAGTGCCAAAGGTGATTCCCAAAGGCTGGAATAGCCAGCGGTAATGCATTTGCTATGACAAATTCCACATCTTATTCTATTTTTTTAATATATTCAAAAATTAATTTGTTATTCAGAAYTATTCTCCTGACCGTTTCTAGGGGTTGTTTTTCTAACTTGTTCCAATTCCCCAGGTGTAACCATCATGATTGCAAACTTTGTATCTGCACTGTGCAAATATATTGAAATATGTATTTTAACAGCTGTTCAAGAGACCTAGGATGGCAAGGAGGTCTATCACCAGGAGCCTTATGGAGATCAAATTTAGCTCACAGTCAACAAATTTATAATAAATTGAATTAGGAATTCAATATTTTTCATAGTCTGCAGGCCACTTAACAGTACACATAGCCAGCACCATTAACATTTATTTGCAAAAAGTGCCCAATGGCATTGCTTCCCTAGGAAGTAACTGGATTTTTGCTACAGTGTATTTATCTTTTCCACCTTGCTTGAYACATCTCGAATCCTTTAAAGTGAGAAGTAATCTATTTTCCTTCAGTTCAGGAGGTTTTGCTGGYTACAGTCGGTTGCATGCTAATAATTTTTGCTGAGTAAAAGTTATTAGGTTTTCAGTTTCTGACTGAGGCAACATATGTAATCAGGAGCTATCATGTGCCATAGCTTAATTAACCTCTCATTAATGTTCTTATCATTATAATTTTACAAAAAAGAAAGAGTTCTTTTCACGTGAAATAATCCAAGGGGGAAAAAAATTCAGATTCAAGACTGCATTGCAGTGCTCTCTTCTTTTCACCAGCATGTTAAGAGAAAAGCATTACTAACTGTTGTAGTAACAAACCCCTGTTACCTGCATTATTTACAGWTCTGAGCAGGATGCATYACCACSCTGAATGCATAATCGCCTTTAAAAMCTTTGACAATTTCTGTTTTCATCCTGGATTACTCCTGTCATGAGGAAGATGACACTGAATAGACTCTTACCCCTTCACCAAGCCCTTTTGATTCTTTTTGGGCTATAGAAGGAGGAGTTTACCCCGGCACTGTGTGGTAGTCCCTTGTCTATCTCCATAGCAATACTTTCACATCAGAAACAGCAAGCAGACACAAAAGGTGCCTGAGCCTTCACCTGAGCACCGCTGCTGTGCAATACTCCCAGACAGCTTCCCCAACCCCAAAAGCCTGAAAACCAGTCACTGCCTAACGAGGTACCAGTCATGGCCTCCCTGCTGCTCATCTCAGTGCTAGGCTTGAGCCAGCTCAGCGGCTGGGTTCAGTTTTGGCCCAGACTGTTCCCTTTTTYCCAGTCCCATTCCTTTGCCAGCCTCCCCTGCCAGCTCCTACGGTTTAACAAACAGACACAGCTCTGTCCCCTGACACCTTTCCTGATCAAAACAGAGACATTTGTGTAAGGTCCTAAAGTGGACTAAAACTGAAGGGGTTTGGATTACCCCTCACCTGCTCAGCTATTTCAGCCTTTAAAAGGAGTGACAAAGGATCACAGGGAAGGAGCCAAGTCCTTCTGCAGAGATGGTACCAGGAGAGCAAGAAAAATGACGAAACAATGAACATTGGATCCTTCCTCCAAATAYCTGTCATCCCTTGTAACATAAGCAACTGGAACTGATTTGTGACCCCAGACCAAAGACCTTCACCTCCACACTGCATTACTGATTCCCTTACTCAGAGATCCTCACTTACCAATAAGGGTTTGGGGGGTTTTTTGAGTGCAGCAGGAGGTAAAGGGTTATATAATGTGTAAACACGAGAAAGGCATTTATTTACTCACAGCTGCATTTTGGGGAATGGGAGAAAAGGAAAGAAAACTCCTGAATTCTCATAAGTGGTTACATATGTGGCATGTTGCCCCCACATTTCAAAGGAATCTAATTTTCTTTTGTGGTCCTGCAATACATCAGTTGACATTTCTGGCTATTATGGACTTTAGTTTAGACCTATGTCTTTATTTAAGCAGTGGATCAGCCCGAGACCTGCATTCTAGAAAATCATATGCCAGTATCGATTTTCTTAGTGGCAATAATTCACTACCAGTAGCAGCAGTTGCAATGCTTTGAAAGCTGCTTTCATAAGGTATTTCAACATTTGGGGACATTTTTCAGTGAAAAATGCAGAAATTACAGATTGCACTAAATTAGACTAATTGGACTAAATTTCTCTAATATAGCTTTAGTTTTAAGAATATTACACTTGACTCTGTACAAGTTTCAAGACAAGTTTCTCTGCTAGGTGCAGAACAAAGAAAGCCACAATTTGAACAAGAGCAAGGAAAAAATAGGGAAGGCAAACTTTCCTTCAAGTATTATTTTCAAATATGCACTGATAATTAGTACGCTTGCTTAAGAAGCACCTTCCCATCAGAGCTGTGTGCAGCAATCTCTACTGACCCCTGCAAACAGACTAACTAAATCTTACAATAGAAGGAAAAAACCTATATACATTAGTCCAAAACATTTCTTTTCAAAAGTTGCTTCTTTCTTTACAACTCATTAGTGATGGGAAATAAAAAGTAGGACTGGGAAAATGAGACTGGCAGTGAAAACAGCAGAGCTGAGGATGAAAAGAATGTGAGCTGTAGGGAAGACAATGGAGAACATCAGTGGTATTAGTGTGAGGCAAACACAGAGGATAAAAGAATAGGGAAACATGAGAAGATGGAAAAAAGATAATTGATTTTGTTACAGAATACAGTCAGAGCACACTGATGAATCCAACCAAACAAAAGTCAAAAGAAAAAACCCAATCATTATTTGATAATACTATGTGTCAACATTTGTTTAGTTTTCATTAAAATTTTCTTATCTGACACCGCCAAAGCCAGATCCCAGGAGTTTCCTGGCAGAAGCTGGCTGATGGCAGGGGTCTGGTTTGGAACTGTGCTGCCAATGGTTCATAAATTGCCTCACCTAACCTTATAATTATACCCAAATCAAACGTTAGGTGCTGGATTAGAGTTTAGATTGAAAAGAAACCCATCGATAGTCAAATAGAAAATGCACAGTWAGGATGTGTACATATATCCTTAATTACAGCATAAAGTGCCACAGTGGAGAGGAGGATTAAATTACCATCCAAGACAGATCTGTTTCTTTTTCTCTAGTGTGCAAACACAAATACTGAGATGCCTTAATTAGAGCCATATGGCCAGTGCATGGAGTCACTGCAGGGTATTGTTAATGCAGTTGGAGTGCCCAAAYTATGCTCATTCACATGTTTTTGCATTACTCTGTGCAGTTACACATAATAGTAATCAACTCTGAAAATACTGSTTGCAAAGAGCATTGGCTTTCCAATAATGGTAACACTCCTGTGCTGTGTCTAAACAAAAAATTCTAAGTCCACCAACTCCATATCACATAAACGTGCATGCACAGAGTATCTCTGATCTGCTTACTTCCATGAGAACATGCCAGTTTAGAAAAAGCCCAAAAAAACCCCATAGGTATAGGTTAAATTGCTGATRTAGGCATGTGTCACTGTGCCACAGTACCATTTGGAGATAGTGCACAGGAGCACCCAGCATCTCATAAAATTMATCCCTTCTATATTTTAGAAGAGTCACAAGTCAACAAATTATGAAGTAGGCACTACAATAGATCCCAAAAGAAATTAGGAAACTAGTGGTGTGGTTCAGCASAGAGCTAATGCATGTAAACATTGATTTAGTAGAACTTCATTTCTAGATGATATTCTAGTGGAAATCTTAAAATACAAAATAGATCAAATGTGCTGAATTCTGCTTTGATTGTGTACTACCTCATCACTTGATGCTCCAGAAGACAGATGTTTCCTTAACTAGCCAGTAATGAGGAATAAAGGCAAACTTAACAAGATGCTCAACTGAAGGTAGGAAAAATCCTGTGTTGTAAGGCAATGCTTAATAATAAAAGGTGACAGAAGTGGCTARTAGGCAAATAAAACAGTCAGTAAAYCACTTGTTGACTATAAACCTACTGCTCATCTTACCTCTTTGAACCTTTTGCTGCCTCCATATCCATAAGCAGGAACCTGTGGGCACCAACACTTCCCACTGAAACCCCTTGCAAGTTTTGGGGTGTGGTCACTCCCAGCAGCCCAGGGRCTGCCATGGCTGTGTCAATTTGGCTCTGCCTGAATTCCTCCCATGTACTAAACAGCAATTACTGAGAGATTCTGGGGGCAGGGAGGGGAAATACCACAGTAAGAGCATTTGACTGCCTTTTTAAAAAAAGGAAAGAAAAAAATACAAAAAACAGGGAGGAACACATCACTGAAAGAAAACAAGGAACGGTTTCTTTACTGTAAAGGCCACAGTGGCATCACAAGTGAAGAATGATGCAAAGAGGCTCCTGATTCCATCATCTAGGATATTAAAATATGGGGGTAACACTGCAGATGGTAGAATCCTTTGTTTTCCATTACCTTTCATTCAGGTTTTAAATTAAGAAAGATTTTAAAACCTTCAAGAGCAGTATTTTCTTTCCAGGTTTATGACAAGACACCACAATAAACCAAACATGCTGTACCTTCAGAGCCCCATTATTATCAAGAATTGTCTGTTATTTCTATCATTGTCTTTCTTTTTATTTCCCTTGTGTGTTTCAGATCTCTCTCCCATTAACTAGAGGGAGTAAAAAGCTGAGAAGGAAGACAGCAGATATAATGAAAAGAATGTTTTCTGCTCTGTGGCTGTCTATAGACTCTGGTGGACTGGCACTGCTCATATAACTGCTGTTCCTACAGTTGCTGTCCAAACTCACTAGCAAGGATATTAAGGAACTCCTTGTTTCTGCTATTAGAAAAAAAAATCAGAAAACTGAAATCTCAAAAAAGATCATGCTCAGCAAAATTTTCTGGTTTGCATTATTTTCTTATCCTTATGAATAAATTTAATAAACCAAACAATCTCGTTAACACACTTTGACATAGTCCAGCACAGTGAATATAGTGTCATTGTATAAAGTAAATAGTTTATGAACACAGTGTTTCTGAAATCTGCTCCAAAACTCAAATAYATTTATAAAAAGAATCCCTGATTTAATTCTCCAGTAATCCTATATCCATGAAGCAATGTTTCCCTTACAMAGAGTTTCTCCCCATATTGTTTTTTAATATTATTTCTTCCACATATGCAAAGTAAATGTCTAGAAACAGCCTTAGTTTAAAAATTAATTTGAAAACAATGTTAAAGTTGCTTTACAAGTTTTCAATTAATTTAGGTTTGCATTTCTTGATTTCTGTAATTAACGTAAGAATTCAGCCTTGCTTGAAACTTCTTATTAGTACAGGTATCTGCAAACATTTTATCTTCTAAGAACATCTGGCAAACACAGAGCAGAAGACACGACCTGGATGCCCACCCAGTACACTTTGAAAGCTCTTACTCATTACTGACSAAGGCCTCCCAAAAATTGTGTCCCAGGAAGATGGTGGGAATCATTTGCTGTGTTGTTCCCACCTGCAGTCCTGGCAGCAGGAAGGAATGTGTTGCTGAAAGTGCTCCTGTGTAGCAGTGAACTCTCCACTGTGCTGTGCAGGACACCCCTGGCAGCAGCAGCTTCTCCTCGCTGAGGTAAAGCCCAGCTGAATAAATCTGACCATGATTAAGTCACCCAAAGCCTTGCTGGATGTTCAAACAAAACATCCTGTTTTCTACTGAAGTTGCTCTGCACAGTTATAAGTAATTTTCAAAGCATGAT
This sequence comes from Malurus melanocephalus, assembly GCF_030028575.1. Lineage (NCBI taxonomy): Eukaryota > Metazoa > Chordata > Aves > Passeriformes > Maluridae > Malurus > Malurus melanocephalus. Next base: position 2,263,937 of record NW_026623323.1, on the reverse strand, counting down.
TTCTTCTAAATATTGAAAATATTTTAAGAGAGTCACGTGTAATTGAAAAACACCATAATAAAACTATAAAAGTAGTATTTCAGTCAAGATAACTGTAATTCAGTGTGCAGGAAAAAAGTGGGAGCATCACCAAACAGTTTTCTTGAACACTTATTTCCATTACAAGACAAAGTATCCCACAATAAACATCACCAAGACCCAAGTAGCAGGCAGAAAGAGACTGAACCTTGGAGTGCTTTGAATGATGTGTTGGAGCTATTGCTGAGACARTTTAACTATCAACAAAACCTTGCTACACACAGGTCTAATTAAATTCTCTCTCAATTGTTGTACCAAAGGAAATTCTGTTGAAGAAAATCATGGRAACATGCACTCCACAGAATTTTGTTTTACTTACAAAAGAAATTACATGAATTTAAAATTTCCTCCCAACAGATCTTTAAAACAATTTAAAAATTAATAGAGACTTTTTTTTTTCTTTTTAGGATACAGCTGGCCTCAGAAAAAATGTGCCACCTACCCTCAAGAGTGTCTCTGACAGTCTAGCAACAAGTTAAAYAGTCACACATAGGAAGTTATGGAGGGAAAAACACTCCTAGGAGCAAAATAATTACAATAAAATCCTTTAGAAGTGTGCAAGCATGTTAGAAAAATGACCCCAGCTGTGATTATCATCACACACAGAGAATCASAGATAGGTCTCCATGCAAGTATAGAGATGGATGGGGCTTTTGTAGATAGATTTTTGGYTTTTGTTTAGGCTTTTGGCAAAGTGTAATCAACCTGATAAACTAACTGCTGACTGCCAGGTTTACCAGGGCAATTACACYTTGCCAAAAGCCTAAACAAAAACCAAAAATCTATCTACACTCCCATCTCCATTCGTAACAGCTCTGAGCAACCTGGTGTGGTGGAAGRTGTCCCTKCCTGTGCCAGGGGGGTGGAATGRGATGAGCTTTAGGGTCCTTTCTGACCCAATCTCATTCTGGGATTCTGTGAACAGTGTTTTACCTACAAGCCACTCCAGATCAAAGCAGAACAAACCCTCCAACACGGTACAGGGAGCTGGCACAGAGACTGCCTTGGTACTTCAGAGAGCACGTGCTGGGTACCAAACCGGGCACAACTGTGTCTTTGGTGACACTGGGATGTAAAATGAAATGTTCTCTCCCCAAGCTATACAGAAGACTGCTCTAACATCTCTGTGTCTGCCATGGACGTGAATGGACATGTCACCCAGCCCAGGAAACAASAAGTGCTGGAAGCATGGTGTGGAGCAGGAAGAGCAGGCAGGCACAGCCCAACAGCCTGGCATGGCTCTCCTGGGCACAGCCAGCTCAGCTGGAGCTCACCCCTGGATAGAATAATGCTAGTGATGAAATGCAGGGTGAAATGGGAAGCTGCATAATCAACCTGGCAGCAAAATCAAATGCCACGCAGCATGTTGGATGAATTTTAGAAAACAAAACTGCTGTCCAACTAAATTGTTGCTCTTGTGCCTCYCCTGAGAATGCACCTTGTAATTCTGCATTGTACAGTTCTCCACATGACAAAACTTTCTAATTTGCCGAGTTAACATAAGAACATATAAATTACATATTAACCATGTACAAACACAGTAGCTAAGTGTGATGTTAATCTCCCAGTGAAAGTTCTAGACGTTGGCCCTCATCACTTTTAGGACAGTCTGCATGACACAAATCTCCTGCTCTTGATCACATCATTATTAAGGTAATTATCAGAAACATGAGTGTTAACAATTACCAAAGTGGGGATATTTTAAAATATGATATTTTAAAACCTTTGATGCCTTTGTTAACTGAACAGGAGCCTTTCTCTTTGGCCACATGTGTTGAGTTCTCCCAGCTGCACATGGCACACAGCTTTCACCAAGATGAGTGATCCCACCTCACAATGAAATATTATCTCAATAAACTCAATCAAATATGCACTTACCCAGAACTGAGAACATTAGCCAGAAACTGACTGTCAAAATTACTGTCTCCCTCTGACAGCAGGAAGTTTTCTGGCAGTTGTGAATTTTCAGGTGGCTCCATTCAGTGGCAGTGGTTATGTTAATTTAACCTCTGCTCTCATTAATTTATTCTCTCTTCCTCTTTGCTMTCTTCAATTGCAGGTCTTAGGTTACTCATATCTGAAAACAAAAAACAATAACAAGCCCAAATAATGAAAGGAGGCACTGGCAATGCTTGTGTATACTTACCCTTAATCCTCCTTTCCTTGGAGGAATGAAACATCCTTGTTCTGTAGCCGGCATCCATGATAATTTGTATTTTTTAAAACCTAATTTCAAGATACACAGAAATTAGTTATTCTGTCTCTGCAGCACAGATCGAAAGGATCCAAGCCGTGGGCCATTCCAGAGATTAAAGCTGATCTATCACACTCTGCCAGGCTGGCAACATTTAAAATCAGCAAGTACAAGGCCTGGAAGCAGCAACACTTTAGATTTCAAAGTGCTATCACCTTTTGTATTATTAACTAGTTCTAKTTAATTCATGTGCAGTTTCTAACTGAGACCTTTTAGGGGATTTCTTTGCTCAGATTGTTATATTTTTTGTTTTGTAAATACACACCCATCAATATTTGAATGCCTAACTCAGGCCTGCTTTGACTTGATCTGTGGATTTGTTCTAATGGGACTTTTAACACCAATATTTTAGTTTAAGAATTGCTTAGTGTCTGCAGGAATTTTTACTTCAATTAATCTGTCTCAGTAACCTCTATGACAGTGCAAACTTCTTGATCATTTATATTAATTCAGAAAGCTGTATTGTTAGAACAATAGACATACTAAAATTTAAAAAAAAAATTAAGCAAAAAAACCCAACCAAAGGAAAGAATAGTAAATATCTCCCCTTTTACAAAGACATGGATGGGATTTACAAACACATACTGCTTAACTTCCTGACCTCAATGAACAGGCTGAGGGAATTGAAATTGTACATCKACCATTACTGTTCTGTGGTGCAGAACAATATGCAAATGTGTATTTTTACAGGCTGCCCTGAATTCACACCTTGGGGTCTGACACTCGAAGGCCACACAGACCCTCTGGCACAAGTGAGAGAACAGAATGGAAATGGCTTTTTCATACATTTTCCTAGTTCCAGGACTCTCTTCATTTTATTCTCTTGGAAGTTTGGCAGCAGAAATTATTAGCTTTGTTCAGAGTCAGAAATTGGGCATGGAGAGGGCAGAGGGAAAAAACAAAGTCAGCAAATGAATTGCTAACAAAAGCCATACCCTCAAGAGATGAGGCAACCCAGCCATGASAGAACAGTGTCTGCTCAGACCCAGCCTGGAAGATGTTGCTCAAGTCTGGGACAAAGAGGGATAGTGACCATATTGATTGCAATGTTCAGTCCTGTGCAAAAATGAAAGTTGGAGCTATTTTCAAGCTTGAATAGTACCTGCTACAAACAGCCAAGCACAAACATTTGTTTGGCTCATTCCCTGTGGGACTGCGGGGAATCTTCTACTTCTCTCTTCTTAACAAACAGGGTGTCTGTGTGAAAAAAAACTTACCAAACAACATCTACAGCCCTGAGAGCAGCACAGAGCAAAGACTGACTGATGATTCACAAAATTTTCAAGTATTGGCTTTTCTCTTTCTCTTGTAACAATTCAAGAACATTTTAATGAACCCTGTAACAAGGGAACAAAAACAGATGCCACATGCCTCTSTTTGGGTTCCTTGCTGCTTTCTGTTCAGATGTGAGCATTTTTTGTCAACTGGTGAAATTAAGACTTTGCTCTAAAGAACATACACAGCAATAGGGTGGGTACTTGATAATCTCAAGCAGACAGATACACTTCTTACAGTTCAGAGACAAGCTCAATCCTATCCTAGGTGCCCACCAAATTCCTAAACAGAAGTTGTGTTGCTTCAAAGACCAAGCATTGCCCTGTAACACCAATAACTGGATTARAACAAAGCAGGGAGGAGAGAATCTGTTTTCAGCAGTTACCACCAACATGTTCACAAGACAAGTGCTTAATTAGGTCATGCCAGGGTTCTAATCTGACACCTCATTAACTGGGAATGTTAGCTGGTTTTCTGTTGGAAAGCTCAAATAACCTGTGCATCCAAAAAAGAAATTGTATCATTCTACACAGTTTACTGGTGTTCTCACTCAGCTGTGCTCTTTGGCAGCTCAGGGTCACCARCCCCAGGGGTATCTGTGTGTAGTCCTCCGTCACAACTTTTGTATGTAAATATCTGCTAATTCTGCAACTCAAATACTCTTTTCACAAGAGAAATACCACTTCCAGACAAGCTGCAAGTATCTTACCCTGGGTTTGCACCTCTGTGCACTGACAGAGGAGAGCTGGCCCCTGCTGAATGGCCAGTTCAGCAATCTGTGTACATGTGGCGTGTCCTCACTCTCAGAGTCCTTAATATTTCATCAGGGTTTCACATTAGCATTGAATTCAGACTGCAAGAGCTGCCCAAGGGAAACAAAAACTCACAATTTATGTTTTCAGGGCACTTTAAATCCTTCTGGTAACTTTGAAGACCTTGACCTTTGTTGTTACTGTTTCTTTTTCTTCCTTACTTAGGAAAAATGAGAGAAGAAAATGCACTCAAATTTCCATACCTTTGCATACATGTCTTCACGCATATACTTTTAAGAGAAATAAAATACAGGARACACTGAAAATCTTGATTTTCCTGCTTCTTAAAAATACCATTGATTGAAAATACTCTTACTGTACCTTAGAACYGGTCAATTTACTTAGAATTTGTTTAAAAAAATACTAGCAAGAGACAGGCATGGGTTTGAATGTACATTTGAAAAGGTAACAGGCCAAGAGCTTCTCAAATKATGAGAAATTACTGAACCAGTTTTAACAAAATAAGCACACCCTTGAGACAGTCCAGCCGAAACTTTCCATTAAAACGTCTGGGAGTGCTCAGTACCTGGCAATTTCCAGCCAATTTGCCAGAACAAATTAGCAGCTGTGCTTGCACAATGCATCTCAAATGCATAAAATCCATCCAAAAATGGGCATCAAGACAAGTAAAAATAACATTAAGAACTGCAGGAGGCAAAAAAAATCCCTTTAGAGAAAAGAAGTTCTACCATTTCTGAGTAGCATTCAGAAAATCACAGGTTTTAACAAACTAAATGTGAAACACTGGGAAAAAATTGAGGAAAGCAATATACAGAAAATGTTTAATATAGTTATCTTTCACTTTCTGCCTTCCTGTGTGAAGAATGGGGAAGGAGGGCAGTGGGAGATGATGCATCCATCACCTGAAGAGAAGGACACACACAGCACCTTGCACCGCCCATAAAGCACCAAGGAAAACATTCCTTGTGGCAAAAGCATCAAAGCCAAAGAAGYACCAACAGCAAAGTTCACAGGGGCTAAGACAAATGCAGCTTTAGGCTTAGCACAGAGTGAATCACTGTCAGAAATAYGCCATCCTGAACAATATTCTTAGTTAAATGTTCAAACAGGTAAGAGAGCTGCCCCTACTGTACTTCCACAATTAGATGAGAGAGTTCTATCCCATTTCCTGGTTTGCAAATTGCCCATTCTCCATCCTTCTCTTGGCATTAAGTGAGAAAGGTTCTGATCTGCCATGTTAAACCTATTCCCACTGTTGCTTTCTTTAATCCTGGGCATGCAGCTCAGCACACAGAACTACCCACGCTATTTTACYGCTTCTGGATTGTTTTATAGGGCCACACTGACACTCAGCAAAGACAGCTGCAACTTAAAATGCATGAAGATGCCATTATTCATCAGAAGCTTGTTTAGCCTCTACATTAAAGAAGAGGCTGAGTAAACTACAAATATGTTTTCCATCCTGTACCCTGGGACAATTCCAGTTCACTGCTTCAACCTTTCTGAATTGCCTAATGTATTCTTAAATGCATTTTAAAGCAAAAAAAAAAAATTCACAGACACTAGTACACTTAAATATTCATTCAGGTCACACATCATTCTGCCATTCATTGAACAGCAAGCAGCAGTGAAAAACACTGCTTACATAATTCATTAGATGCGAAAAGGGGAGTGGATCTCGGGAAATACCACCTTGTGCTAAGCTCTTGTGCAGGGAGTTATCAAACCACTCAGTTAAGCAGGTTTTTCTGCTAACAGATGGTTGTGTATCAGACCTTCAAGTAACAAATGTCATTCCTGAGTGCCAACACCAACACTCTGAATGAGGAGTTTCCACAAGCAGTATTTCAAGCTTCCTCTAATTTGTAACTGAAGTGGTTTATGCTACTTTCTTCATCTTGGGGCTACATGGAAACTTGGGAGGGTTAATACTCCAAGAAAGCACTGGGCTCCACAATTAACCTGCAGTTCAATGAAGAGAGTGAGTCCCTTGCAAGTTCAGTGCACCTGAAACTCCTAAGGAAGTTTTCTACTGCAGCAGTGAGATGAAACACCTTTCCTCTGGTCACCTTCAGCACTGCTGCAGTGCTCACACAGCAACTGAGAGAACGTGCAGGAGGGGGTGTGAACACAGATGTGAGGAAAATGTTCTACAACAGCCATCTCCAGACGAGCCTGGTTCATGCTTTAATGCCACCACTTCTATGACAGAAACCTAAGATTATAAAAATGAACCTATTTCTTGATCAATTACAAAMCACACCATTTGATTAATAGAACATTCCTCAGCATTTCAAAGGTTAAAACAACTGGAAGAGCCACAAGGTAATTGCTCTGGTGCAACAAGGGCTAGAGGGATTGATATTTTTTTTTTAAATTTTTAAAGAGAGAAAAGAATTTCAAACACTTGTCATATTTTCCTGCATTAGCATCCAGATTCTCCCTTGCAGTGCTGATAAATAATAAATTACAGTACTTAATGCTTCCAGAAGGATGAGAGGGCAAGTAAATTGTAATGGATCGTTTGCCTAGCAAATGTTTGAAGCATCATYTTACAGAGACACCTGCAGGATCAGGTTGACTTTGGTACAAGTTCCACCACGGGGAAGCCTCTGTTGCTCTGAACCAGCACAGTGTTTGTCACGACCAGAGAACAAGTTCTTCTCCTTTCATTTGTTTTTAAAAATGTTTCCAGTCAAAGGCTCTCACGCTGGGAACTGCTGAGCTCTCCACCAGCAAGGGAGAAGGAATTAGATTCTGATATTACACTGCTCCCCAAACAAACAAACACAACTAAAGCCCCTGCTGGCCAATGCCAGTGCTCCACCTGTGATTACATTTTCACTCTCACTCTTCCTGCACTTTGGAATGTCATTCTGTTCCACAAATGATGCCACTGGAGCTAGGGAAATCTTGACCGTAAGATCCATATCCACAAGAGCAAAAGGATTTGAATCGAAACCAACAGCTCCATAAACAATTTTCAAAGTTACAGCTTTTGTAGATTTTTTTTGTTTGCTTTTCTTAGYTTGATCAAAGAAGTGACAAATTAATTATTTGCAAAACTGTTGTCATAGAACAGGCACGGTATTTTAGCTAACCTGACAAAAGGCACCATCTGGCCCAGAGGAAAGATTTGTTTCATCACAAKCCTTATGAGAACAGTTGAGAGCAAATCCTAATTAATACACAAGGCAAGTCCAACTTTGAAATAATTTCTCAAGAATTTATCAGATACGAATTTAAAGTAAGGATGGCACAYTTGGTGCAGTCATTTGAATACCAATAACCTGTGATGTTTTTCCAGTTACAAAGTATGACACAGCAGTGCCATATTAACTGAAATTGAGGAACAAGTTTTACTAAAATTTTCAGATACGGTTATTTCCTGTGGGATTTTAATGTCATGTAATAGGAGATGCTATAAAAGGAATTGTATCTCAACATATCTTCAGAACACAACAACTCTTAGATGTCTCTCACTATCAAATGGTGAACTTAGTTTTGTTTCATATTACAGGCTTTTAAGATGTAGGTACAGACTCGACAGTTCACACTGAACCTTTTTGCCTCAAAGAAATTAAGGCTTCAATAGGATATCTTTTTAACACATCTCTGCCCTATTCTTTTCTAATTTCTCTTGGTTCCACAGAGGCTTGGCCATTCCAGAATTAAACATCAGCAATGCTCTCTCCAGGACATCTCCAGACACAACAACACACRTAAATTCTCCCCTCCCCAGTTTTTCCATGAGAAACATTCAASTGTAACTAATCCTGAGCTAGGGAGGGGCTCACCAGGCTGCAGTTCTAAGTTCCTCTGCCGATGCCCATATCATCTGTCTCAATATCTAATTATGTTCCCTGACASGCTGTCAGACTGGCTGGTGTTTGCAGCAACTGCACTGAAAATCCCTCTCAGAGCTACAGACCAAACACAAACAAAGCCCTACATTCCAAAACACACTGCCAGATAAAAAAAATATTAACAAATAAAATAATTGTAAAGGTAACTTGTTAAGGTGAGGAATATGCTTGTGTCCACTTTCCTGCAAAACAAAGATGTAAGAGCCTTTCCTTTCTATGCACTTTCATCCATATTTTGACAAACTGGTTTTATTGATGGGATGGGGGAGGACAGTGATTCTGGCACTGTCAGTGAAATAAGTTGAACTTTGAACAACTGAGCAGTGAAAACATCAGAGGCAATCTGCCTGGAGTTCCTCAGTTTCACTTAGCCTCTCTCACGGTCTGCYGTAGGAGAGAGGGGAAATGATGGTTTTTCAGTCAGTTCTGCATCCTCCCATAAGGGTGGATGCTGCAGAGCCGACYGCAGGCAGAACAATGCCAGCAGCTGCWGGGKACAGGGGGCTGAAACGGCCTCAAAAAGGCCTGTGCCACGACCAACAGCAGAGTCTGACACACMRKRAGTGCAGAGTCTGAGACACCRTGAGTGCTGCCCYMCAAAAACCCCTGTGCCAYGACCAACAGCACAGTCTGAGGCACCATGAGTGCTGCCCCACAAAACCCATGTGYCATGACCAACAGCACAGTCTCAGACACCAGCAGTGCTGCCAGCTGACAACCAGAGTGATCCTTCCCCCGCCAGCCTGCAGTGACACCAACCACTGCTCAGTTTGAAAATACAGGGCAGGGTGTGCTTAAGGAGAGATTGGGGCACTCATCTCCCACCATGATGGTTCCCCTACGTGGGCACATACAACCTGGTTTGGCTGAGGCCAGAGAGAAACAAGAATGCTCATCAGAAGCACAAAGAGATGAAGGCTTACGCCTCATTCTCCCTGGAAAAATGGGAGAAAAGTGCCTTTCTTCCAGAGGACCCTTAACAAAGAGAGATTTATCCCCTCAGTGATTTATTAATTAGACTCAGCAAGTCCTGCAGATCTGTATTGYCCTGGACACTAAAATACTGTTCTGCAATAAGCCCCATCTTGATGTAATGTGCRTATATAGCTCCTACCTCCTATTTCTCTAGGAGACAGATTTCATGACTGCTGATTTTTTCTGGTTTACCTACAGGAAAGCTGAAATGAAAATGATCTGCCTCCCTACTTCTCCTCTAGAGAGGAGGTGGCTGCCTCAAAGCATGACATTATCTCATTGGAATACCTGGCAGCTGATGATATTACCCTTTCTAAAGTAACAAAATTGATCTTTCCATGATCTAAAGTATGGGGATGCCTGCACTTCTCTGAAAATTTCACCGAGCATTCCTCTGTGATATTTCATTTCTGATGGGTTTGGTAACAGTGTAGGGTTTGKGTTTTTTTCTCTTGAATGAAATACAGATTATTAAAATGATGAAAGAGAGGCAAATAAATAAAGTCAAAAGGCTGAGTCTCTCAGACAAGATGWGTGCTAACAGCCCTCGAGGTCTGGGGCCATGGTTGTCACATGCAAAGGGGAACACTGAAGTGAAAGAAGTGCAATGACAGAAAAAAAAGATTTAACTTTCATCTTCAATTTATGATTTGAAAATGGAAACCACAGAAAGGCTGCCCTCCAAAGAGCAATCATGCTAGAACYCTCCTACTGACCTCTGCATGGAAGTGCTGACAAATTCCATGCTTTAAAAGGATGCAATTAGTAATAGTGATTAAGAATCATGCAGTAATTAGTACTAAAGAAAAACACTTTTTCTTGAGAGCCTTTAGTTAACAACCAGAAAAAGATTAGAGCAAAAATTATCCAAATCGGTAACATGATTGAACCTTGGAACAGAAATGGGATCTGCTTCACTTATGGACAGTCAGGCATGTCCTAGGTTCTAACTGTAATTCCAGTATTGGAAAAGACAACAGCAACAGATGGAGAGCACCACTGAAGGATATCCAGTGAAGAAATAAATATGCAGGTATTGACTGATACACAGACTTGAGGAGAAAACATCGGTATAGCATTTGGAAATGTTACAGAATGAACTGTTAGCTCTACCAAAACCTCTTTGCCACTGCAAGGCCACCCCAGAGGGACCCTATCACATTGTCAGGATGTGTCTGCAGGTGACCTCAGCTGCCACCTCTGAATCCTCACACCCAGCAGCCTCACCCATTGACCTGCCTCCTGGGCTAGTGGGCACTGCTTCAACTGGCTCACCAAAGTGAATGCTCACCAGTCCCAGTCTCCAAAATAGATGTCCATCTCTTTTTTTCATAAATATAATCTCTCTCCTCTGCTCCTTATAYTGACTTCTTACAGTTTGAGTTTCTCCCTGAGTTCTATATGCAGTTTCTCTGTGTCTCTATTCTGCCCACTTTATTTACTTGTGCTGACTCCCAAGCCTTTCTGAAACTCCTCTTTTATTGTTTTATACCACATGCTATTGCTCCTTAGAAGGCTGAGAATATCTTCTGAACAACTAATAAAGGCACAAGGCTGTCCATCTTCACACAGCCACTCTCTCAAGATGTTTTTTCATATAAAACTGTGAGGCAAAAATCAGAACAGTGCAGGAAGGCAATCCATCATTAGCACTGCTAGGGGTTTGAATCCACCCTATTCCATTTTACAAGGGTATTGTGAAAACACAAGATCATCAAGAAAACTGGGTTTTGGTGCATTTTCCCCACAGAATTTTTTATTAGTCCTCTTCTCAGTTAATGCACCCTGCAGGCCAAGGCTCACGTGCTTGCCCAAGGGACAGGTTCAGCACTGCCTGGCACATTCAGAATTCACACACTGAGGAGAGTTTGGAGCACTTCATGTCTGAAGTGATTTCTGGAGTCAGTGTTTCACAAACTGTGCTGAAACTTTTTAACAAAACAGCCAGAGCATTCACATAATTAAGCATAATGTCACCTCCAGAACCTTTCCAAGACAGAGAATTGGTTTTATAGCAGGCACTCACGCACTGTTCCCAGCCTCCCTCTCCCTTATTCAGGATGTATGCTCATACCTGTCCAGAAACCCATTGCTCGCTTTTAACMTAAAAGCATTTTTCTTCTTCACCATTTTCTAAGTCTGTAAATCTGTTCATTACCTTATACAATTTATTGCCTTTCTTGAATACTGCATTGTTTAGCAGCTTTTTGGTRCTATTGCTGGTTTCAGACCTCTTTTTAACACTTCTCAGAATTTCAGGGTCACAGCAGCCAAAACCAGAACTCCCCCTTCATCCATGATGCATCACCCCACACTTTGGTCATGCTCACAGTTTCAGAGATGACACTTCCTCGTAACCATGGCTGAAAACAGGAATGAAACCCCGATGCTGAGCACCATGGTTCTCACCCAAGGGATTCACAGTTACTCTCCAGCTTTTCATTCCATCTTCAAAGAAAAGAAGACAAGCCCTCCACCTTTAGTGGTTTAGTAAGTAAACCACTTAGTAGTGGTTTAACCCAGCAGGCAGCTGAACACATGGCTGCTCTCAGTCCCCAGCACAAGAGGATGGRACAGGACTGGGGAAGAAGCAATCGCTCACCACCCCCTGCCTGATGCTCACCCAGCCCCTGGGCAGCAGCCCCCGGCCGGCTTTCCCCAGGTTTGCTGGCAATATCATCCACCTTCCWCTGGAAAGGACAGGAACCTCAGAAAACAGAGTGTTTGTCTGGCTGGCTCTGAGGAAATGTTCCAGAAGATGAGCYGCACGTGGCTCCAAAGGCTGCCACATGGGACTGTCCCTTCTCTGACAGCACAGGCTGTTCACACATCACACTGCTCATCACYGCCAGGCAGGAATCATTTCCCTTACGTTGAGTTTTACATTGGCTCAAGTAACACAATCAGACATCTTGGCAAGATTTGTGCATATATGGCTGAAGAAAACTACATATCAAATTGGCTATTCAGTTTGTTCCTTACATAATACTACTTCATTTTTCTTGAGATGTGGGAACAAGGGCACAGAAGAGAAAGACAGAAGAACCTCCTTATTCACATATTAATTACAACATACATACAGAACCTTACCACTGCATAAATATATATTTCCATTACTGTGTTCTTTGTTTCATTCAATCAGCTTAGTATTTATCGGGTGGCTGGAAAAGAATCCTATACATTATTTATAAACATTGATTTTAAGCAAGTCATTCAATTCCCAGCCATGAATTACCTAAAAAAATAGAGTGTTTATCTTATTTTTTTCTCTTCAAAGAAAATTAAATATTTAATTATTAATGGGATTTTACTGTTGAATTTGCCAAACAGGTTGCTAAAAATAAGAAAGGGGGATAGAGATAATTATACAGTTAAACAATGTGAATAATAATTCCAGTGTTTACTGTGTTTCTTAATGTAAGGAAACAGTGGTGTTGATATAGAAAGGAAGTTGCATCTAACAAAAAGCAAATAGTGCCTTCGTTCCAGTATTTTCAGTATTAACATCTGACACAGGCTCATCCTCACCAGAAGCCTTTATCTTCTGCCTGGAGCAGCTCCACTGTGCAGCCCGCTGAAAAATCCCATGGAGGATGCAGATCAATTATTCCATGGCATTCACTCACCCATATTGATTAGGCCATGCATTGTCTGACTTCCCCTGTGATTCCTTCTGTCACCAGGAAATGGTTACAGCMCTCCTGAAGGGCAAAGGGAAACGGGATTCATGAAAATGGAACAACTTGGAGGTTTATAAAAATCCCATCTAACTGGAACGGAAAATGGCCAATGAAATACTTGAAGAGCAAAGCATGGTAAACCAGCACAGGGCTGCGTGGTCAGAGCAAAGATTTCATCCTCCTCCTCGGACTTTTGGTTACCCGCAATTTTTGGTTCTCCTTATCCTGTAAACACTGTCATCTTCTTTTCATCATAGCCAGCCAAGAGTAYACACAGCTGTTCTGCTAACACATTCTTCTGATGAATCTGTTGCTTTAGCAGTCCTTAAAATGTCAGCTTTTTCATTACTGCAGTATTTTTTACTCCATTAAAAAAAGTTACAACTAACTATTAATTTTTTACGGGTTATCAGTTACAATCCATTTATATCCAGGCAAAGTGCAACAGTTTATAAAATTGTGTGTTGTATGATGAGATGCTGTAACCTATTAAGCAAAAAATATTTCCCTTAGTYTGCTCTTCTGAAATTATTCTTACAGCTGATAAAGTGTCATGGTCAAAGCCTGGCTGCTTCCAGCTGCATTCCTGCCTGTGTTTATTGCTCTGGCTGAGGAAGCCATCAGCAAGGAGATTCCACATCTCCTCCCTCCTCCCCTATCTTTTGCCATATCAAGGAGATGTAATTTTGCACCTTTTATAAACGAAATGCATTAAGAGTGAGTGTGGTTAATTCTTCACAGCTGCTCCACTCAGATAAATACAGGCTGGGACTGGCACCAGAGGGACTGAAGTGTGCCACCAGCCCACAGAGCTATTTGGAACTGGCAGGCTCACTTTGCACAGGTAATKCTTCTGGAAAGAAGGGTTACGTGCCCGTTTTGGAATGGCAGATATGCAAGGGGGAAATGACAGTTAAATCCCAAAGGCAGGCTGCAATGCAGAAAAAAACCTGGCGGTTACTTTGAAGTTTCTAATCCAGGGCTCTGGAGTTTTTAATTTGAATGACGGGTGCTTTTAGAAGGACACAGAGTAGGTCTGATTCCTCAGCTCAGGGAACACTTGAGTCAGAAGAGTTCATTCGTGTATCTTTGGGACTCACGGGTGCTCCTGGATTTAATCCAAAAAGAAAATTATCAAGAAATTTACCAACCTATTCAAGATGGTCAAAAACCTCATTGTGCTGGCTGGAGCCTGCTCTGACTTCTCCTCTGTCCGTTTCACACTTTTGGCTCATCTGTGCTGTCGCAGATCTGTAATTTGAAAAGTAAGGCTGATTTTCAATTGGCAAAAGATTCACACAGAAATCCTTCTTCTAGAAAACTTCTTCTGAAGCAAGCCCAAAACAATCCTAGGGCAAATGAGTAAAGAAGCCTGTCCTTGCTGTCTSTTGTCAACAAAATACAAAATCCAAAGAGCAGGTGCCTCGATACATTTGCWTCAATAACATTTCTGAATGATTTTTCTTTCTATTAATATCTCATTAACTGCCACACTTTGACATTGCTTCTGAAAGCTACTGCATTGCAAGTAATGCAAAGCATTCTTAACCAAATAAGAACACAGATAGTAAAGTCATWTTGTTTGCTTTTGTTTACTTTGTTCCGCACCCAGTTTCATCAATCATTACTACRTATTACCTGTAACTCTGTTGATTTCATAAAAACTTTGTATTCATCACTTTGGGGATATATTTTGAGAAGTTAGTAAGTTTAGAAACTGGCTGCCCATGTAATATTTTAACTTACCAATAATTCTATTTTGTTCACACAGAGAGGAAGAAAAATATATAAAAAAAAATACAGCAGGTGTGTAACTGAACTCAAAAAATAATATCCTGTTCACTCCTTTTTTTTTCCCCTCCTTGTAGCCCTTCTGTCCCTTTTCAGTCTCCAGCAGAGGCAGGGGCAGAATTTTGATTTAAAAACCACAGCACAACCCCATGAAGAGGTAATGTGCTCTTCACAATCCCTGCTCTGATCTGCATTTAGATACAACCACCTTGATTAGAGGTGTGAAATGCATTTTATCATGTCTATGAACTATTTTCCTGTAATTTTAGGTTTTATCTAATTTCAGAGCATAGATGTCCTTTCCCAGCTAAATAAAAAGGTGCATGTAGCACATGGGTAGATTTCTTTAACAGTACTGTAGATATGTGTTCTTACATACCTTAAATACCACTAAAAATAGAACAGAGCAGCACAGAAGTTRTTCTGCTTAAATGCTGCAACGTCTCATGGGAATGAATGCTTGAGAGGAGAAAGCAGTACAATATTCACACTTGGTATTCACAGCCTGTTCATTACACATTTCTAGAAATGTGGCCCCCTCCCCCCAGCCTTAATTAAAAAGAAAGCTGAAAGAGTAGGAGGAACAAAAATGTTCTCAACTTCAATGACACTATTGGAAAATAATTATTTCCAAACTGCTTATCTGTTAAAAAAAAAGCTGGCAAGCTACCAGGATCTTGATTGCTGTAAGCAATTTTATAACTGCTCTATACAGATAAATTTAACAAAGAAATTAATTTCAGCCTCATAATAAGTCTCATCTCATTACCAAAACGTCTGTGCTGCAAYGGAGCCTTGTGCAAAGAACTGCTGGGAGAGAATTTTGTCTGCAGACATTGAACAAGTGGCCAGAAAAACTCCACCTCAGAATGCAGAATGCCACTTAACACTTCCTTCTAAACGTAACTCTTACTAATTGTAAAACAGGAAGTGAAATATTGGAAAATAAAGTGAAAGTCTTCCCAGTTTTGCTTGTRTTTAGCCCGCTGGATGGAGGAAAGCTCTCAGACTGGGTCTGTTCACTGGGAATACCCCACAGCTTGTACAAACAGGTCCAGAAGATCCCTGAMGCACCTGGATGGGAATGACACGTGCAGGTATGGAGGAAAGTGCCCTCTGGGATTTGTTATTTGTTAACAGAGACTCGTTATTTGTTAACGGAGACTTGCCATGGCCATTACTGGCCACGTGGCCACAGGGACCATGGAGCAACAAGTTTAACCTCCCTGGAACAGGAGGGAAAGTGCCACCAAGACTTCAACAATCACCGATTTTTTGAAGTTCAACACAGGCAATTAGAGAACACATGAGCACCCAATTATTTATGCAGGAGCACCCAATTTCTTCCTGCATGAGCATCCTTGTGGGTCCCTTCCAARCCAGGATATTCAACATTCCCCCCAAAAAAGAGTGGCCTCCTTGCTTTAACCACCACGTTGGAACTCCTCTTCACGCAGAACATTTCTATTACATCCCTAACTCCTCCAACAAGTCTTGGAAAACACTGGACAATCCAACATGACCAAGATCCAAAATTAAAGCTTGACAGCAGACACAGCAATAAGCTGGAAGCTTTGAGCCACTGTGCACCACAAAAAAAGGCACAAAACAATAGCAGAGTGTGTAAGAGCCCATCAATCCTGGCACAGCAGCACTGCCTGAGCAGCAGCGTTATGAATAGCTTGGCTTTTTACTTTCACCATTCTTATCGCTGTTCTTGTTATTGCACATCAAGCAGGGGATAAAAGAAACGAGCGCACGCTATATCCTGACGAAAATCCTGATGAAAATCCTGACGTGGGTTTCAGTTTTGCTAATGCATAACTTGGCTGCAGAGAATCTCATCTTTGGGAGCCACARTGGCATTTTCTGCTCCTCGACATCCCATCACCAAAGCGCAGGGAGCAGATTTACTGGCACGGGAGGCATTTTGTCATGGGTTACTCCACACACGTTCACTGCTGCACTTGACCATGCAAATCAAGCTCTCCACAGGGCACTCRCTGGGAGCAGTAAGAAAACAGATCATTTTCTTCAACCCAGCCATCACTGCAACTTCAAATCCATTTCACTGTTTTTTCTCAAYTGCAGAATTATTCTGTTCATCAATTTTGCTTCCTTGGCATAAACCCCTCTGCAGTTTTATAGATGTTTAATACAGCAAATAAACCTTTTTTGTTCTTGAACTTTTCCACAGAAAATGAAAATCCTCCCTTAAGATGTTTTTGGCCATAAATAAATGTGTCTGATTTTTAATCTAACCTTCCTGACCCATCTCCTCAAAGATGTTTTTCCTTGTTCCTTTACTTGTTTCCACAGCAACCTTTCCATGACTCCCATTAATTTTTTTCCTGTTTTCTCCTAATTCTATAAAGAAACCATGACTTTGGAGTTTTATTTTGTTCCTTGTGTTTTAACAAATGCAGTGATATTTTTATTTATGTCTTAAAACAAAACAAGGATTCTGCTACAACGGCCATCTCCATCTCTCTTGCAGTAATTAGATGAATAAGGAAAACTTCAACTAATTCATCAGCCTGTAATTTCACCAGGTTCCACAACCATCACAAGCTTTTTACAGTCCAAAGGGGGGCAGGAATCATCTCTGGACCCCTTTTATGTACTTCATTTAGGAGTATCAGTCAAGAGGACTGAAGAAATGCATCCATTTCATTTAGAATTTTGGAATAAATACTGAATAGAGTAAGTCTGTCAGTCTCCAGTGATTACCACAACCCAGTTCACACCTAGGGGGAAAACACTGAGGCAATCAGAACTGAAAAATTTGATAGAAGTCCACATAAAGACTGCTCACCCCCATGAAGGTTGTAGAAGGTACTATATCAAAGGAAAATAGAGATTAAAGTGATGAGCTGGGTCCCTTTATGCTATCACTGCAATCCATCTCTTACTTTCCCTCGGTGTTGCTTCCAGTGCATTTTATAAAATGCACCAGAAATTTCTCTATACATAGATGCATCTATGCTTAGATGTCTCTGTGCTGAAACCACCAGAAGTGCATCAAAATAATGGAGTAGCTCATTTAAAACAGCAGGGAAACCGTATCAGATTCTGTGCAACCATTTCCAGAAGACACGAAAATAGACCTTTCTCCCACCTGAGACTGCCCCTGAAGCYAAAGCCAGGTGTGTTTAGGAGCTGYTGTAGTTYATAAGCCAATCCAGAGGAATAAGGGGTTATGTTTCTCCTCTAAGCAAAACACAATTGAAGTTCAGAGGTGCATTATTTTCTGAGGCCAACAGATAACAAACAGAACTTCAGTCAGACTTCATTGCAAGTGCTGTTAGATTTAATGTTCTGGTTCATATCAATAAATAATAAAGACAGGCAGTTTGCACCCCAACTGTTTCTGTACTGTTTACATTTAACCAGCTTCAATTCTGGTACCTGTGGAGTGGAGAAAGGGACTGTACCCGGCACTGTGACTTTGCACACTGTGCCAAGCGCCTTCCCAACCCCAGCTGAGTAGGAAAACACAACTGAGAGCATTCACCTCCAATTCCAGCTCAAACTTTTGTCAAGCACAGCTTTTCTTCCTCTCCTCCACCAAAGCAAATGCAACGTTCAATGTCGCTTTCAAATTTCTTGAAAAACRTATGCCTGAGCCTTCTCAAAAGCGTTCTCTTTACGGCCTGCTTTTTCCTGAACAGGTTGTAAATGGGATCAGTTTGGGGTTTTCCTACCTCAAAGTCAGGTACTTTCTCAGTTTCCAGACCTCCTCATGTTTTATGCCACTTGTATCAAAGAGTAGATTTGCTACAGCAGCTGTTCCTTCAATGGATTTCAAGCTTTTAAAATAGTTACCTGTAAAACCAGAACAAACTTTACGGGCCAATAATTTCACCAGCTTGGAATATATGAAAAGCTTTGTTAAAACAAACATATTCCTATACTATATGTGGAAAACAAAAGTACACCTGAATTGGAAGTTCTCTTGTAAGGTTCTTCGTTGCAAACACACCAATGTGTTCATTCACACGAAGTCATGGGGAGTTTGTGAAGCTGGGATTTTTGTTGAGCAAGTCAAAATACTTGTGCAACTTTTCAGAATTCTATTAAAATTATGGACAGTAGAAAACTTACTCCTGTCAGATACTGAAGATACTTTTCTTATCTTCATAATAGTAATACTTGTTAAAACACCTTTCATTCCCACTTTAACGCTTATCTGCTCTTGAAAATTGAATTACAATGCCTCAACTGAGCTCTGAATAATTCTTATGAAAGTTAATACTTGTCCATCAAAAATAAAGTGCATTTGGACATTGTAGGTTGAATTTCTTGTAACTTTTCTATATAAGTTAATTTTAAAGAATTCTCCAGACTGAATTGGTATTGCTTTTTCCAGCCAATGGACTATACTAGAGGTAAGTAAGTAATTTCTTTAAGTGTAATTTCCTCTCTAATCAATGCCATTTGCTCCAAATCATTTCCCGGCATGTAAATCTTACAGATTTACTCAAAGCACCTTTCCAGTGTTGTGAGAAGCTTGGTCATAAGCTTTGCAGTTGGTTTAASCCAGTGCTGCCTGAGGAGCTGAACCTACAAAAGGCTGAGTAGTAAAAGATTTTCGGCCAGGTCCATTAAGACCAGAATGTTTTTAACTGCGTTCTCCCAGTGCCTCTTAGGAAACGCTCCAGAAACAGGAGAATTTCACTCCTGAACTGTTAGTAACTACTCWGGGAGGAGCACAGATCTGCTGCAGCCCGTTTAGGACTAGAACACATTTTTGAAAGGCATTAAACTCCCAAGGTGAGCCTATAAAGCAGACTACAGGAGCTCCATGTGCAAAAACACACACACAGCTCACCTGGAGACTGACCTACAAACASCTACCCATTGTCAGCCACCCGCTTCTCCAATTACCCCATTTACACAGACAGCACYGTGCTCACTGATTCCCACTTAAACAGTCACTTTTTGAACACCCACATTTTCAGACTAAATCCAAGTCTTACCCCCGACTGCAGTGTTAAGATTAAGCAAAACTTATCTGCTTTCTACATTGTTTATGAGGTGACYCAGCCGTTTGTATGCAGGGAACTTYTGTGAGACTTACAYAAGGCACATGTGCCTTCTAACTTAAGCTTTTATTCTTATTTTAATATCAGATCTAGAAATAAGCTTAAGGTTAAATAAGTTAGTCTTAAAACGATTACTGTCCTTCACTGGAGCCAGATCACATCAGTACTTAATTTGCTTTGGCTTTCAGTTTTAAATCAATCATTCCAAAAGTTCATACGCATTATTCTTGTAACTTTTTYTAGTTAATAATGGCAGGCACAATGACAATTAGATCTAAAATAAAAAAGCTTTAACTTTCTAAAGCCATCTCATTTCATTATGCAAATTAGGTAACATGCTAATAACAACACATTCCATTTCAGTAATATGACTTGACTTTGTACTTAAGTCATTTCAACTTCATTAATTATGTAGAAGGTGGAAAAGTCAATTTAGGTCATAGTCAGGTACTACAGACATATGACAACACAGCATAAAGCACACGTGYGAAAACAATCAAATAAAACTTTCAAAGTATTTATTAGTTGCCCTCTTCATTTTCAGTGTGAAGGACGCACTTGCAGCTTTCTTGTCTGTGTCACTGTACAACCCATTTTTTTAAGGATCAGCCATCCTTGAAAGAAAAATGTTCTCTGATGGGAAGGGAAAAAATTTATTTTGATTCAAGGAAATAGGTTCTCTGTTAGCTTGTGTTCATACAGCTCCAAAAATAGACATTCAGATCAAAGTAGAATTTGAATTTTTACTTAAGTAAGTTGCACAAGCTTTTCATAAACAAGGGCTTAAACTGAAATGTGTCAATCAGTTCTGCAGGATTATAACTTTTTGGGCTGAAATGCAATAAAAATCTCTTACAATACCAAAAAATATTTTAAATATAGATATAAAATAAAGCCCTTAAATCTGGGACTAAAATTGACTTATAATCCTTAACTATACACTGAAGGCCACACAGATGTAAATYGGCCAAATTTTTCATTTGATCCCATTTTGCAGGTAGTATTTCTGTGCAATTTTGAAATTCAAAAAATAATGATGGGACGCATGTGATATGTTCTGCATTCAACAGAAAAGCACTTAAAAGTGAGAAAAAAAAATCAATGGCTTTGATGATCAAAGACTGTACACCTCCTCCTGTAAATCTTGTGTCCACACAAACAATAATAACCATAAACCCTGCCTTTCAAAACAGGAAATACAGAAATTGGAAAACCTCAAGGCACAACAGTGCTGAGCAATGAGCACATGGGCTCGGTGACCTTAGAGCCACCTCCCACAGCAGCACAAGGCAGGAGCAGGAAC
>NW_026623323.1:2074945-2242057 GCF_030028575.1 Malurus melanocephalus | reverse complement strand
TCCTGGAGCTCATTTGCAGCTCCTCCTGGAGCTCATCTCCGGCTCATCCTGTAGCTCATCTCCTCCTCATCCTGGAGCTCATCTCCGGCTCCTCTTGGAGCTCATCTCCAGCTCAACATCTCATTTGTTATGCTGCATCTTTTAGGAGCCAATTAAAAAGTTATGCCAGGTTACAATGAAGAGTATAAAGTATATGCCAGCTTTATTTATGTTTTCATAATATTCCTCTTACTACAATGATTTTGATGCTACCACAGGAGATTTCCAATTCACTTCCCATCTTACTTAGCATTTGCACTTTGGTGGAACCTAAAAGTCATAGTCAGGATTCGGCCCCATTCCATGAAACACCACATGTGCTGATCCTTTTTTAAAGCCAGTTATTACTCAGTCTCTGTGGGAGGCAGCCYTTGGGAGGCTTTTCAAGGACAGAGTACCTCGAGTATTACACCKAATTTAGAGCTGTAGCATTGTTATTGCTTTCCTCATTGTAAGAATTAAATGTTGTAATTGTATAGTCTGCATACATTCAATATGCACTCAGTCTTCACAGAAGTTTCMTTTTTTGTCCAATAAATACAGATTTGTGCTATGAACCAAATCTGAACAGGTTCAGTCTAGACCAGTATAAACATCTGTGCTGTTGAATTTGATTGTCATCAAACCAACAGCCAATGATAGTCAGCAATAATTTATGGAGGACGGGATCAGCTTCATTTCTGAGCACAGGTGTAATGTGGATGTYTCCAAGTGAACACAATGCTGAGGAAAGGCTGTACCTGTGCAGTACAAACAGTGAAAAGGGCAGCAGTTGTGCAGAGCAATGGGCAGGACTGTGGAGCAGAGGGGCAATAAAGAAACCAGGGGCAGTCCTCACTGTGCATTTCCAAGCACATCCTGTTTACCACGCAACAGCCTGGATTTTGCTTTTTCTGAATGATCTTATTGCTAGTCAGCTCAGAAGAAAATACCACAACGCCACACTGAGCGATGCAAAGCAAACTTGAATTTCTAGTGTGAGGATAAATAGCACCATCCACTAGGGAGAAAGCTGAGCAAAGAAAAATCACATTTGCCAAAGCAACCAATGAACACAGCCTTTGCACTACTGAGCAAATATTGCACCGTTTGACCAAAATACTTATATAAACTTGTAAATATGACTACATCAGAACTCAGTCACCATTAAGAAAATCTATCTCAAATGTTGTTTTTGTTGCACAATAAGAATTCCYGCCTGTCAGCACCTGACTCACCTGGCTTAGAGCTTCTGATGCAACYCGGTGTTCCCAGAGAAGCTGGGTTTATAGTATCACAAATGTTCTCACAAATAAGAACCTCTTTAATGTTGCTATAAAAATCTACTCAGTAACTCTTAAGTTCCCCAGAGAGGACAATGTCTTTACTATTGATTGCCAAAGAAATAAGGACACATTCCCAACAAGATCTTCTATAACTTTATACAATTTCTTAGTGGGACAGACTTGCGAAGGAAAAAAAACAAAACAAAACAACTAAGTGGCCACAAAGTTCTTTCTGTAAGTCAGGAAAGATCCAAAACTTGCCAGAATTATACTCTTTGAAATGGTGAAATCAGGGAACAAAGTGAAATGAAGAGATGACATGAAGTGCAGGGAAATGGATGAGCAAACCTTGCTGAATTGATGCTCATTGAAATGGCAAGATCTCATTTCCTTTCAGGAAAGGAAATGAGATCTTGAAATCAGGGAACAAAGTGGAACAAACACTCTGGAAAGGAGATATGGTAACATAAAATATCTTGATTGAAAACAATCAATTTATTGTCACACCTAAGTTTTAGTGTCATTTGTACTCRGTTCGAGTCAGGCAATCCACAGGCTGCATTCTAATTATATAGAAGTAGGGGGTTAAAAACCACAGTTCAGAGTAAAGACACGGCAGGTGTGCASTTTAATGAGTTCTTAATTGAGTAGTGGGAGAACATAAAAAGGAAGTGCAGAGGGTGATTACAGGGCTCTTTCTGCGAAGGGAGCAGCGCAAGCACTGAACTCTATAATCAAGAATAAAGAAAAACGAGTTCACCTCTAATTTTCTCTGTATTACAGCCTTTGTTATTCATGCTCAGAATGCAAGATTAGAACTTGTACCGTCGAGGTGACGGACAAGATTAACCTTTTTTGAGATGTACTTGTTTTAAGGCTTAGATTGCAAAAAAAAATGAGAAAGGACATAAAAAATAACGTAGATCTGAAAAATACATCACCTGCACTCCTGTTTGCAAATCAGTCAGATTCCTCTCTGGCTTCTGCTACGGAATCAACATCACCGTGTAATTGCAGAGGGGAAAATGGAAAGAGACCACATGGAAGGGAAAAGACACTACTTGAGACTTATTTTGATCTGCTTCCTCTCTCCAAGAAACAACCACCACAAAACCCTTGAAAGCTTCTCCCTGCTCAGGGAAGCCACCTCCAACATGCAGTGCAGCAGTGTTACTGCTTTGGCAGGCACTACAGGAAAACATTCCCACATTTTAATAAATGCTCAGCAGAAATTATATATTGCACCTACCCAAAATCATGAATATCCTGGACACTGACTTTGCTACCACAYATAACCCTGAGAAGTGCTCAGAGCTGCTTCCACCTTTATTTGTGCAGATGAGTTACTGAAAACCCAGTGCGTGATCACTTAGCACAACTCTACCTATTTCTCAAAGAAAATATGACTAAAATAAACAGTAAAACCAAGCATCTTCCCCAGTAGTTCACTGCAGTTCAAATGTTACCTGAAATGTCTTTTTTAAATTCAAATTTCGTATTTCAAACCATGACATTCATGAGAAAACACGAACTGCCTTGATCTCTGAGGAAGTAAGACATCTTTATATATATAAAGACTTCTTTGCCATCACCTCAGTTTTATGTAAAAAGTAAAAAGTCTTGTATTTTTGTATGGCTACACCAAACTCTCGTAATCACTTTGTATACTACATGAAGTTGTTCTGGTTTTTTTTTTATCTAAGGAATTTTTCAAATTCCTTTACACCAGGCTTTCAGATTTCTAAGTTTTTGTTGTTGTTTTCCCCCACAAATAAACTTTGAACTGCTTTTTGCTGGGAGGGAACATTTAGCTACTCCTCCCAAAGCCCCAGCAGCCTTGAATTCACCAGGCTGGTAGCAGTTACTGCTTTTTCCCTGGTACTGTGGTCTCAACATCAGTTTCTGACTCCAGGAGTCATTTCCATGTTATTTACAAGCAAGAAAGCACATTTGTCCAAGAGGTRCCCATTGGCATCAGCACTTCTGAAATACCCCCATTTGTGCACATCTAATGAAAGTCTGGCTCTTTAATCTCTTATCTGTCATCATTASTTATTATCTCGTGTGTAAAGCAATATGTATTCTTCTAAAGTAATTTGCTGATARTAAAATCTACAATCTGTGGCATTAAATGGAAATGTTAAGTGGTGTATTTCAAAGGATCTTGTCACCCACATCAGGATTATACTTAAACACTACAGATCAACATTCAGATCAGGGAATTATTGTTATAAACCCCAAGCAGACATATTTTTAAAAAGGCAGCTCGAAGGAACTTTTCAGGGAGGGAAAGAAATGCATGAGGCCATTCCATGTTAAGTGTGCTCGCTTTTTTTCAAATTCTCTCACAACCTGGCAGTAATGACCAGCAGACAAGATTTCTAGGGTTCTGCCTCCCTAAAGTTATTTTCTTTAATGAATTTTACTTTCTCAAATCCTACCCCATCTCAGAAGCTTTACTGAGCAAGACCTAAAACCCAGTACTATACACAGTCTCTTTAAACTATGAGTTTATATTTCATTTATTTTAATCAATATGAAGAGCTGATTTTTTTTTTCTTACATCCAATTAACAGATTGTAAAATCCAGGTTCATGGAGTTCTATTCTAAAGGAAAAAAAAATCTGATACATGTAGTTTATGGAACATTGGAAAAATTCCTCCAGCCCTTTTTCCAGCTAAATAAACACCCTCAACCTGTGTATCTTCAAATCCAGGACTTCCTGCCAACATTCCAAACCAGGTATGTGTTGATTCCAAAATGCATTGTTGACAATAGGYTGGAAATCTGCACCATTTAAAGACATCAAATCTGGCACATTCGGAGAAAATGGAGTGTGAWACGATACCAGTTTGAGTATTTTATGTGTTAAATAGTCAAAGGCCAAGGAAGGTTTAGGGAWGATAACTCCAGGTAAGTGGCAGGGTGATGGATGGAGCAGTTGGGTTCCATCCAGGGATTCCATTTGGGATCCACACTGGTGATGGACACAAACAAGCTGCTCTAAGGTGAGCTGGTCCTGCAGCTGCCACCCCGACAAACCAAAYGCAGCCAAGCACCCACACAGAGCTGAGCTCTCAGCTGGAAAYGCTGCTCAGCACAAGAGAGCTGCACACAGGCTGAACCAAAGCCGTGCCTAAGGGGTATCCAAAAGCCTAAACGCAAAGCTGGCCCTCAAAACCAGTCTAAACACTTAAACAGAATAAAACCACTGATCTGCTGAATTCAYGAGAATCAATCTGTAGAAATTGCAATGCTTAGTTATGCTACCCAATTTTAAAAATTCAACAGGTTTAATCTTTACTGTGACAGCGTCTACTGGAACGATATTTGGAAAATGAGTTATTGCCCAGTGAATAATCCACAACTTTGGATTAAATACGCCTTATATATTCTCATCACAGATTGTTGAGTCTTCTTATACATGCTGTCTTCTTTCTCTGGTGGTGTAACTTGATGCTAAAAACAATCATTCTACATAATACAWCAGGTTTTAGACAGCATCTTCTCATTTTTGCCCTTGGGCATCATCACTGCCTGTCTCATTGCATCATATCAAGGGAGGCTCTTTGTGGCAATGCCCGATGTGCAACACCATTTATAAGGTAAAATTACAAATAAAGCCCCTTACATGTAATTKAAGCTTCATACCAGTAAAGCTCTATCATCTACTCTGATACTGGAATACAAACACAGTTTTGGTTTTGCTTTCCTGTTATCATCTCACTGTCTACAGAGCTATGTAACAAGAGAAGATATCTGCAAATACCAAAGAGACACATTTCTATCCTTCCACCTCTGCTACACAGTGGTTGTGCCAAAAAAAAAAGCTAATTAAAGCAAATGGGAATTAATAACCTGAAAGTTATTTTGAAAAGCCATCCTATACCAGAGATTCCCATGGGTATTTTTATAAAGAGATTGTTTTAGAAAGAGATAAGTGGGAATATTATTACTCAACTACCTATTGCTGCAATGACTAGAGTTGCCCACATCTGCATTAGGGACACTAATTCAACTGGGTAAATATCTTAGAAGAATTTATATAATCAACTAGTGCCAATTTTTCCATATGAACTCCAGTTTGTAAAAAATGACGTGTAATTTTGTGCAGTCACAAAACATTTTTCTATCTATTTCAATCAGGCATGTTAATTTTTTTTTGCCTTGGACAATGCTGTCACTTATAATTTTGTATCACTGGGGTATATTTTTATTTTTTCAGTATCCCATTCATAGGAGAAAAACTGACAAAGCCACAAACATGTTGGAATGACAAAGGTTGTCAGGGTAACAAATTATGTACACAGGCAAAAGGGTAAAATATAATTATGCAGATGGCAAAATAAAAGAAGGTAATTTACAACTGATGCAGAAAATTACTGGCACAATAAGCATATCCCATAAATCAGTTAGTTAACAACCTAATTTATAACTTTCTGAAAAACTGCAAAGATGAAACAGAGACTAGAAAGGAGTTTAAGTGCCTCATGCCTTTCTTTCAGCAATGCACCTACTAAGGACAACATTAATAGACCAGCAGCTCATTAAGCAATTGATGCCACATGATTACCCTRCTCCCCCCTCACTAATGAGCAATTACTTCTCCTGACGATTGATTCTTTTCAACAGGGAAAATTGGAAAAATTTTGCCATCCAGAAATGGCACAAGCCCATAGGTCTGAGATTATCAGCTGAAAACCTATTCATTTTTACAAACATCAGCAAAAGGCCAGAATGACTGAGGCCTTTCAGGGCATTCCCACRAGTCCATTGGAAAGCCACAGGAACTGAGACCTGCCTTCTCCCTGAAAACCAATAGGCACACCTCAGTAGGTTTTTTTTTGAAAAGCTATACAAAATTAACTATTTTAACAATAAGATACTTAGAGGGGGGAAAAAAACCCTAAAAATTGGCATCTCAGAAGAAATGAGCAAGGTCATGGTGGTTTCTGAGCCCCTAACTTTTCAAATTAGCCCAGTACAACATAAAAATTAAACCTATCGCCAAGTCCTACTGACTTAATGAAGATTCAGGGAGAGACAGAAGAAAGGAGACAGGGAAAAGACAAAGATGATTTCTGTGAAAAAGAGTGTTTGAGGAGGAGTACAGGTGTTAAATTAAAAAACAAATGCAAGAACACACGACACGCACAAAGACACTACATGGCAGCAAGGTGTTGAGGAAAGATTTTAAATTTCCAAGGAAARAGTGATCATCTGTATGGCACAGTGGTAACACAGAACAGTAGGGTGGCACAATGCAGCAGCAGGTACAGGCAGGGATCCAACATGCAGCCCTGTGACTGGGGCCGTGGAGCTGCAGCATTTGCTGCAAGGAGAGAAGCAGCAGCCTTTTGAGTGTCTATTCAGCTTTCAGAAACAGCCTTGGCAGAAATGAATAATAGGTAACTGCAAGGTCATCTCATTTGTGACATTAAGTCATTAGACTGATTATGTGTCCATCTGCTCTGCTTTGCAAATTGGCCTTCTGTGTTCATTAGCAGCTGTAAACCCAGATATCTTGTGACACAGGCTAGGAAATACATGTACAAACAGTGAGCAGGGCCCAGAGAGCATTACAGCTCCTCTGTCACAAACACTAATGACTGAATCACACAATTAGCCCACTGCAAGTAAGCACCTTCAGAGCAAACACTCTACAAGACCTACATCGAGAAAAAAAAAACTGTAAACATGCATAAAGGACTTTACCTTACCAAACAGAGAGTGCTATCAGTGAAAAGAGGGCTCAGCACTGCTCACCACCACCACSTTGGCATCATTTTGCCCTTGCACAGTGAATTTCATTAAAGAMAAAGGTACCAATCGTTTGGCTCTGCTTCTCCTTCCATGCACAGGTGTTCGCTGTGCTTTTCTCTGTGCAGTAAAAYGCAGCAGTGCCAAAGCATCAGAGAGCAGACTGTGCCTGTGCCCTGGTACCAGGGCTCTGCTGCAGAACCATGCCCCACTCACACTCCCCTGTGCTTGTGCTCATACAAGAGCTCTGTGCTGTGCTGCCATCAGGTCAGGGAGCCAAACCCATTCCTGGTACCATCACAGGGATGAGCCCGCTGTAGGCAATTAAGATTAAAATGAAAATTATGTTCGTGTACCCAGAGCTCTTCTGGATGTTGAGGAAGAACCTCTCCAAGAGCCATTTCAGGGTGTGTACATTATGACAGCTAATGGTTGAATTATTTACAGAGGCAGCAGTTGTACTGTAACAGTTTTTGTTAGCTATGTATTCGTGTCAGAAGAAGCAAAAATAGTAYAGTTCTAATGGATACATTTCTATTCATGCATTCTATGTTTTTCTCATTCTACCCTATGGCTATCATTATATATGGTAACTAAGGAAACTGAAATGATTCCTGTTGCCTCTCTTCTTTATTAATCTTTAATGATTTTTAATTTGAAAGCTTTAATCCATCCTTTCATAGAAAGGATAAAGCAGTAATTCCTAAAAAGCCTTTTGCCAATTTTTTTTCAGTCATCCCTTTACGCAACACATTTCCAAAAATCACATAGGGATTTTTGGAATTTCTGTAACATGCTTGCCTGTTTTATCAGTATTTAGAGAACAAACTAAGGGAATGAACYTGCACCCATCACAACACAAGAAGTGATTCAATACAGCACATATGCATGTTTTCTCTAGAAGCAAATAATTACGTTGTTTCTTGYTCAACAAAGCATTAAAGCAAAAGCTGTTTACTATAAGCTGCGCTCAGTGCCAGGAATAATCGTTTTGTTATTTAAATGAGACTAATAAAGGTAGAAAGTATGCTGCCTAGGAGTGGTTTAGGAGGAGAACCCAAGCTTGAGGAGCTTTGCTTTGCAASCAGCCAAGAGAAAAGGGGAGGTAAAAATGCATTTTGGAAATCCATTGTCTGCAGCTGGCTCGGGAGCTAAGCCCAGGCTGAATTAACCCCTCARCCCAGAAATCTCTGCCAGCTGACGTAGTCACTGCTGGGTACCTGAATCAGAGATTTCTACAGTCTCTGTAGAGATCTGCTGTCACAATTCTGACCAAAAAACACCTCTGTCCTCTCCCCAGGGCTGTCACATCGCCCCTTCCCACACCAATCTTTGGGATCAGCACAAGGATCTGCCTTGGTGATTCCAGAGMCAAGTGGAAAACAAGCAAACAATTGAAAAAATAACCAACTCCCCACCACCCCAGCTTCAGAGCTGAGGTGGTTCTCAACATTTCACTAATCTTCATTAATTACAATGCCCTGAAGCCTTCCTGGTACCTCCCAGGCACGAACTGAAGTTAGAGTGGCTCATACACCCCAAATTACTCTTCTCCTGGGAAGTGGTATTTGATGACACACAGAGAACATCAGAGCATGAGAACCATGAGCTAGGTGTAGTCCTTCACCTGTGCAGCATTTCCTCAYAGCATGTGGTACAACACAGTCAGCCTGTCTTCTGGATTTTTTTTTTTAAGCATGTTAAAAATTTTGCATCAAGACAAAAGTTTGGAACAATTCTCCTCCGGCTGCCAATGAGCAAACAGCCCTTTCCCTGGACAGAGGAGCAGTGAAGTTTGGAAGGCAGATCTTTCTGAGAACAAATCAGAAGGGGCAGGGGGAGGACACACCATTTTCCAGCTTCAAAGGAGAAGGTATGTGTAACAGAGGCTGCTTTTAACAGGTCTCCAACAAATATCTGTCAGGACATTTATTTGCAAAATTCAGATGYTCTGATTCATCCACCTTTCCCACTGGAACTGTTCCATTATGTACAAACACCCATATATTTGTTTATAACATTTTCTACAAAGGGAAGAGCAGCCTGAAGGCTGGAGCTGTTTTTGAGGTAGAGGAGAGCAGAGTTAAGTGTGCACTCTAAGAACAGCAGGATTTCGACCCACAYTGGCACCTCACCTCCCCACAGGTCACCCTGCACACTGGGCTGCTGGGCTATTCCCATGTTGGCTGGGGTCACTTCTTTGAACAGAACAGCTAAAAAAACCTTCAAGTTCAATTAACTAGCTTCCGTTTCATTTCTCTATCTTCAACGAAAAAAAGCGCATTAAAAAGCCTGACCCAATTATTTCMCACATAAAAGAAGCCTTTGTAGCAGGTGCAATATTCCTAAGAGGTGGTTAATGAGAAATATACATCAGAGCTTAAGTGGAACACGGCTTTGATGTTGGCTGCCTTACCTGTTGTGCCAGGRAAGAAAAAGATCACAAGGGAGACAGTGGGCAGGCGCTGCATCGCTGCTGGGGGATCTACAATTGGGTAAAACACGGGATCCTGGGCTGCTGCACTCCARCCCCACAGGAAAACACACACCACGACACCCACAGCCCACAGAGTCAGCTGTGCCCATA
The DNA here is from genome assembly GCF_030028575.1 of Malurus melanocephalus. Classification (NCBI taxonomy): domain Eukaryota; kingdom Metazoa; phylum Chordata; class Aves; order Passeriformes; family Maluridae; genus Malurus; species Malurus melanocephalus. The sequence continues at coordinate 2,232,405 of NW_026623323.1, read as the reverse complement.
AAGGACCCACCTCCAGCTAACTGCGGGGAGCTTCGACTCCAGGGGCTTTATTTCAGCACAAACCCACAAACACAGACCTGCAGATAAACTAAACAACACTCACAGCTGAGCTGCAAATAAAATACACTTACAAAACCCAGTGCTGCAAAAACAGAAAGTAGGTTTTTAGTTTTTTCAGCACACTGAACTTACCTGAACCAAGAGGATGTAAACAGACTTCTAACAGATGTAGCATTCCGAAGAGTTGCTTTGATCAGACAGTGTTTAAAAATGCAGTGACAGGGAATAGGTGTGTGAAGGCCTTTGGATTAGGATAAGCACAGCACTACTGCACAAGATCATTGTGGYTAACCAGAGCACCAACAAAAGCTCCTTCTTCCCAAAAGCAGAGGGAACTTCTTYTGCCTTGGGCTCTCCAACTTGCTTAAACCTCATTCTCCCTCCTCTCTCTCTCCCTCAGTTTTTTTTCTATTGCTTGACTGGCACAGTGAGAGTTCTCCCTTCCACTTCGATTTATTGTAGCCACAGGAATGGGAGCAACTACAACTTCACAGTCTTTGTGCATTTAGCAGTAACCACTGCAGGAAACTCATCTGTACAATAAAACCTTGCCAAATTCAATATATAAAACGGCCACATGCTTCACATGTAACATTCTGGTAATGAAAGAGGTAAATGGCTGAAAACTGTAACAGACAATAARTTGTACGKTWTTTTTTTTTTYATGTCATACTATTTRAAAAGCCAACAAAAACCCATCCAAAACACAGCTTCCAACCATTTTATCAGAATAACTATTTTTCAAATGCAACAGCATCTGAAAGGSAAAAAGCATTTTCTTCTTTCAGGCTCAAAAGTGATTTTCATACTTGAGTACATTACTGCTGTTTAACAAGGGAACAAATACATTTTCTGAGTGAGTATCTAATTTCCTGTGTGACAGCAAGTAAAAATGAACCAAGCCAGCAGCCCCCAGGAGAGCTGGTAGGGCTGCCATGCTCCAAAGCAGCTCCTGAGCATTCCCCATAAATTACCAGCATTGTGCCATGTCTTTATGCACCTACTGCAAGATGGTTCAAATCTGTGCATTACACCTCCTTGTACTTGAACCTGGCTTAAGTTTAGGTGAGTCTGAGAGGGCTGTACTTGCTACACATATGAAAAGAATATTAACACYCACAGGGCAGCTGAAACTTAAATCTTAAACAAAAACTGGTGGCAAGTGGGGGTAAGAGGCAGAAAAGAAAAAAAAAGAGGCAGCAGAAGCAGAAAAACTCGCCACTGAAGCAACAGCTCGAAACACCAACACCTGCCCTGCCACCCCCTGTTCAGGAACTGTACACAGAATATCTGTCTAATATTGTGCTGGGGCACCAAGGACAGTGCTGTCCAACACAAACGTGAAATGTGTGTGTTGATTTTTCATTGCAAGAGCAATRCTTTGATCTGTTTCCCAGTGCATATGAATGATTCTTGCACAAAGGTCTCTCTCCTGTGGTGCAGCACAAGGAACGGCAGTTGGAAACAGAGAGTATCAGAATTTAAATCTCCCTTTATGTACACGGCTTCCAGCAGTTTCACAAACTTCCTACACAGCTCAAACCCAGTGCTCTGCAGAGGCAGGGAATGCCTGTACTGGTTTAAATTCTGACCCTCCTGCCAAATTTGCTAACAAGAGAGCTGACTGCTGCCTGACTGCTTTGGTGGATGTTTGTGAACCCCACTGGTCTGTCCAGCCTAAGCAACGAGAGAGATTTCCAAATGCWCCTGTCAAGGGACCACAGTGTTTCCACTGAGGAGAAGAGGCTTTCACCTCAGAGCCCSACATGAAACAGAGCTTTAATAATTTTCCAGCCTTGGCTACACCCAAGCCTAAGATCACATCTCTGGCAATTCTTGGAACAGATGCATCTGCAGACTGTGCTAGCCCAGGAGATAAGGGATGGATGAGACTTCTTCAGGACTGAATGCCTGAAATTTTAATGCACCTTTCATAAAGAATAGCAACTTTGTGATGTTAGAATATCACAAAGGTGCAACCTAAACCATTTATGAAAGACCAGGATCAAGATCACAAACACACCACAGGTTCAGTCCCCTAACACAGGTGATTTATGGTACAGTCTTGATCTTGATTGACACAACTGTGCCATCCGACTGTCATCAAAGTCTGCTTTGTCCTTTACAGAGATTAAACTGGATTCAGCTAATGAGGACCGAGCCAATTTTCTGTTTTGTTTTGCTTACTAATTATGTGCATTTTAAATCCTGCTCCCGAAGTCTCAGTTTTTTCTGTGTACTTTTCACAGCAGAACTGAGGACAATCACCCAAAATAATTCTTGCAAAAAGTACTCTTTAATACAACTGCTCTTCAACAGCTCCAGTACAAAGTCATCTGAGTTAATTTGTGGCTCTTTAACATAAAGGCTGTTTAATTGACTTAGCTGACTTTGCAATGAAGCAGAAAAGATCATTGCACGATCCATTCCACTAGGATAAGATGACAGAGCTTTCAGCATATGGAAAATAAGAAACTGATAAGAAAATGAGGGGAAGGGCAGCATTATCTGAAGTACTGCAGCTGTTCCTAGACTGGACAAATATATTCCATGCCAACTGCAYTCAAGCTTTCTTCTCCAACTGCTCCTCAAATGTACTGTACCTTCGTGACAGCAGTCTCAAGAATGGGAAAAATCTGAGGCSCCCTTTGATCATTCCCCCATCTCTCCCTAGAGTATCATTAGAAAATCAGTATTTTTATATCAAGCAAGGACCTGGTTTGTGCCACAGCTACAGTGTCCAGGAAGTGAAAGTGGTTTAGCATAAAGCTGCTGAGAAATGTTGGGTTAAGTCACTGAACTCATTGGGGAGCCCAGTGGCCAAGGCAGGCAAGGAGCCCTTTTCCTTGTGCAGAATCCAGCTGGACACATCTGCCTTGTCCACACCTTCTCACTCAGGATCCATTTTTACTGTCTGCAATAAACAAGCAAACACCATATCACCAAATTAAATTATTTATYTGGCACACATTCTCCTTTTCTTCAYTGACAGGTCATTGCTCTATAMACCAAATAAACCRAATTGTTTGGAAGCTGTAGGAACAACTACTGCTACTCTATCCTCGTTTCTTTCTATTTACCTGTTCCTTTACATCTGCCTTGAAAAGGGGAAAATGCAGTTTACAGAAAAGGTTTAGTTGTACCATTTTCCAGATTTTTAGGTGATTGACTGCATAACATCAAAGGGGATTATTTTATGCCTGTGATTGTTATTTTGCGTCTTCTCACAAGTATATGTTTAAAACATTAATTGTTAGGATGTTGCAATTAATACATTATCTAGCTCAAAACATTTACAAATTACAACTCGTGTTTTCAGGCCATCTGTGTTAATGAACCAAAATACTATTTTATGAGGCACAATTAAAACTCACCACATCTGACAAACGTGGTAACTCTATAATCACCATCTTMTTCTAATGAAAACAGAAATATTGACACGAAAAACTGATAGCCAGCATTCTTGATAAYATCTAATTAGTGCATTTGCAACAGCTTTTTGTTGCTGCCTAGCAAGGYTAGCATTTCTGTTTAAAAATGAATTTATTTTGCAATGCATCCAATAAATTTGAGATTACAAAGCGCACACTGGGCAGGAACAAAAGGTGATTCAGTGAGTGCAAAGCCCCAGGCTATTGCCACACCACTTCAGAGCTGCTTGTGAAATGAGGATCCTGCAGCTGCAGGGAGATGCTGCAGGAGCTCCTGGAATATCAAAGCTGGTGCAGGAGGGCAGGAGGTGACCTGGCTGAACRCTCAGAGATGGGAGTTGGCAGAAACCATCCCGAAGAGTGAGCTGCATCGCTAATTACAGAATCAGGCTTTTGGTCAGTAATTACAGGATGCAAATTTTTGCTTTTAGGATCATTTCAGTTGCAAAGCCAGGAAGACCTTAGCAGTGATACACCTTTCATCTGTTAATTGGGGTCACTCTGCTCCTGGACCTGCACATTCTGAGGGGCATTAAYAGAGCGAAGTGAGGAGCACTGAGGAGCCATCAGTCACTGGGCAATGCTGTCTGGGGGAAGGGGAGATCCAGGCACAAACTCACCATAAATAGAACATTAGAAACAGCCAAGACAATTCGTGGATCACCCTGAGGGTATTTGTTTTGATGTCCAGCAGCCTGTTGAGACTCCAGAGCAGCTTCCCTGGTTCCATGGAGTCARGAGTGCACTCATGGATAACACTCATTTACAGGGGATGCACCTAACTACAGGAACTTCTCTTCTACAATCTTATTCTASCACTGAAAGCTTCCAGATGAACCCTCCCACTGAAATGCATTTCCCCATGGCCATTGATACAATTCTTTGAGAATTTCCAAGTAAAATATGAGGAGCAATTCAATATGCTAAGCATGAACATTGCAGACAAACTTAATACACACTTATGGTTCTTTTGGGAAAAAATGGAGTTGTAATTGGAATTTCTTCATTCACTGTCCTGAGAGAGTTAACTCTGTATGGGTGTCTGGGCTATACTGCATCAACAGCTCCAGCTCACACACTGCAACCATGAATCCGTTTGGAAACTCAGATTTGATTTGAAATGGGACTTGTACTTGCAGATGAAAACTTTCAGTGGCAATTTTATTGATTCACACACACCTTCCCTAAGAATCTCTGCAATCAGCATGCAGCAACATGATCCTAAGTGACTGGTACCCTTGGCAGAGTGTTAATTTGCAAGTTCCTACAGAGATCAAGCCAAACCCATTCTTGCGTACACAGAGCCTTTAGACATCCCCTTTTTCCCCCGAGTAAGAAAAGTCTAAGTTAAGATAATTTGAGTATGCTTGTGACCTATAAGGAAACACACTTTACCATAGGTTCATCATAACTTCCAGTCAAGAAAGAACACATGGTCTTGAGCAATAGGAGGAAGGAGACTCCAGCAGTTYAAAAGAATAGAAATGTTTTAAGAAGGGAAAACTCCACAGTATACCTAAGATAGCACAGTCCATTCAGCCTTGCAAAGAGTTATTGAGCAGTCTAGACATCTGTCTGCGGCAGTAATTTGCCTGCCTACTCCAGGAGACCGGCAGGAGTTCTTAAAGCTTTTTATGGGCATCTTGGTTCCTGTCGCCCCTAGAAAATATATTTATCATTGTTCCTACGCTGCTCTTCAGCTGCAACCTCAACTTTGCACAGGAACAAAGGAGTCTGGGAGYGAGAGCTCTGAAGGCCGACCTGAACAATGCATTTCACACCCACAGGTGGGAAGGGCAGGGCACCCAGAGCATCACCACAGCCACAGCACCCCAAAGGCAGAAGAAAGGGAGCCCCCACAGCACCTCTGTCTCTYCCAGGGTCAYACARRACCACTCTGGGCTCAGCAGGGCCCCATTTCACTGTGGAAGACCATCAGGCTCAAAGCAGCCAAGTGTCATTTCAGAGAAATAGATATAAATAAAATGTAATACATAATACATACATCTATGTATGTGTATATATAAAAAAATAAAACTGTTGGGTACAAATCATGGTCCCTGAACAAGCAAGGAAAYGATTTCTCAGGAGGAGACACTAAAAGTTGGATGAAATGAGAGTTAGGAAGAGGAGGAACTGGTCTCTATGTGGAAAAGAGAGCATGAAATAAAGTTTCCAGAGAGATGGCAAACTGAGAGAAATATTTATGAGGTGCAATTTATCATGCAGCAAACCCATGTCAGAGGTGGGGAGCACGTGAGGGGACCAAAGAGCACTGACTGAGCCCTAAGGCAGCAGAGTAGCACTGCAGAGCTCTACACTTCCCTCCCCCAGCTGATACTTTACAGAACAGTTTGAATAGCAGACAGCTCCTCACAGCAYCAGATTCCCTACAGAGCCTTGCTGAAGCAACTGGAGATACCCAGAGATACCCASAGCACCCTCATTTTAGCCAGAAAAGGGGCAGGGGGTTGCCTGTGGCAGCGGCAGCAGCTCACAGTGCCCGGTGATTTGTAACAAGCAGGACACAAACAGCCCTGGCACAGACTGCAAGGCTCTTCATTAAAAATCTTCTTGCTGGATTTAGGGAAGGGCTCCCATCTGTTCTTGCTCTACAAATCCTCATCAACTCTTGCTGAGCCAGGACACAGCAAATTTACCTCACAGTGTCTGAAGGACTGAGTAGCAGGATTTATTTCAGGCATCCACGGGCCAGGAGAGGACCAGAGAAAACAGGARGAGGATCCTTCACGCTCCAAAAAGGCCTCTTTGGAGATGTCAAGTGCACAGTGGGCACTTTTCCTCAGTGTCCCTGCATGGCAGAGAAGTGCCGAGCACAGCCTTTCTTTCCTGGCTCAGTTCAAGGGCTCACCTCACAATTTGATTTTCACAAGTACTCACACAGAAGAGCAGCCACATGGTCACAATGCCGTGGCAGCTGACCCCAGGATGATCTTGGTGGCTTCTCAAGGACTTTGCTGAGTGCAAACCCTGCCTGAGGGATTCCTCCAGCCTGAGGAAAGGAGCAGAGGGAACGTTCTCAGCTGCTTCATCTCTTCAGCCAAGGGGAAAGAGACATTCGTGCAGACTTTCTAAGGGRAAGTCTTAATCCAAAACAAAGGTATCTCAAGGATAAGTGTGGGAGATTAGGGAATAGGGGAGTCATTTGTTCTTCACAGACAATTATTGGCTATGAATCATTTACAAGGAGGATAATGAGACACTGGAGAGTGTGCTACTGAATTAAAAATTATAGTCTTGATCCTTATCCTTTTCCATTTTTCCCCTTAATAAAATTGCATGGGATTTTCCTAGATARGAGAAGCCCTTGCTGCTAATTAAATTATCTTTAAACATTTAGAGGTAAGACTAAAACATTTGGAGAACTAACACACACGAGGAAAAGGCAGAAGAACAGCAAGCCTCCTCCAAGACATTATTATTTCATGTTTTTGCAACTACCACATTCACTTCTACATGAAAAAATACACATTTAGGAAATTATTTGGTTTATTAAGTGTATTTTTATAGGAAACGAAGACCAAAATATCTTATTTTAAGTAGTTTGGATCAAATCAAATTGCTTCTGTTGGGTGGGATGCCAGGCTTTRAATTCAGCTGGGAACTGCTGCTTCTCATGAGCTGCAGCTGGAACAGCCACACCCTCCTGTCACACACACACAGGATCAACTCCTAGTTGATCAAAAGGATCAAAATCTTCCCACAGAACTTCTTCCCTTGCCCAGCCATCACTGTGTGTCATGGGAAACGGGATCAGTCGCCAGGCAGTGACCGAGCCCACCCTATTCCTGCTACCAGAGCAGTGGCTCAGCTTAGCCAAAAGCACAGCCAAGGAAGTCAACACTTTATCCCAAATGAAATTTTAAAATATTTGAACTGACTGATAAGATTTAGGAAGAAAAAATGCTGAAATGTCTCATTTTTCTACAAAATAGAAATGCCAGGTGTCACACAGCTCTGGATTTTGCTACCAACRGTTTGAATTCCAAAACAAGCCATAGCTATCACCTCCATCCACAGCCACCAGGACACACTTGAGCCAACAGATTAATTTTCTACTTTTAATTTTGCCATTCTTACTCGTTGCAATCCAGAATCTTCCAAAGTACTTACCTGCAAATGTATGCTGAATTGTTAAAAAAAAAAATCCTCCATTTTCCATACATTTTAAACCGTAGAGAGACAAATCTTTTCAAACTAYTGTAATGAAGGYTAGTTTAACAAATACTTTATTTCTKAGGWACTTTACTTTACCCTGCTTTYTATCAGTTTATTATGAGGCCAGGAYGACAACAAATACCTGCACACTTAAACCCTCTTCCCCAAATGCCTCAACCAAATATTTCCCCAAATGCAGAAAGTGRCCATGTCCTGGGCCCAGCACCAATGTCACCACAGCCAACACAGATGCTCAACACCCCCAGCTCTGCACCAGGTTTTACTGCCTGCCTATCCATAACACAGGTCATAAATGATATTCCTACAAACAGACAACAGGAAACAAACCYCATTCTGCTTATACAAAGGGATCCTATTGTTAGGAAAATTAATCCACAAGCACCAGAGGTTTATGTCCAAAAAGGAGACAGAGGAGTCCCACAACTTTATTCATGAATAAAGGGAGAGGTCATAGATCCCATGGGGTCTCTCAAATTCCTAGAGGATGCAGCCTCTTTTATCCCAATTTCCCGGCTGCAGTTCCCTCTCTCTTTCCCGTTGGCTGAGGTACTTGAGAGGTACAGGCTCCCCAAAACACCTGATGAAACCCCCCTTCTATCACACATTGCCCCCTTTCAATATACATCTCTGTGTCTCTGCTCTGGTAGTCTATTAACATAGGCTGGGATAAGTCACTCAAAGGAATTCTTACGGAAATCTTTCCCATTGTTTCCTTCTATGTCCCAGTATCAGCCTTATCTTACTCCCAGAGTCAGTCTGTTTGTAAAGACACTCCCTTCTCATTCCCTTCACTATCAATCAGATTTTCTCACCAAAAATACACTTTGGTGCTTTTCATCATTTCCTTTTGTCACCACACAGATGCTGAATGCTGCACAGCTCCCAGCAGGCACATGGGTAAATGGGGCTGAACTGGTGAGCAAGGCTGAGTCTGCAGTGCATAACWCAACTGCTTTGGGCTGACAGCAAGCATGGCAACATACAACCCGCAAAATCTCCATTCTTCTCTAATAACTTTGGAAGAGATTAATACAATTTTTTTTCAGTTTTAATAAGAGTCCTAATAGACCACAGTTTAGAACATGTGCAGAAAGTCTCACCTCMGTGAGAATTTTTATAGCAAGCTGAGAAAATATGTGTTTACTGCCTAAATGCTGACACGGCCATAAATGTAATGGAGAGAACAGAACTGCTGTAATTTCTGATACAATCCTATCAAAATGGTCTGTAGATAAARGTTGCACCAGGAGTTTTACTTTTTATTTTCATTCTCCTTTTCTCAGTTAGATTTCTCGGGGTTCTTGTTATTTCCCTAGATTTTGGAACACAGACRTACAAAATGCACCTCTGCTCCTGGTGTGCTACTAACAACGGGTGACAGCCATCAGGCAATCTGTGCTGCAGGCAACTGGTGCAGAAGCCAAAATCACTGGATAACAGTAATTTCAGGGACTGCCTTGCACACGTGCTGAGATGAAATGAAAGARTAAATTTATTAGAAATTGAAAGAAATGTCACATGAGAAAAGRTGCAGGAGATTCTAGCTCAGTTAGACAAGCATGAGCTACTAACATAACTTCTGATCTGACCCCTAAGTGCAGCACCCCCAAGTTGGCTGAAACACCTGAGAATTCCAATTGCTTCCTCAACAGTCCTTTAACTGGTGCAGTCAGGCTCCACACAGCACCCAGCTTGTGCATTTTTTGGCTTTGCCTACCCCTTTTGGGCACACTGCTCCTAGGAAGATTGTTAGACCAACTCAGGGCAGTGTCAGCACCACCGGGGGCTAAACTGGAACACWCAAAGGGCTGCTTCTTTACCCTCCCCAGACTCTCCAAACCCTACCCCAATGAAGATGAGCCATACACTGGCCAACAGTGCCCAAAATACCCTGCCATGTAAGCACCCAGCCACTCTGCTGCAGGCTGAGCCTGGGGGCTGATTTCAGATAAGGATGCACAAATGAGACAGATTACCATCACGCAATGGGCAGAGCCAAAAGGGAGGCCAGCTTTCTCAAGTTTTCTCTTGGAAAAGAGAAACCTTTTCTCTTAGACCTCACTGTCTGCAAGTGAAGGATTTACAATCTTGCAATGCCAATTTTCTAAGGCAGTCATGCCTTTTGTCTTTCTTAACCATCAGGGTTATTATCAGGTAAAAGACATTTGTCATAACTGTTCCAGTCATTCTTGCATTCAACTTTATGGCATGCTAGCACATTTCTGATAAAGAAAAATTACAATGTTCTTTGAAAGGGAGCAGTTCAAGAAAAATCCAGTTTTCAGTTATATCCAGCTACTGTTATAAACCAATTCTGTCAGTGGCAGTTCACTGTAGTTCCAGCTTTGTCCGTTGTTTTTTACTATATACTGTGACAAAAATGTCCATTATTGTCATTTTGATAAAGTAACCAGGTTCATTACCATTCAGCTATGCAGAATTCCTTATAAATTGCCTGTAATTACCTCTCCATGATGAAAGCCAGTTAGTGGCAAGTGAAACCAAGTCTCAGCAGAGAGATGAAGGCTTCCCAGAGGATGCAGCACAATATCCTTTGCTCTCACAGGGAACTTGCAGCAAGACACCCAAAGCCAAGTGGGCCTGAAATACTGCTTTTCCTAGGCTGAATTCCTGATTTCTTTYGAAATCTTCTGTGCTCCACAAACTTGTGTTTCAAAACACAGCATCCATTTCACCAAGGAGAAGAGGGCGGCGGGAAATAATTCACTTGGAAACACTGAGTTTCATAATTTCTAAAATGCTTTTTCCTTCCTCTGCCCCAAACGAGTTGAGAAACTTTCTGGCAGTGGTCCGGGCACAAAGCAACAAACCATTAATGTATTTATCTATTCATCCCAACTGAACTCTCCAGTTTCCACTAGGTTATGTGTGATGTTTGCTTCAAAAGCAGTAACTTCTGCCCTTATCTATTTTCACTGCTCAGTGAGAGGAAATGAGGCATGGTGTCCCTGTCCCCTAAGCATGGAGTGTGGGAGAAGCTGGCAGCGTAGCTGAAGGCATTCCCTCCCCAGTCCCAGGTTATGGACAGAGATGGAATCAGAGCAGAGCTGTTCCTGCACACYTGAGCTGGATCCCTTCCTACACCACAAACACCAGCACTGCAGGAGGGGGATGTGAAGAAGGGGTCAAGACCAAGCGAAGTTTCTTCTTTTACTTAAGCTTTAAAAMGAACACATCACCTGAAAGATCCCTCCAGCATTTCAAGTGCCGTGAGCTTCTCTTCCTTTTCCATGTCACTCAGAATTCACATTTGTTTTATGCAGTATTTACACCACACTTTGATGCAAATCAAATCAGCTTCTCTACTGTGCAAGATGAATACATGCCCTGCAAACACAAGTCTTTTGAACTGGTTATTGAGGGAATTTTTGAGACCTTTCTTCGTCTTCCTGCTCTTGACTCAAGTCTTAAGGTGGCATTTAGAAGCACTGATTGTGACTTATAAGTACTGAGTGGTATTTAGCTTGCAATTACACTCAAGGAYTGATTTATGTATTTATTTATTTTTAACCTTGGAAACCTTTTGCCTTTGATTGCTCCCTGCAGCTGAGTGTCTGCCTGTCCTGTTAGTGATCCTATGGCTAAACTGGTWCAGTTTCCACCATCCAGCACACATCCACCAGACAAAATGAGTACACATTTTCCTCCTGTAAATATTAGCTTTAAGCTATCAGATTTGTCTGTGCAAAGTCACCGGAAGGCTGGCTCCAACTCTTCCCTCCACAGCTTCTACATCAGGTTTTACATCCATAAAGAGAATCTGATGATACCGGCATCTCAAGGCCTAAGGTTTCCACAAATGGTCAAGTTATGCTGCAAGAACAAATTCTTATATTTCCTGTCTTTCTTGGTATCTGTGGGGTAAATAAGCAGACTCATTCATTTTAATCCCTTCATAGTGGTGTAAACTCTGAAAATTTCTTACTTCTGTTTCCTTGCTTTCTTTCTGCCTCCTTTGAGGATTCCTAAGTGATTGAAAATTGCAGTCTTGTCTCTCCTTACACCAGCTTTAATCTATTTTTTCCATCAAGGTGACATCATTGCAGATTGTGCAGAACACAAATAATAAATTAATTTGAAGGCAACAATATTACACCATTAAAGTTTATGGGCTTCTGACAAAGAGGAGAGAAGGCACTCCAGACTTCCCTTAAGTGTGTATAATCACTAATTGACTCCACTGAGAATTGCATTCTTGTTTTGCTTTTTGCTAGGAGGGCTGGCATGCTCCTCAGGATGGTTTTGCCAGCACTGTCATTTCGTAGCACATCCCCTGCCTCCTGAAGCCTGCAGAGCAGTGCAGCCTCCCCTTTGATGCTCCATGTGTTTCATGTGTTTTCCATGGCCTTTGGTCTCTATGTGAAATCTGTGCATCCTTCTGCACGGAATTATTCCACTTGAGACTTCAGCCAGTTCAGAAAGATGGAGAAGTGGCTGAGAGGAATAATCCAGTCTGTGCTAGAGGGATTTTTGTACTAGAGATCTCTTCAAAGGGAGCAGGATCACAGCGATTCACACCCCTGGCACTGGTTACAGATGTGACTGCCAGGTTATGCTGCCACTTTATCACRCTGGGCCCGGTGAGCCCTCCATCCCCCCACACCACCTGGCAAACAGGCTATTCCCATGGGTGCTGATCTGCCAGCCTTGAGAATATATGCTTTTTCTACATGCTTTCTTTCCAAGTAAAGGTATTCTTCCCAACTCCCTTATTCCCCTCCTTCCGGCTTAGTGATCATTGTGTCTAYACAGATTTTCTTATGCTCCTGGAGCTCCTCCCAGCCACAAGAAAAGCATAATGCACACACACATAATGGGGTGGTGCTGGTTTGGGCTGGGGTAAAGTTACTTTTCTCCACAGTAGATAGTCTGGGCTGTGCTTTGGATTTGTGCTGGAATCAGTGCTGGTAACACGGGGATGTTTTGGTTACTGCTGAGCTGAGCTCACACAGAGCTGAGCCCTTTTCTCGAGGAGCTGGGAGGGGACAGAGTGGGACAGCTGACCCCAAGTGACCCAAGGGATATCCCAGACCGTGTGGGGTCACTCAGCACAGAGAGCTGGGGGATGCAGAAGGAAGTGAGGACATGTGGACACCTGACTGTCCATCCAAAGGAGGGGATGAATTCTTTGTTGTTTTCGTTATCTGTGCAGCCATTGCTTTACCCAATGTTAAACCAGAGGAGAGCAGTGAGCAAGCAGCTGTGTGCTGCTGAGTCTCTGGCTGGGCTTAAACCGTGACAATCCTTCAGCTCAGAACTCCTGGGGATCCCTGAGGAACAAAGACTTGTGGGGCCAGCCATTCACTCCTCTGGAAATGAAATCCACAGTGAGGGGGGTAAGTAGGCAGCCAACCTGAGCATCCTTCCTTTCCTTCCTGGTGGCCCTGCAAATGCCTCAAAGAGCTCTGTCATCAGAGTGCTGTGAGGGACACAGGGCATCCCCTGCTCATCCTCCACCAAGGCTGCACCTCTGGGAATGAGCCCTTGGATCACAGCCCCATTTTTCACTATTTTTCCAAGGAACCTGGACTATAGAAAGTTCTGTGTTATGCCAGTTTTGACCCTGTGTCTTATTTACACACATGTTATTCTGGCTTCCAGTTAGCACACTTCATTCTATTATGTCCTTTAGGAGTTGTAAAAGGATTACATTTTATTACCAAATGAGATCCACCACACCATGGCTGATATCTAGCTGTCCTAAGCAACATAAGATCATAACAAAAAGGAAAAACATAAAGAGCTTTTAAAAATCTGAAAGGAGAAATTACACTTCCTTCATAAAACATGCACAAGACACTAAACCCTTGTGCACTTAGCCATTTTCAGCCCAACACTTCTGTTGAAGCTCAAAACCCTTTGGTTTTTTGCTATACCTTCTCCTCCTCTTCTCTTTCTTTATTCTCTCCATCTCCAAGGTTTGGCAATGCCAAGATATTATTTTGCTCAAATAAATACTGAAGTCTGTAATAATTTTCTAACCTAAGTTTGTCAGCATTTTCCAACTTGTATTTACTKCTCAGTAACCTAAAGTTTACTCAAATTTAGCTGCAGATGAAATGTGACACAAAGCATGGAAAAACTGGAACAGAAATCTCCCAACAGTTCCTGGCCCTGAATATAAAATCTATTTCTGGACTGAGAATAAACAGAGGACTTAAAGAAATCTATTCCCTGGTCAGAAAACAAAGAGGCTGGCAGGGAATAAGGCAAACCATTGGTGTCTCAGCTTAATTTTTAGAGTATCAATGACAAACCCTCTGGCAGCAACCCCACAGCCCCCAGGCACCCCGAGCACTGTCCCTGAGCCAGTGCCAGGCACAGTCCAAGGGGACAGAGGGGATGGGGTGACCWGGGACAGCACAGGCAGCACTCCTGGCCTGCCTTTGTGCCATAGGATCCTGCTAACARTGCTCACTGAGCCTGATAAAATCAACGTTTGGGAGGGCTTCCTCTTTTATTTCTTCATTCCAATTAAATGGTTCATTTTTATTTTAACTCTACAGCYAATGATGAACAAGAAGAGAGTGAGAAAACACTGAAAACAGCAGAGCCTTCTTGTGCAGCTGACCACAYTGTCTGTAAAACCAGCTAAGATTTCCATGTGTTTCCTTATCACAGCCATGCAGACGGTTTGCCAAAGGCTACTTTAATTTCAATAACAGAACCATACACTTCTGACATACTTAGGAGAAATATTCTTGTCAGAATGCATCCCTACATTTATATTTAGCATGTCAAACTCTAGAAAATAATTATTAAATAAAAAATTATGCCTGCATTCTGCTTGAAATCTAATCTCTGCAATRGAAATAGCTCCTTGACAAGGCAAAGGGAAGGTGGATGTCTTTGATATTCTCTCCCTCCTATTTTTAGCTCTTTGAAGTATTTTTTTATGGGATTATGGTCAGGAASATATGGGTAGAACTCAGACAGCAGACACTAGCTGAAAAATGAGAAAGAAATAAAATTAGAGAATTTACRTAACAAATAAAACTTGTATTCTGCTAAATACCTATTCCTGTTGAGAAGCCTAATGATCCCAACCCATGTCACTATAACTAGGACTTACTTCTGAGATTTTTTTTCCAACTTGCTTTGTGTTGTATCTACACTAACTGAATAGCAGTACATCAGGATAAATCTCAGACTCTCTGGCATGAGTGGATTAACCTTTCTAACTACTGATCAATTTGTCTTTCGGCTCATTTCTCATTCCAGTACCCAGTGTTTCCCTAATTCAGACAATATGGCCTTAAAAAAGGACATTGGATAAATTTGAAACCTATCCATAAAAACACTGAGCAGGAAGTGGCTGACTCACCAAATTGCCTTCCTCCCCCTCAATTGCAAGGCATGGAGCTGTAAGAACCCACATTCCAGACACACTTTTCAAGATAAAATCACCCAGCAAAGATAACGTGCTATGGCACACAGACCCTTGATCATCTCAGCCACTGAGGGGAAAAGTGGAGGGCACCACTTGACCTGAGCAGCTGTAAAGCTAGAGTCATCTCTGCAGCCAGAAATGACTGAAAAGAGAAATACTTTCCTTCAGCTTTGCTTCTAGCCCGGTGATCTGATTTCAGAGTAGGAATAATTTAGTGCCCATAAATGGGTGCCCTACAAAAACAATGCATTTATCCTTCAAGTTTTATTTTGCATGGACACAGCTGACCTCCTGCTGGGACAGCCAAGTGGGAAATCTTCTCCAGCACCTCACTCTTCTGAACTGATTAAGTGCTATGAAAGGAAGGAAAAAAAACCTCACACAAAACCCCCTTCGACTCACAAAAAGAAATCCCCAAAACCAACAAAGTCTCTCAGCATAAAGGATGCAGACAAGTGACAACTTTATCACTGTTAAATTCAACTTATAATACWGGCTTTCCTTAATACTTAAAAATAAATAAGTAAAGCAGCAGCACAAAGCAGCTCTCTTCAGCTCTACAATAAAGCACATATTGTCCATTTTGAAAGRCTACACTGAACATCCACTACCATTACCAAAAATCATTGGYCCAGAACACYAAATTTTCAGTAGAAAAACCATCTSTGTCAGAAATGTTTTAAAGTTACATTGGAGAACAGGAGCTACTACATGTTGTCAATTATTTCTCAGTCATTTCCCAAGCTTTTCATCTTTATTCATTATGTATCAGTTTACTCAAACTTGATTGTAACATTTTTTCTTTGTCAGTATAAGGTTCTTTTCGTATTTGAGGATATTAAGGAGCTCTGGGTGGCATTTATTTCAGAACTCTGATTTCCTCTGTTGTTTTTATGAGAAAAAATGTCATCAGCATTTCCTGAGACCTGGAAGGTTATTTTGACAATCTGTGCTTTCTTTAAAATTTGTAAGGAGAGACAAGAGATGTGACAGACACCCATCCATCTGGGTAAGCTCAATTGCACAACACTGTAAGCAAAAGATCTCAAATGAGGAAAATAAAACTGCTGTATACAAACTTCCATCCACCTGGTTAATTTAAAGCAAGGATAAAGGTGCTACACAGGGCTTCCTCTAGGAAAAAAAAATTAAGAACAGGAAAGAAACTAGTCACAAAAAAGCGCCACACCCTGAGGGGTGGGAATGCCAGAGCAGAACAGCTGAAAGGGCTGGGAGCAGATGTTAAATACGTTACTGCAAAAAATCAATACCTGGAGAGGTTAAAAGAAAGGATAGAAAATCACTGCTTAGAGSCAGTAAGACATTAAGTCCAAACTCAATTTATTTTGAAATTAGATTTCTCAAATGCAGTAGGTTGCATTTCAGCCAGCTCTTACAGCCTGGCCTTTTCTTTCCACCTGCAGCTTTTGCAGAAGCCAGCCAACAAAAGCAGCAGACAGCAATGCTGCCACCTCACTTTATAGGCACCCAATAACTCATTTATTGATCACAGAAGTGGTAAATGTCTGCCTATCCTTGAGAAGAGACAAAAACAACAACACACAAGTRCTCGCAAAATGATTAATGAGATAATACAGTCACCCAGCTAAAGCTATAGGAACACAGACTATTTACATGCACTCACAAGATGAATGGACCCTTCTTTATGAGACACTCTTAGCTTGGCTGTAACACGGCGACCTGTGAATCCCAACTTTGATAAATTATCATCCAGATCACAATCCACAGCGAAAAGGATTGGAAACAGCAGCATGGGGCCAGGTATTGAACATAAATCAGCCCAGTTTCTCGGGCAGCAGGAGCCAGTAGGTACTAGGCAGAAATCCTGCCACTGTAAATTACTCTTGAGTTAAATATAGTGTAAGGCATTGCCTGACACCCACAGAGCTTTCACACGTTCTGGGTTGAACACAACTATTCCGCTATGCAGCACTTTACAGATACCTTGCATGCATGAAATTATAAGTCTCAGGGCAGATAAAGAAGAGAACAGAGATTTAGGAAGAATGGATTTATCTTTCAGTATGGGCAAAGCACTCCAGGGATTATTTCCTTCTCAGCAGAAGAGCAGTAATTTCACACATAACAGAGAAAAGACAAAAGGGCTTTTGAAGACAAAAGGGCTGAGAGTTCTTTCTCCAAAAGCAGCCTGACAGTGCAGTGCAGAGGGGAGCATTGACTCACTCCTGCCTCAGCTCCAAGGTACCTGCTGCAACTCCTGAAGGAGCTCCCATTTCCCATTTAAATGATGACGAAGTGAAAAATAAAATACACAACTTAAGTAAATGTAACATTACCATTAAACACCACCTCGTCCTYCAAAAATGAAACCTTTCCAACACASACCATCACTGTACCATGTGGACCTTATTTATTTGACTTTGTCTCTTTTATCTATTTTTAATCTCTAATCATGCAGAATTACCTCAAAGGATTTGACCTTTGYACTAATAGATGGCAGGATTTTACCTGTACTACTTTAAAGTAAACATCCTTTTTTTCCATTTCTTGCTTCTGAAATGYAAAATYGCATCCAGTACCCAGTGTCACATTGTTGAGTGTTATCAGTAATTGTAYATTTTGCTACCTCAGCATCTCCAGTAAAACACATTCCCTAAATCGCATTTATATGTACGAGTTACAGTGCAATGAAGGAGGAAAGTGTCTGTGCTTTAAAAATTATCTTTAGAACTTTGTTGGAAAGAATACCCTGACTGTAACACTGCTCTGTACCTCCATGATTCAAYAATGTAGCTGGGTCATAAATTAATTCTTAATGGTATTTTGCTAAATTGAAAAAAAGACAGTTCCATTACTACAGACAATAATCTAAATCTACTGACACAAAATGACTTCCCATTCAGGTATAAAGAACTGAAAGACAACAGTTAAGCTTTATACAGGAATGTATTTGGAAGATATCTCATTAAAACAGTAGCATTGATGGTGTTGAAAACAATCAACTTGACAAACCTTTCCACAGACAACCAGTGGCACCTATGTATATGATYTGTGGAATTTTACTAATGGCAAATACCATTACATTTTGGGCTTTGAAATATATTTGCACCAAGATATGAAGCACTGCAGAAACTAGATTAGCCTAAGAGGGTTTCTCCATATATCCTTTACTGGAATTAAAAGTGAGCAGATACATTGTATGAAAGTGTGTGCTAAATTATCACTACCATTCATCTATCTCTTTTGCACCTTTTGATGTTAGATATAAACATACTTCTTGAGGGAAAGAGGGGAGAGTGGGGGAAAAAACTCTGCAGAGAGCAGCTGTATCCCTATTTGTCTGGCCCTTCCTACCAGAAAAACAGCACTGGCTGCTGAGAGCCAGTCACTAATGGAAAACTGCCAATATTTTTGATATGTCTATGGATTTTGGAGCCAAACTTGAAATGTCTTGGGTCTGGWTCAAAGGTTTTAAATTTCCATAGATCAATTAAAATCAAATATAGCATTCTGAAAATTTAGGGGAGTCAAAGAAAATTATCTTTTATACTTTTGAAAGCCTCARGGCAAAGTCAGAGGATAAAAAAGGAGCCCAAGTGTCAAATTAAAAGCAGTRACTGTGAAATGCTTTGGGAGTTACAGAGGGCACAGACTCAACTTCTGARTCTACTCAGAAGCAGCACAAATTTTTTCAATGCACAATGGAAACAATTCATAACAGATGAAATTACTTTGAGTTGCTTAACAAAATGTCCAATTYCATAAGGTTTCTGTTATCTTAAATATGCAACTGAGAAACTGTAATGTCTAGTCCTAAGTGAAGGCACTGACAAACAAAGCATATGAGGAATCCAGGGGAAGGAAGACAGTAAGCAAGRCATTTTAATATCAATAATGAAATATAAATTATAAAAGGWAAAAAAAAAAACCTTCAAKCATCCAAAAYCAGAAAAGACAGGAAAATGAGCTAYCTGTACTGCAATATTGTATGCTAAGGAGAGGTCAGGGTGGAATCATCTCATCTCATCATCAAGTCCTACAGAATCCATGAGCCTTGAAATGTCTTGCCCAGAACAGAGCAATGAAGGATTGGATCTATGATTATTACCCTTCAGCTGAACAGGGGGCTACACCAAGCACAGGATGCCAGGAGAGATCAGAAAGGGTAATAAATAAACTGGCAGCAGGGAGGCTTCAGTTACTGCTCACAAAGATCTTTGCTCAGATGCTCCAGTAATGGAGTGAAGCAGCTCCTTTGGAGAGCACAAGCAGCAGGTGAGACCCCAAGTGGTCCTAAGGAGGGACAGGTCAATGGGAGTCACTAGAAATGATMACTGCAGAAATGACCACAAAGTAATCAGAGGTGTCTCCAGCAACAGTAACAGGAAGGGAAAAATTTAAAAGAAAAAAAAATCCTTTGTTGACACTCAGCCTCAGGAAGGAAGATGAGATAAAAATTAGGAAATCGAATTAGGAAACTAAAAAAACAGCTCCAAATGACATTTTAAAGATCTGAATGCTGCGAAACAGTGGTGAAGATGCAGAAGCGCAGTGCGCTGGAGCTGCTGGATCAGTGAGGGCTGCCCGTGGCGAGGAGCTGGAGAACAAGCAGGAAACTAAAACGACAGAACAGCAATGTGGGGTTGTTAGAACAAGATGACAGACTTAAAAAGCTGACATTGCACTGAAATAAGGKAAACATTAAATGGTACATCCAATGCAAAGCTACAGCAAGACAGGCAAAAAACCTCAGCAAAGCAAAAAGGAACCAAAAATAAAATGAAATCCTTCTTCACTGGAAGCACCAAAGGGTCAACATCCAGGGCACAAAGAGCAATCAAAGGACAGACCTGACACAAGGGAGCTATCAGTATCTTTATCTTTTCATTATTGTCCACTGTRGAAGAAACTGGAGAGATTTGCCTGGAATTAGAGCAACTGCAGGATCAGATGTACAATGAGCAGATCAAATGAGCAACAAACCCACCAGCCCTGAAAGGTTCTCACCTGAGTAGAAAAGTGAAGTAAAAAATCTGATTTGCTGTCCAGGTAGCCACATGCTTTAATCACTCTAGTATGTACCAGAAGGTGGCAGGTGTTTATATCAGATATAAAAACAGGAGCTGGGATAGAAACAAGGGAATTATAATCCTAGTATCTACCAAAAAAAAACAGTAGAAACAGGCAGTGATACAGGTTAGAACCAAGGAAGTCCTGGCTGGGCACAACACACATAAAAATACAGTGTGTGCTGAGAAAACATCTGGAAATGCTAAAGCTTACAAAGGTTCACATTTATGGAAAACACTCCTGTTCAGAGTGAGCAAAGAGGTCAAAATCACATCCAGCTCAGAAAAGCCACAGTGCTMAACGTATCTGAAGGTGGGAAATAASTACTTGCTTTGCTGTGCTTTCACTCTTCCTTGGATATCTACTTACAGATACTGCTGCAAATGGGACCGAAACCCATTTTAGGCAAAACTGCCCTACCAAGTGTAGTAGAAGACTGAATGACTGTTTACTCCTTTCTTACCTCCCGAGCAAAATCAATCTTGTTTGGACCCATGAGGGACAAGCTTTTCTTCCAACATTATAAGCATCGAGCTAGCAATGTACAAATCCAAACCAGAAAGCACACCAGACCCCCAGCATTTCCTGGGGGAATAGTGATTGCTGCGTTCTCAGTGCTGTGCTGAGCCCTCATGGTCAGCGTGGGACCAACATCAGCCCTAAATCACATCGGCCCTAAATCACAYTGGGCTAAGTTTAGACTGAGAAGACATAAAAGTATCACAGCCCTGACATTTACACATAAATGAAGCTCTGAGTTTATTTCTTGCCTTCCTCCTGTTGAAAGAACATCTGTTAAAATGTATTGGAGTCCATCAGAGAGCAGACCCCATATCCTTAGTGCTGAACCAAATCTTGTAGGGGGAAAAGCACACTGGCATTCCATTTTTAAAATAAACTTCCTTTTAAAAATGCAGAGTGTGAAAATCTTCCTAGTTGTTAGAATGCAATTTGTATGCAAATAAGGAAAAGGGATATAATATCCCTAAACYAGGATTCACAATTAAAGTTAGGAACATAATTCCAATTAGATCACAAGCACAAATAAACCGACTGCCTACATTACCATTCTTCTCTCGTTATTTAGCAGTCYTCATCAATAGAAATAAAAACAAGTAATAATTGAACATAGAATTGGCCATAAAGCATAGAAACAGACATAAAGCAGAAATAATCAGCTCCCTGCTCCTGTGACATTAATGAGAAAAGAGACCTCTCTTTCAACAGACTGGGTCGTACACTGCCTGGACAGCTGGGAGAGGGTTGTGTGTGTTGGTTTGGGAGGGTTTGTGGGCCATGAAGGAGTAGGGATTGTGATCAACCTGTTCTACTTTTCAGCATTAACTTTAGGCAATCAGAATATTTCAAAGGTAAAAGTTCATCTTGAGAGACTGGTTATGCCCCAAACCTTCAGCCAGACAAGCCATTTGCAGATTTAAATCACAGCAAGAATCAAGCTAAACCAGGTGCCATTTAATGGAAGGCTTTTGCCTTTTTTGGGAAGACACTACTAAGTTTGCACCAAATGATCCCCACCATCTAACTTCTTCCATGCCTAYACAAAATTTCTGACAGGTCAGGATCAGTAAAGAGGCATTAGTCCTTGCTCAGGTGTAGAATAGAAAAAAGATTGCACCCTTGCCTTGAATTCTTCACAATTTACAGGAAGACAGGCCTTTTCTATTCCAAAGACATTATTGTCTAAAACAATCAAACATTACACAATGGTCTAATTCATGAATTACACATGATTATTATAAAAATTTCTCTGTGAAGAGTGGAGTCAAGCTCAAGGCGAAGAAATGAGAACAAAATAAAAATCAGAGAGCTGAAAAGGAGAAACCATGAGTGTCATGTTCCACTTGTGCCCTGATGGCTTTCTCCCAGGCAGCAGCACACAATGGCAGCATCACACCAGAGAAATAATCACTCTTGATTGTGCTGAACAACTTGATGAAAAAGGGTCATCTGAAGCTTTTAATTGTCAAAGTCTTTCCCCATCAGCAAAGAACTTGGAGTTAYCTCTGTTTACCTTTCCTTTGAAATAAGGCAGGAGCAGAAACAGTGAGTGCAGGCTCATATGCAAAGTGTCAAAGTGCAAAGACTAAAGAAAACATTGCACCCARAGGAAGAGGGAGTTATACAGAATTTAAAGCAAGTTAGATTTTGAAAGAAAAGACCAAAAAAAGGCAGAGGAAAGAAGAATATATTGCTACTACAGAACAGTGATTAGGATTGCTTTTAAAGCAGTAACAAATAAAAGGCTTATAACAAACAAAAACCTTACAAATAACCCAGCACCAGGGTTAGTGCAGTTGCTGCTACAAACCACAAAATAAACACATATGCATACACACACACACAGACCTAYTTCCCATGGACAGTCAGGTGTCTGAATGTCCCCCCCCTTCCTTCTTCTTCCCCTGCTCTCTGTGCTGACAATGATCCCACACAGTCTGGGATATCCCTTGGGTCACCTGGGGCCAGCTGTCCCACTTTGTCCTCTCGCACCTCCTTGGAGAACAAAGCTAGAGATTTTTCTAGGTGGTGATAAGAATATTCCTGAAGAACATTTTCAGAATTAAGATTTATGCAGTGCAGCTTGCACTGCAACCTTTTTTTTTCCCCTGAACTTACAGAACAAATCTTAGGATAGTCTGAAAATATCTGTTTCACACAGAAACCTGATGCAATAAATGTTCACAAAGTATCTAACAGATATGCATAAATTGTTAGTATTATACTCTGAAAGTGTTKGAAGCATTTTAAAGAAGAAAATACAGTGTCTTCCTGTTTGAGGTTTATGAAACGGACACAGAAACAGTGATGCCTGACGCACTGTAAGATGTGATGTCCAAAATCAAACAGGYTTTGCAAGCCAGCACCATCAGATATGGTTAAGGTTTATAGTATGCTTCTATGTAGACAGATATTAAATTGGACAAATGGAACTGAACTGGTTGCAATTAATTGGTTTCACTTGGCAGTTATATCATGGACAGATATGGCCCATGAGTGGAAAGTTCAGGCTGAAAATCAGATCTTCTCAAGGCAAAGATCCAGTAGTGCTTAACATGTGGCACATCTGGAGAGGCCTAAGGTAGGCTCTTGATCTGTAGCACAGAGAAGCTGTTGACCTTGAGGGAGCCTCAGTGGCTGTTCCTTTTCTTTGGGAAGGTAGAGCCACTGTGACTGTTAGTGCATCTCTTCTATGGRGAAGATGCTTTGGAGCTCCAGTACTTAAGCCTAATTTACAATTCCTGCGTTTTACACTTCAGTGGCTTTAATTTAATCTTAAAATTAAGCAACTCTTTAGAGAACAATTACATTTTCTGTAATAGTCATTTGCTAAAACATTTACCAACATTTGCACAGGGTACAGTTTACAAACACTTCCTTCAGGAAATGTTTTTTAGGCTATTCTTCAAGTAATTTTCAGGTTGTGCACTTAAAGGCAATTATTTCTTTTATCACCTGATGATCCTGAGATGCTGAATGCAAAATCACAAAGGGAAGTGGCTTGAATTGCTGAGACTTAGCAGCTACTTCGTCTCAAGTAAGGGTGCAATAGCTTGATAGCTTTTCTACCTTTTCTTTCGCCTTAGTGGTTAGTGTTTTTGCAGTTAGAGGAATCCTGGTGTGACTGGGGGCAGCTGTGGAGTTTCTCTTGCATGACATGACCGGGCATTGTGCTGCATCTGCTGGGATGGTGGGAATCTGCATTTGCACATGAGGAACTTGGCTGTGCTGAGCCTGAATCCGAGGGTCTGTTTGAATCCACGGAGCAGCGTGCGCTCTCTGCTTGAGAGACCGAGCCATCAGACACGGGTTTGATCAGCAGGGAAAATGGCTCCTGGGGAGAGCTGCACCCACTGCCAGCCTGCAGTGGCTTGAGGGAGTGATTCCATCTTGAGAGACTCCTTGGAGCCACTGTGGATGCTTYATCCCTGAGTGGATGTGCTCAGTGAATGTGAAATGAACCCAATGTTGGTGTGTGATGGTTGCTTTAATTCTTCACTTTGCTCAAAACTAACGGAGCACACAGCAGAGATTCTGTTCTGTTTCCGTGCAAGGTTTTTATAGCTGGTGCTGCTCGATTTTTACACCTTTTTTACAATAAATATAGRAAAATACCCAGGTGCTTCTCAGCGAGGCAGACCTGGTGGGGTGTTAGTGCTTCTAAGAGACCTTGGGTCTCTGAGTGCAGGGCAGGGGGGAGACTCAAAGGAGACAAAATGATCATCTCCTAAWAACATCTCTGACTCATGGAAACAGAGTCCTGAAAACATCACTCAGGCTTTGCAGTTCCTGCATCTTCCTCTTGTTAGCAATCAAATCAAACTATCAATATTTGGTGTGCTCATGCTTCTACAGATAATTACATTTAACAGCTTTTATTTATGCAAGTCTTGAGAAAGAACTTCATTGTACTTGAATAATTTCTTTCTCCTATTTGTCTGAAACCAATCAGGCAGATAGAACAGTGCTTTCATTCTTTCCCATCCTAATTTATCTTCTCTATTTTTTATCTCTGTACCAATTTCAATTTATTTCTTGCYTGGCTACAGAGGACAGTGATGAGCTTTTAGTGAAAAATCTGAAAGAGAGCATTTAATCAAAACATTTGTACATTGAACTTCATTTCCCTGATTTTATTTATTTCTTTAGATCCCTGATACAGGATTTTAAGTGATGGGACTAAATAACAGTAAAAGCACAGGGAAAGTTCTGCTGGTTCTCATAGCTCTTGTCTGGGGTTGATAGTATTTCATTAATTTCATTTGAGATCCTATGTGACAGTGTAATTATGATACAGTAAGACCTAGCTAGGTGGCATAAAATTATCTGCCAGTAAAGTCTCAAAGACAAGGTCACATAAAGTACAAGGAGTCTTCAAAATTATGTTTCTAGAACCAAGTGTTCTAGCTACAGAAAAAATAAAACAACGTTTTAATTTTTGACACCTCTAGCAGCTGCAAAGCAGTTCACCAAAACGGTTTCTCTAAAGCATTTTAAAAAGCCATTAATGTTAATTTAGAGTTCATTTTTGGTTATGCAGGGCTGTATTAAAAATGAGCTTTGTGGCTATGAAGCCGGGAGTTAAGAAAGCAGTAAACAGTGTTTCAATCATCTACTACGTTTRCTAGGGCAGTTTTAAACCTGCTCTTCCTGAAAAACAAAGCACTCCTCTGATCCTTTTTATGGGATCAATATACATAGCAACTTAGCACAGGTGCCTGGAGGTAGTAATGTACTTMWKGGGGSYTTKSYYYTTYYWRRWWGKWMCCCCMAAATATTCTCTTTACTTATTTAGTCCTATATGTGATTAGGATAGTCCTCATATAGGGCCATCCCATCAATCCCTKTATTAATGGAGTTCCTCATATGAARACCAGGTTTTTATTCATCCCCATTATAYAGAAAAGAAAAAACTCCCCCTTAGAACWTCATGAGCAGTGTTTCTACACCTAAAGATGTTAGTTTAGGACACACAGGTAGCTAATATTTACTGATGTGAACTGCCATTATCCTAGCAGTTTGCATGAAGATAACACATTCATTTTGGCTATACCTGTTGTTCCTAAGATGTAAGTATAAATATATAATCTGACAGGAAGACTACATACCATACTGCAAGGTATGCATCTGTATTTTGAAGATAAAGTTAATTTTATTTGTTGAATCTAATGAGATCTGGAAAATGTGGTGAGAAGTGAAAGTTTACTTGTGTAGTTGCTAGGCAACAGGCTCATACATAAGCTGACTGATCATTTCATATAGAACTTTTCCTATCAGCAAATTACCTAGCTGAAGGTAAAAGCCCTCCTGGTTTCCTCTTCCAGTTTTGCAACTAAAATTATTTAACAATATTTAGAATACACGAGACATTCCAAAGATGTTTATTATTTCTGCTCTAAATATTTTAAAGAATTGGCAGCWTTCCCAAGCAGCAGCATCCATTTCAGCCTGCAGGACAAATTTCTAGGCAGCACCTAATAAGAGAGCTCTGAAGCCACTGATCTCAGCTGGACACTCCTAGGTGACTCCTGAGGAAATAATATAATATAATAAACATTGCCTGGCCCCAAGGCAGTGATTCACCCTCAGGGCACAGCTGTCTCTACAACAGCTAAAGCAAAGATTTGGTATTCAAACCAAATGAAGAGTTTGCACAATCCTCAGACTCTGTCAGCAGTGTGCAAGGACTGCATTCCGCTGTGTGGTCACCGCTAGCAGGGTAAAGCTCTCTAACTCCAGAGAGATATTCAAGAGGGACAGTCAAAATGCTCTGCTGGGACAGGGATAAAGACACTCACTCATGGAAGGCCAAGGTCTGGTTAGTTTGCTTCACTCATCTGCACAAGAAACAATTGAGAATATGTAGCTAAATTGGTTTTGTCCAAGTCACGTGAGGGTCCTTCTCCAAGCCACTGTACATCACATAAAATGCTAAATGAAACTTTCTATGAATCTTTCATGACCTACCTTCACAACCCCAACCCCAAAACAAATCAAGTAAGTACACTTAACTTTCTGGAGTATTTTGAAGTTGCAGGCATTTGCACACTGCTTTAAGGATGCTAGAAATAAGCAGCCATATAACATCAAATCAGCYTTACTTTTCTTCCTGGAAGGAGATMCCAGTTTCATGGCACCCAGCCTGAAATGGGTACCCACTCCTCAACGTTATCACAGTATTATGGTTTCATGAACACAAAGGGACATTACCARTGTCACCATGAGAATGCAGCTGCACAAACCCAGCTAGAAGCCTACCCTCTGCATTTCAAGTGCAACCCCATCTGCATCCAGTGCTAATTTATATTTACAGTAGTGATTTGGATAAACACAGGCATTTGGTGGAAGACATCACACAGAAAGGAGTTGCAGGTGTCTGGAACAGAGAAATAAAGGAGGTGAAAAGCTTTCAAAAATAGTAAAATGGGAAAACAGAAAAGAACTAAACAAAAGGTTTGGTACAGATTAATTAAATAATTTTTTCCCACATTTAGTCAGTATTTTAACACAAAAATTGAGCCTCATTTAATTTCTAGATGCAGACTTGGCTCTGCTAGACAAGAGTGCAAAGTCTGTATCTAAATTTTGTATCAGCTAGTATCAATTGTTTTGGGAAGAGGGGAGAAGGATAACTAACACGAGATTGGAATCAACATTCTGTAGCCCTCTTCTGGCTGAAATAATTCCATGCCTTAAAAAACCCAATCTTCTCCAAATAGTCTAATTTTGCAAGGATAATAACATTTTTTGTTGATACTAATTATCCATTTCTGATTCCCAAGATAATTTCTTTTCTCTGTAAACTGCAATAGAAAAGCCTACATAAAAGCAATAGCATGTGCAGTTTGCCCACCAGAAAAGCCGYAAATATCAGACTATTCACTGCAGTATTACTGCTGTGCTGCTGTGATTGGAGAGAGAGAGAGAGAGGTTTCCTTGTCTTTTTAAACAGAAGGTAATTAAATCCACACCAAACTATCTTCTTCCATTTCACCCAATTTAAGAATAGCTGGGTATTTTTTCACCTTACTTTAACTTTTGATTCTCCTACAGACCATTTTGTCCTTCCTCAGCTTGTGCTGGGTTTCTGCACTCCTAATTTCTTWGAGGAAAGTCAACAGCGTGACAYAAGACTCACCTTTTCTCTCATCATRTGATGAAAAGACATTGTGAGTCCTTTCTCTTTCAGCTCTAAGTAGCTGCAGGTAATAAGTGAGTCATCACTGCAATACCATTATGTCAAACAAATGACATCTGGCCACACCGTKCYRTAATTGTTGACATTTTTCTACAATATTAAATCCAGAAGCTTCAYTCAAACTACTCTTCACTTACTTGAAGCAGATAAAGATATTACACAGAATTATACAGTAATGCTAAATCATTCCAGAACAGTTTACCCRCTAATGCTCACTGCTGTAAATATTCCTACTAAGATAAGCAGGTGCTACCAAGGAACACAGCCAGGTCCTAATARTGTTTTCCACCCCAGCTATTACAATTAAACAACCACTTAGTAAGACTACACTTCAATATTTACTTAGGGACAGAAAATAGAGAGTATTGTAAGGCACTGGGTGGCATGATCGTTATCCAGTTTTTAGAGGGCTTTTATTGGAAGTGCTAAACTGGAAAAGGAAACCTAATTGCTTAGGATATATGGGTGTCATGGCTCACTTGTCAGCATGCAAGATGGGCTGGAAGAACTACAGGAATAAAAGAGTCACTTTTCCTGCTATAAATTAAGAGTTAAAAGTTTAGGACAAAAATCTTAGCTTGAGTACAGCAACAGCAGGAAAAATAAATCAAATCTAAGTGGAAACTTTGCACTTTCCTATTCAGGTCAAATCACTTCTAGAGAACACACTTTCCTTTTATCCACACACAAACAGAGGGCAGCATACACAATCTCTCTCCCCCAACATTGCTCACGTTTTACATCCTGTGACTCATTTCACTGAAAARAACCACAGAAAAATGTGACTGTCACGAAAGCTTGCAGGGGTTGTAGAGCCAAGGGATTTATGCTGGTGCCAGCAGGTGAGAGGGGCAGGCGTCCCTCCCCATCGCAGCCTGGGGAAGGGAGGATCAGGGATCTGACAGGGGAGCACAGGTTTGCTCCAAATTCAATTTGCCCAATTTCACAGTCTGTATCAGCAAAGATRAAAGGTTAATCATACTACTATATTTACTCCACAATCTTTATTTGTCATTTATTTACTGCCTGCATTATTTATACCAGCTTAGCAGTCGCAGAACATTTCCACTGCCTGASAGGCATAAAGAGCAGTCCAACCATGTTCATTAACTCTGTCAAAAATCCCACTCAGACCATGCTATGTGTCCCTGTGTAGAGCATACAAATGAGGCTGGAGACTGGAAAGAGCAAGTATAAAAGTCTGACAGGGAGCCAAAATCATCCTCTGCAACCCAAATTCTTCAGTGTTTAATACAAGTAAATCAGGTGCAACCCAAAGTCCACTTTGTAGAGAGAAAAGGGGGAGAAAAAAACCTCAAGAATTTTGAGTTCAGATGCACAAAATAACTGAWTTTTTTCATCCACTTATCTCTACATTTTCCTTCAGCTTCCAAGTTACTTCARTGTAGGTGGTTTAACTTCAAAACTTTTTTCACAAAAACGATTATATACTGCTACTTTACTGTATTTAAATCCCTATGAATTGAGTTAGGAACATCTCCATAAAATTACAGCATTAAATTTTTATACTTCATATTTTAGGAAAATAAAGACAGCAGGTCCTAAGATCACTTGACTGTGACAAATTGCCTCTTTCTGCTCATTTGAAATGGGCCTGTGAGACTTATCAAATCCCCAGCTTTGTTACTGCTAGAAGAATTTATGTAAAAGTGCACACTGTCATTATATACTTACAGAGAGGTATATTTTAGGATTATGCAAGTGCTTGATAGATAATTGGTTGTCTTTTTGCAGCATCTTAAGTTTTCTGAGAAAACAGAGAGATTAAAACTGCACAAAAATATGAGTAATCTTTATAAAATAACAGCAGAAGGATTGAATACAACTTCTAATTAAATCTATGTGACTTTATTAAAACTGTCAATCAAAATTAGTTTTCTGCAAAACACAACAGGAGTGGCTTTTTTGAAATATCACTGGTGCCATGTGTTTGTAGGGCTCGCCATACAGCACTAGGGACCTCTGCCCACAGAGGGGTGTGCTAAAACCATCCTGCTACCTCAGCCAGTTAACTCTGGGTTTTTCTGAGTGTACTATTTATGTGCAGYTTCCTACAGAGATGGGGAAAAACCTCATTCCAGCCACAGATTCCATCTCCACAAAGACACAGATATGCTCTGATCTCCTGTTCAAACTTCCCCTAAAATATATATATTTATGGTTTTGGCTGGTCATAAAAGTACCTACTGYGCAAGTAGGCATGTTGACACCCTGTTTAAAGGAAAACATTTAAAATTGGGAAATAAGGTAAGGTTTGGAAGAGCTATAAAACCTGTCTGAAAACTATTTTTGTCTAAAAAAAATCCTTCATCAAAAGAATTCTGTATCAAAAATTAGAATGGATGATGTAATAATATTTCTGTCAAAGACACATTCTTTTTTTTGGAGGGGGGTACAAATAAGTTACAAAAGATAGTTTAAAGAGAGATCTTAAAACCTTTCTCATTTCAAGAGATGCTACCAGGGTTAAGCTCAAGTTTCCAAGAGTCAGTTTGACTACACAGAAAGAATTACTTGATTGATGAGCTAACAGACACTATCAAATACGTCACAGGCAATACAATATCCTTACAATCCACAAATGGACTCCATTTAGCAAGAATGTGAACATATCTAGATCATGACATACAGCAATCAAGAGAGATGAAGAAGATATTCTGTCATATTTAACACTCTTTATGTTATGGATCACAGTTACATTACAAGTGGGCTCCRAAGGGAATGTCAGAAGGATTGTGCACTGCAAAATGGAGTGGAAAGAAGTTTGCTAGGTGGTCTTAGTACTTCTCATTAAAGCTTCCCAACAGCTTCCATGTGCTGGAAGAGCCATGTACATTTGATAGATGTGCATTACTTCTACCTCACCCTGGGCACCCACTGGCCTTGGAGGGCAAGTAAGCCCTGTCACCTCCTGCCCCACTCACTCTCCTGTTCTCACAAGCTGCACAYAGCAGCCTGGGAATTGGAAGACTCAGCAGAAAGCAGTCATAAAGGGCAGTAAAGAGATKATGTTTATSCCAGGAGAGTCTACCATCTCTAAAYCCCAGAACTCACAGGCTGAYAGAGAAGGTCTGGAGACCTTAGCAGCACAGAACTTAGAAAGACAAGCAYYRAACCCYATAATTAAYAACTGYAATAATTATACTATTATRTCTCAGAAATGTTTMAATAACTAACTACTGTAAATTAAAYACTTATTASGTATTTGGTTCTTGACTTTGACCATTATCAACACACMGTAAAATGACATTCCTCATCAGCACTACAGAGGAATACTGACCARCAGAGGATTATAGGTCTGTAGTTTCTTTTTCCTACATGCTATTTGACAGACAGCAGGGTAAATAGTCATTTTCCATGGCACTTCAACTATAACAACAACCTACGTGAAAAAGGTTTCATGGAGTCCTCTTTATGCCAGAAGAGAGTGCAAACCCAAAGTAATCAGTTTATTGTGATCTGAGAGAAGCTGGCACATTTGCTCAATATTATAAGGAAACTGTTTACTAGCCCAGGCTGTGCTGCTACACAGAAACCTTTCTGCATGGAGAAGAATAYGGAAAATCCAGAGCAAAGGAGCTTTTGTAAGAAGGATGCCCAGAACAAAGAGCAAGCGGCACCTGCTGGAACTGAGATGCTCCTTTGTGTTTTCCCACTTTCCTCCCTGAGAAATGCTGAGTGTTTTCTGCTGAGCTTCCAAGATATCTGACAAGAAGCAGACAGTGAGTTACCACATGCTTAAAACAATACCTGTCCAGGTTAAAAAATAACTGAGGCCTACTGAATTTTGTAAAAAAACCCCAACAGATTCTCAAAGCTACTGTGTTCAGCAGTGCATTGGTACACACAAATGTGCTTTCCTGGATACCATCAAACTGCCAGTCTCCTGTATTGATTCCATTCAGTTTTCTGTATCACCACCACCACCTCTACTTCACACACCTGAACATACTAAGATGCCACTGAGTTTCATCATCCCTTTGMGGGGTCTAAATACCATTTGTGACCAATGAGCGTTGAATGACTGATAACCCCTGGCTACAGCAATTGGCCATGGTTCAAGTCAGACCAGAAGTTCAGAATCACCTATTGATAGCAAGGATTTCTTTTTTTGTTAGTTTGCATACACATCTTTTTCCAACAGGAACAGCTGGAATCTCACCATTTGCCAAGTRATGTTGCTCAGTTTCCACTGTAAAGGTAAAACTGCATTTACAAGTGTTTGTTAACAYTTTTACCACTCCTCCCTTTAACACAGAGCTGGGCTAGTTACGTGTGGTAACTTTTGCTTTGCTATTACTCTTGTTTGATATTTGGAACATGTTTTATATGTTACAAATCAAKTATAATTTATTAGGACTAAGTGTGAATTACCCACTTAATACCCCGGTGCAAAAGTCCATTCAAAAAGTCTCTTTTTTTGAAGGAAGTCAATCACCTCCAACATTTTCAACAATCTCTTCACTCATCAACTAAGATGTTTTACATGGTCAGTGAATTTCTTAGCAAGCTAGTAATGAGTCATAAGCAATTTATTAACCTTCATTATCAAAATAATACTGGAAATTACATTTGATTGGATAAAAATGTCCTACATTTCTGACCCATATAATAAATGGGATCATAGTTTCTGATGTTGCCCAGTCAGTTTTCCTAGTTAACACAATTATTTATGTCAGACTGTTTTATTTTATGTCTTGTTTTTAAAGACCTTTAATTCCTTTCCCCTTTCTATCGCCTCCCCAGCTCACAGGAAAAGCAGACCTGACATCTTCCTCCAGGATTAACCTCTGTCAAGTTCTAAACAYGATACACTTCTACAAAAAACACTAAGCCATTCAAAGACAAAGTACTGTAAAACAAACCAAAAGGCATTCACTGAAAGAGAACATATTAAGGAAATTCCCATGGAGGCAGTTTGTGTCAAGTAAATMGAGAGATTTGTCTTAGAGTTACTGTTTCTGTTACTGCAGCAAGATTTCCAAGAACTARCGTTTGCCAAGTGGATATATTGCCTTTTCAAATCCTGTGCCAAGTGCCTTAAATTAGCATCAATTAYAATCCCTCTGCAACAAACAGCGAGTGGGACAAGAGCAAAGGAGCGCCCACACAGTGTCCTCCCCTCAAACTCCTATTTCCTATCATCTGTGGACCCAAACACACTCYAAAGCCATAAATTCAATGGATACATCCATCTGGAGACAAGAAGAGAGCCTGCAGTGACAAAGAAGGAGTAGGGCTGTCAYGGCTGTAGCGTGAAGCGGGAGCAGGTGGAAATCGCTGTCTGCCTTCTGAAACACCTGCTCACCATGAGGCAAGGTGTTGGCACTGCAGCAACTGGACAGATTGGCTGAGAATACTGCTGTAAAATGTTTAGAGAAAATTAGAAGTAACTTGATAGAGATGTAGCAGAGAGTCTTTAAGAACTACCAAATTAAATTTCATTTCAGGAAAACTAATACTGAAAAGTAGCATCAGAGGTAGTAAATAATACTGCCAGAAAAAAAAAAAAATAGGAGAAAGAAGGAAAAGAAAACAAACAACCAAAACCAGAACTCTTGCATCCTTTTGTTTGTTTTCATTTAAATGAGAAAACAGACTTTTCAAAGTCTTTAAATCCAAAATCACTCAGTTCATCCTTCCTCCCAAAATCAACTGCTCACACAGCACTGCCCCTTCCTCCAGCTCTCAAGCCCAGACCAACTGTTCCCTTATTTGTATTCCCTGTATCCTAAGCTCAGATGGGAGCCTTG
Organism: Malurus melanocephalus; assembly: GCF_030028575.1. Classification (NCBI taxonomy): domain Eukaryota; kingdom Metazoa; phylum Chordata; class Aves; order Passeriformes; family Maluridae; genus Malurus; species Malurus melanocephalus. The sequence goes on along the minus strand of NW_026623323.1, from coordinate 2,198,760 downwards.
ACACACCGGCTTTACTGCAGCAGATAAACCCTGTGATGGGTCTCTTATCACACTAAAACAAGTGTTCAATTCCATGCACRCAGTTCTGGCGAGCAGGAGGAGGCAAAGGGAACAGCAATCAGCAGAAAACCCTTGAAATATTTCTATTCTCATGCTGCTTGTAACCCTTCAGCTACCATGTGACTACACAGGTACACAGAGAATTCTGGACAGTAATTCCTCCACCTCCGTRGAAGGAACACATGGAAAAACACATTTCCCACAAAGTGAAGGCTGTGCAGAGATGGCTCAGGCTGTGTCTTTGGTCTTATCAGCTATCCCAWGAAGAGGAATATCCTGCCAGAGTGACGTGCATCTAAGCCTACACATTGAACAGGATTTTTAAGTTAAGGAATCTGATACTTTCAACATGGTGAATAATTTCAAAAGCATGATAATAAAAGTGGGCTGAGGAAGCAATGTCTATTCCTTTCATGAATTTGCTACTACGAAAGAAATTTAAATACATTAAAAATACATTAGTTACTGAGAGAGAGATAATGAGCTGATCAACAGCATAAAAATAAGATAACTGCAGCAGAAATCCTCTCCATGCAGGAAGAAAAAAAGGAAGGGAAAAAGCTCAACACAGAATAATTAATGCATCAATCGACACAATAAAAGATTAACAGTGGGAGGGGGAAGAAAGGAAATTAGGGACTCCAGCAGAAATAAAAATATCCATAGTAATTAATACTTTGGATATTTACTGTCCCTAATATTCCCGTATGTACTGTGTTTTGGCAGAATACCACGTAAGAAAAGCATAATTCATCACCAAGACCTTCACATAAGGAGGGGATTAAAAAAAAAAAACAAAACATACAGACAGTCAGGATGCCATGAAAACAAAAGCACTGYTGGTGGGAAGAAATCTTTAAAAGTTATCTTTGAGAAAAACAAAAATAACYCCTCCCTTCAGAACCCAAACCATGCTGTTTCTGTTGACACTGCAACAGCAACATTTCAATTATTCACAGAGGGAACCAGACTAGCAGGATGAGGCTGAACTGCAGTCAGCATTTGAAATTTAGTCTCATCCCATGAGGATATATCAAAGTGATGTTATTACACATTATACGTTCTATATATCCTCATTCTTCATTTAAAAAAAAATACTTAGGGATGCTACTAGAAGCAAGCACTGATCATTAAGAGAATCTACTTGGAATTTCCAGCCAAAATTCTCAATGCACCAGCTGGAATCTTATGAACTGTTTTAAATACCTAGCAGGGTGTTGTCTCCATGAGCTCGCCTGTAACCTACTTTCTGTGATGGGCAATTTTGTGACACTCAGTTTTCTAAGGGTAKCCACTGTAGGAACAAATCACAATTCTTAAGAAGATTTACTCATCTGACCTTGCAGTTGTGTTTTGTCTTAGCCATTGAAAACTGTCAAACTCAACCATTTAAAGTACCAAGGAAACAGCTGAAAAATTGAAATTCTATTTATTCCATGCTAATTTCTCAGTGGATCACCACTTGCAAACACAGTTCATACAAAATAAGGCTCTTCTCCACAGTATACTGTAACTTTAAGACACCACCAATCTTCATTTTTAAATAAAAGGAACAGTAAACATAAACATGGTCAGATTAAACATTTTTTCAAAATTTTATGAATACCCTTAGGCATTAWTTACCCATCTATTGTTTAACAACAYGAAAGGATGTTTAGGAATTCCTCAGAATAGACAGAGACTCAGTGCTGGTCAGGTGATGTTCAGATGTTTATTTAAATCCTGCTGCATCTCACAAGGAAAATAAGTAATTTTTAGGGATCACTGGATGACCAAATTAGATTTGAAAAGTTCTCCCCTCACACTGCTATTTTCTACAATTAATGACAATTCTGATAAAAAGTGTTGTGGCTTTATTGAAAAAAATAATTTCAATTTCAGTCCAAGCAAGGTGCATTACTAACCTAGCAAAACTAATTAATTTTGCTCCGAGCACTCTTTACTGAGATGCCTGTTTTGAGCAATTTCCAGTTTAATGAACCAGCTTCAAGCAGGGGAAATGCAGCATTAATGAAAGGAAAGCTATCTGCTTTTTGTTTTGTTTTGACAAGTTTCTGTTTTGGCCTTCAGATGGGTTATCTGAAGCTAATTCAGTTTGGGTGGCTGTGTGCCTCCTGAGCTGTGAAGGSTGCTGCCAGGAGTGCCTACTTCCCATCTCTCCTTCCCCCTGAAGGAAAGGGGAACCAACCAATTCAGTCACCTTACAGCCTGCAAGACCATCAAATAAATAACTCTGTGTATCCTACAGACTAACAGAACTGGGGAGCACAAAAAGAGCATTTGGGAAAAGATGAAAAAAGAAAGGGCAGCAACCTTTCGCTTCAAGGATCCCTACATCAGTAAAACAGCATCTTCTCTCTCCAAGCCTCCTCCACTGAAGGGAATTGTACAAAAATTCTGCTCAAGATGCTCCCAAGATCTACCTGTACACTGATATCTTACAGCCACTTTGACCCTCACCCTCTTAAGAGCATGACAGCTTCGGATGAAGCCAAACCAGCTGAACTCCTACCAGTACACACCAAGTCTTCCATGAGWCCTGTCAGAAACATTTGGACCTTTAACAGAACTAGAGCAACCTASTCATGGATCTGGACTGTGGTCTTCAATATGAGTATGAGGATATTGATACTCYCAGCTACCTCCTCATGGGCATTGCTGGGTACTCAACATCTTGTGATACTCCTCATAAAGTCTGAAAACTAAAGGACTTTGAGATAACCTCTTGGGTATATATYTCAGTGATGTCATGAGAGTAAGAATCCAGAGGGTTCTGTCTACTAAAGCAAAGGACATCACTTTTACTGTAAATGCCTTAGAGATCCAGACACCTGCAGGAACAAAGTTTTAACATCAATCTCTGTGCTCAAGAGAAATCTTCAGCTCAAAAAGAAATCCTCTGTTTATTCAAACTGAAGTAATTGTAACAAGGAAATAGATAGAGGTCTATAATATACTAAAGTAAAAATTCACAGAAGACTAATTTTCACCCTCTACAGAGCACTTTCAGAAAGACATTAATGTGTTACTGATGGCCAAGTAAAGTACTTGCAATCTGATGAAAATGAAAGTATGCAAACCCTTCACACCTTTCAATAACTTTGCAGTGGCAGAGTCAATACCAGGGGATTTGGTGTTTAGAAGAGTTGCTGGCTAAAAACACAAAACAGGCTTATATAACGAAGAGTTACAGCCACAGACCAGACCAATTACCTCTCCTCTGACTTTCACTCGCACAAGAGAGACAAAAGTGGCTTTTGCCACCTCAGCAAGCACACTGCAGTGATACARAGACAGCAGGCACATTATGAAATAGTGATGTCCTGGTACAGAGATGCAGCCTTGACCTCTAACTCCACAGCAACTCCTTGGTTATTCTCCCCTTTCTAGTAGAATTACAAGTACGTGAAAGAGTGAGGGGGAAAAAATAGCRGAGAAAAAGGAATCCTTCCCTATGGATTGCTGCTAGCACAGTCGTTGCCTACTCTCAACTTATTTTTACTTAGTATAATTTCCCTGTTGGGCTGCAGCACCATTCTAACTATTTCCTGTGTCACTTCAGTTGGAGTAGTAGAGTAACCCATTTCAGAGCCAAACCCAGCAGCTATTAATTACTACCCTTAACAAATAATTTCAAACTGTTTTCTTAAGGAAATAAAGATATGCAATCACTCCACCAGACTGTGGCCTCTTCCCCACTACACTGTCGATGAATTTCAACCCACTTGAGATACAGATGGAAGTCTGCATGGATTAACCCCCAACACCACCTATGCAGCAGCATTTGGGTTTGGCTGGATTCGGCTTTTATTCTTTTTTTTTTTCATTCCGGGAAATCACCTGATAGAATCCTCATGTTCCTTTACACTGTGCTGCTGACAGATGTAGTATTTGAGATAACAAGTTGGGCAAGAGAAGAAACTCCTTATAATCACCTCACAGAAGAGATCTTCCAGATGGCCAGGAGCTCACAGCTCATCTCTGCATACTGCACCCCTACTCTGCAGGGCAGAAAGAGCCAGCAGAAGAACCTATTGAATTTCTGATGGATGCTCCAAACTAACACTGATTTACAAGCACTGCTGTTTAGCTCTTGCAGAGGAGGTACTGGGATACGGCCTTAGCCCACAGCATGGACAGGCTGCAGAGGGTATGGGCAGAAGGGCAAGTAAATGCTTGAATTTATTCATGTCTGAGCTATGCTGATACATTTCTGCTTGGTTGGTCTTACAGGTATGGCTACTAATCTCTCTCACAATAGCAAGCAGTATGCAGAACGGTACCRATTCAAATCCTTAGGCTGTCTTCACTTGAAAATCCTGAAGGGAATGATCTGGAATGGACTCAGCTTGTGGCCTCTTTCCATGTCCTGTTTCATTCCTCTGCAGGGTGTAAAGGAAGCGCAAAGCCCCTCTCCTCCATGCTTGTCTGTAGATCCTTCAGCACTCAGCTCATGGCCGAAGGAGCAGTTTAACATCGCTCCCAGCATGTCCCTGCTAAAGCTTTGTGAAACTGCCCCTACTCTGATTCTTCTGGCTCCTTCTACAAGAGATTCACCATGATTATTGTTAAACTTGCAGCAGCTATGCCAGTCTGGTGCTTTTGAAATTATGGATTCTGTTTATAGGTTACCAATATTCCACTAGGAATATCTGCAGCGCTCTAGTTTTTATAAAATCCTTCTCTAYTTAAAAGTGTTTACTCAGGGAAGCTGGGGATCTCCCTTCAGAATACAACAAATGCCTGTTTCTGCAGAAATAAATTACTACCTAATGATTTCATCATCCAAAATGCTACACCTAAATGAGTGGTTATACATATTCTGAATTCAGACACTTTTCTATTTATAGAGCATTTATTTATGCCCRAGATGCATTTAAATATAAATTGCAGTACCTAATGTCAAGTTTTATAACGTCATTCACAATCCATTAAGTATTGTATTACATATATTGTAGAAGAAATAATTTTATAGTCCCCATTTATAGTATTAATAAGGAATGATGAAACCACATTAAAAATGTCTTGCTTTCTGGGTTATGTGGAGGCTTACTGCTAAAGCATAGTTACCAGTCATGTTTTAATGCTTTATTATAATAAAAGACATGATCCGAGTGCTGTAATATATGTAAAAATTGAAAGAAGCCCTACTAAAATGTCAGAGGCTTTCCTATTCTGACACAAACAAACACAGACTCAGCATATTCTCAGTTGCTTTCAAAGCTGTAGGAGCATGTAGAATGAATTTTGCTTTGTTAATTTAAAAACATTTGCTGAGTGCTTCTTCATAGAAGATTTCCAACTCCCTGTTTGAAAATGTGGGAAAAACACACACACTAAAATTTATTCCCTGCATCCATTTTCCTAGGTCATCCCTGACCTACTATGTTTCTTTTCCCATGCTTTCTGACTGTAAAAGTCAGGAATCAGCAAGGAAATAAAGACTTTCCTCTTTATGTGGGTGTTTTTTTCTTTCACTTAACTCTCAAACTGTAATTTCCTATTACTGGTTGTGAAAAGATCATAATTTTGRGAAAAATTTCTAGCGTTATGCTGTCCTCAGGAGATGCTATCTTCACAGCTCCTCAGTGTCTTGCCAAACAAGCAAAGAGAGGAAGACAATCTTCTTTGCACATTTATGGAGGAAAAGCTCACTGCTTTAAAAGAAAAAAAAATGGTGAAAAGCACCAAAGCCAATGAACACTGTGGAAAAATAATATTGCCACRGGTTTTGATGAGCCCCCCAACTTGAACCAGAACAAGACGAAGAGGCAACAGAAGGGAAAAGGGTATTTTTAGATGAGTTCAGATTTTGTTCTGAATCCTAGTCTGTGCTGCCCTTTCCAGGGGCTTTCAAATTCCTGAGTCCTTGCTCAACCATGTTCAGCTGCTGTCATTTCAAACCACAGGAGCCTGAGTGAAATTCAAACAAAGCACATCTGACCACRTCTCCATAGAAGTCTCTCTGACTTCAAGACACCATCTCAGCTGGTTGAAATGGGAAACGATAACCAAACAAACTCCTGGCATTACATGGATCAGTCCTCCCATCTTCTGTACCTGGAATATTGGGATGTCTCTCACCAGGGCAGAACGTGTGAAGACAGCATGACCCCAAAGACAAATACTTGATCCCATATAACAGAGGGAAAAGAGCCAGAAGTGACTTGCACAAACACTGTCTGTGATAAACCACCAAGATAATGCTGGTCTCTGGAGCACTGTTTTTTAACTAATGCACAGAAATCTAAAACTGCTTATTGGAGACTTAGGAGGAAAGTAGGCAATCCTGAAAGATCATGAGGCATGAATCCTTGGATTTAAAATGGCATGGTTTTAAGAATCTTCAGAGATGATAAAGGAATTTTCCTAATAAAAAAAGAATTTGAAGGTATACCTTCAGCTAAAAGGTATAGTCCTTAGCCATACACACTGACCAAGAATCCAACCCCTAGCCTTGCTCCAGCTTACCTACCAGATTTATTTTTACAAGGGTGTACTAGTGCTACTAATGCCTTTTCAATTTTGCAGATAAATTGAGAAGTTGGAGAACTTCATCAAGATCATTTTCTTTTCCAACTTGTCACATAGATCCTATATTTATGTAGTAACAGACAACATTTATTTTAAGTAAAGACAAAAATTACAGCTTAGAGAGAGATTATAAGGAAAAATATCAGTGCCGTCATACTGGTATCATTATGATAGCTATTTCAGCTTACACCATTAATCCTACTTTCTTTATCAACTCCTTAACAAATTCCATTTGCTATAATGTTTCTTTAGTATTTGCCCTGGATTGGTACTTGAAATTCCTTTGTCCAGTCTGTTTCTTCTCTGTCAGAAAAYGTCCTTGATCTGTTCCAACTTAATGCCTCTCATCCTGAACTCTTGAAATCCATTAACATCTTGGGCTATCCARTCTCATGCTCATACTGATCATTCTCTAAAGAGAGAGCTAAACCAAATTTTAATCCTGTTCTGGAATGCATCTAACAAGTAGACTGCTTCCTAAATAACTTAGCATACAACATGAAAAAGCTATTACAAAAGAACAGAAAAACCAACATCTAAAAAGCAAAAAGCTTGGTTCAGGGGCTCCATCTCAATTTCCTACGTGCATTCTTCCAAACCTGGATGCTACAAAGCATTAGAATGAAAGCTGTGGAAGCGAACTGCTTTCCTCTGCAGGTCTATGCAAGGTGCATCACGCTCTGGCACTGATTTATTTTCTCCCCTTCWTTCCCCTCTGGCAGTGAGTACAGTCTATGCAGCAGAGATCGCACAAACCCCAAACATCATCCCAAACAGCTGCAGCTTTGTTTGTGCTTGAGGCCAGTGCCTATAATCACAAAGGCTTAATTAAACATCACCCCTGTGCACTTCAGTAAATTCATAAAATACAGTCTACTAGCTACACGCCTCTGGTTAAACAGTGGTTGGGAAAGGCAGTAACAAAAAGCCTACATTAACCTCTTTGCCCTTGCTGATCTAGCAATACTGTGCCTTTAAACTCAGCCAAGTCAATCCTCYTTCCCCAAGAAAAGAAGACAGAAAACCCTAAAATTCTTCCAGAAGACACCCACAGGAGTCAGTGGTGAAGACTTCTTGGGGCAATGTTTTTATCATCCTTTTGCAGCTAGAAAATGCCAGAAGATAAGCTATTGAAATTCACARCACAACTCCTACTTCATGAAGCCARTTTCTTTCCTACCCTGAACAAATCTTGTCAGGCACAGAAAAGCAAAAGGATCCAAAGAACCAAGCCCTCCAGTGGCAATCCTACTTGAGTAAAAGCTCAAGATAGAACCAGGCAAGAAGGATTTCTCACAAGGTGGTGATGACACCCGCACAGTAACAACCACACTGAGAGATCATTCAAATATGAAGGGCTGTAGTTAAGYATCATTCTTCCAGAGCTATTGCCACAGTCCTGCTCAATGCTTTCTCTAGCTTAAAGGAGAGAAACAAACAGGGTTGTCTGGAATTACATTAGCAATTTCTCAACAGGGAAAAAAAAAACCTGATTCAGAGAAAAAGGCAGAAAAATTCACAAGAGGGAAATGACAGACCTTCTGTCTTGTCACACTCTAATGCAGAATCTTCATTCCAGTAGAARTAATATCATGGTACAGAATAAAACTAAAGTCAGTCAAAAAGTTCCTTCTTTTTTCACCACTGCTGTTAGGACAGGAGGCAAATGACATCTTGCACAAATGGTAAATATATCTATCATACAAGACTCTCAGTCTAACATTGTACAKGAGTTTTCATATTTTTCATTTGTAAAAGGAGAAAGCATTCATTCATTACCTTGACTCTGTTAGGACATAGAGGAAAGYGTTCATTCTTTTCAAGAAACTCGAAACCTTTTATTCTAACTAAGAATTTGACYTCAAAATGTTACTCCTCTGGAACACACTAGRAGCACAAACTGTAATGGGGACCAAYCCTGCTSACCTAGAGATGCAMTATAAGGGATAAGAAGAAGAAAGGGAAAAGCTGAAGCAATAGCTGCTCCACAGTCAGTTTCTGCCTTGGAGAGCCASGCAAAACCAAGCATAAAGAAKTGCAGAAGGCAGTCTCACCAGCATTCCAGATGGAACATATTTATATTGTAACCCTGCAGGATTTTGCACGTGACCAGTCTCTCATTATTGTGATTAGAAATCCAGACCTAGGCACCACTCCCATTCCCCAGGATAGAAATTCACAGGATTGGTGTTAAGACAGCTGGACACGCAAGGCAGGACCTGTTTGAACAACACTAATCTCATATGCATTATTTAAACTTTCCAGACATACACCGCAAGAAGGAATAWGGACTTCATCTGGCTTTTCAGAGCATGTCTGACATGAGCAGTACAAAGATGGGTATCCCAAGYTCCCTTTGGGAGAGGGCAGGAAGGAATCCCATGTCAAGAGCTGGCTGCTCTGTCAACTAGAAGAGATTCTCCCATTTGAACCCCTCTTCTGCATTATTTTAGTTTTACTTCTTTCAATTAAACTAGTTCAGTTTGGGACAGTGCTAGCSAGATCCTTTCCTGAACACCAGCAGTTCTCTCAGGGATTTGCTCTATCCCRTAAAGATTCCCTTGTGAGGCATTACCCTCAGAGTTGCACATGAATGAGACTTCCTGCCCTTGCAAAAGCCTTCTTATTCCCTTGAGAGCAAGTGGCCCAATTTCTGACTTTAAAAAAACAAACAAAAATGAAACAGATGAACACCTAAGCCCAATCACTGCAGCATCTCCTGGGAGGCAGTCACTTATACACCAGGCAAGCTCCTCCATTCTCCTCAGGAACAGGAACTGAAAGTCATGTGGGCAATCCCAAAGTTAGCAACCATTTGTTGGTCACACAGCCATTCATAATACTCCACTTTCCTGGGCCTTTTGTAAGGCCTCATTTACACACTTTAAAATACAGAAGCATTTAAATCCCAGCCTCCCGATCCCTCAGTGTTGTCAACAGAACTCCTTCAGGTCAGACAACAAACTGCTTGGCCAGAAGCCTGGGTCCCTGAGAAAACCATGTTAATAAATATTAGAAGTTGAAGGAGGAAGGAGGAAGAGAAAAAAGAAATAAAAGGAGAAAAAAAGAAAGGTTAACTTTTCTTTTGCTGGAATGTTAAAAGTATTGGCTTCTAAACACAGGAACACCTAAAGGTCTCTCCATTATATGTTAAGTCTCCCAAAAGCGATTTCAKCTTTGCCCTTCCAGCAGGTATTTTTCATTCTGGTCATTCTGCCTTTATTGATGAAAACAGTACAGTCAACTATCAAAAAATTACTACTTGAAGTATATTACTTGTGTCACCAGAGACACGGTTCAGAGCTCTCTCTTATCTCCTGGTTTCATTGCCTTCTGGATGCATATTTAAGCCTSTGCCCGAGTCAGACTACTGACATTGGTGTTATCTGTACTTTCTGAAGAGCTGTTGTGATATCTGTCCAGACTGCATTGATTAAGGGATGTCTAGACTTGAACATGATTACATTAAGGCAGATAGCTGTCCTAATGAGGAACAGATTTTATTTCTCTGGACATCTCTTTCCCTTCCCTATCTCTTTACTTACATGGCAGGATGTGCATTCCATTTRTTTTTTACTGAAAAATAACAACTTGCTTTGTAACTGAAATATGGTTTAAAGCCATAGAAAAGTGTTAAATGGTTAAAAAGACATTTACTAAAATTAGATTATTGAGTCTACATTTGAAGTAACAGATAATTAGTGTACAGATATAGCTGACAGATTTGTTTTCTGCCTCTTCAAAAAGCAAACAAAGTGAYAAAGTACATGAAGAAAATAAGTAAATATGAACACTATCAAAATAMTGATCTTTTAGTTGGAACAATTAAGAGCCTATGGAATTCATATCTAAGGAGTACACAAAATCACTGATTTTAGAACATTATCTGAAAAATTACCAYTTGACAACCTATTAGCTATTTTGCTCTTTAATCTAGCATTATGCACATTACCTTTTCCAAACACAATTTACAAATGCAAATTAATGTTTAAGCTCAGAGACAGGAAAAGCTGCATCTCTAATTTTAAAAGTTAGAAAACTGCTCATTGGCCAATGCAGAGTAGTCATGGGAGGAAAGGGAAGAACCATGTAATTGCTTCTCAAGTCACACCTTCTAAATAATACAGAGTAAATCCCAAAGCAATAGTGGATCAAACATGCAAGCCCAGGGCTTTGAAACTGCCACTCGTTCTGTATTTAAGAAGARCTGTGCATGTGCATACAAAGTATGTTTCCCAAAAATATGTGCTGATCAAGTTCCTAATTACAGGACATTAACAAATACTCTTACAAAACTTTCTCTTTGGGTAAATTAGAAAACATACTATTTCAACTTTATGCCCCATAAAGAAAAAAGACCAAAACATACTTTTGCTTCCAGGCCAAGAGAAGCGTTTCGTCACTGACGAGAGACTGAAAACATCATGCATTTGCAAATTAATGTAACAACGCCCAGAGCTAAAGTAAGCCAAATGTGGARGAAAAAATGTCTTCTGTTATGAACTGCAGAGGCATTGTACAATCTTTACCACAGCCAAATATTCCAAAGAAATCGTTTTAACAGCACTTAGGTTGCCTAACAAACTATCAAGCTTCTCAGCTGCTGCTCATAGGCAGCTGTTTTCATAGAATKTGGGGTCTCACGTACTGAGGAAAAAAAGAAAGCACTCTAACATCATATGAAAGGAACATTAGTTTGAAAATATTCTTTTAAAGCTTATTGAGAATTTTTCTGTTTCTTGTTTAGAGACCAAGATGATAAATGACCACAGACTATTTTCTACAGCTCCAGTTCAGACATCCTTCTCAGTTTCTGCTGAATACAATTATTGCACATTTTTAAAAGATGACATGGAGGTCACATGGGGTTAATCTCACATATGACATGCCAAGCAACTGCACAGACATCCTGACTCAGAAGCAGAGTGTCACCGTCTGATATTTGGAACAACTTCTCTATGAAAAATTATCAAAAGCTTTTTTTTCTGACAGTCAAATGTTTGTTTCCTTGGAACTTACTGAAGTTTACGAATATGCCAGCTTTTTGTCACTTAAGGCAGCTTGAATTTCTCCKGCATGGGCTGGTGTGACACAGCTGAGGACCAAGCCCCACCAGTGCCACCCTCTCACCACCACAGTGGGATGCCAAGGGCTTTGCCAGCACAGGATCCATTAACCTGGGCAGCATCTGGGAAAGATTAATGGAGATCATAAAGAAACAAAAAGAAAACTGCAAACCCATTATCAACCTTCCTGATTAAGCACAGAAAATTGTTCCTGCTGAAAGAAGTTKTGCCATAAAAAGCTACATCACTATTTTTAATCAGTTTTCATAAAACCTTAATTTATAAGCTTTTCTGTTAGAGCCGCAAAGTCTGTCCATAACTGTGCACATAAATATTTCAAGTATAGCGCTATAAGGTCTGGTTTSGTTGGTTTTTTACAAGCTTTATAATTTGTGAGACTTCACAAATATACCCAGATTTGGTGATTTGACTACTTAAACATCCCTTTTTGCTCCTTCCCAATTTGAGAGCCACAACCCCAAACCCTGCAGCTCAAAGACAGAGCCAGTGCATGCAAAGGAAGTTTTTTGTCTTTACTCTGGTCAAATCATGCCACAGAAATCCCAGCTCATCTGTCGACAGCAAAACTGTTCCTCTGTCAGGCAATGCCCYTTCACCAGCAGCTCTCAGCACACCAAAACAAACCAGCTGCTTCACGTTCCACTATTGAAATTAAGGCACTCCCCTACCACTTCCACTACAATTTGGTACTTGAAGCACACACATCACACAGCATTGGAACGTGCTTCTCTGCTTGGACATCTGTTAGCGACATTTTCAGCTTGGGAAAAACAGCTTAGCTTGCTGATCAGAACAGCACGCAGGGAATGGTCTGAGGCTTGATTCACAGCACTTGAGGGTTACTGTAGGGCAGTAAATTGTCTTTCTGCTGCAATGTACTTCAAACGCACACTCTGAAATTAGTAACGACTTGGATTTGTTACTTTATGTTTCCAAGATTCACTCGTTTAATTAAACCTATTTTCTTCTACCTCACCAAGTAATTGCAAAGATGCAAGCTCATATTGCAGGTCTGAATTTTAAGTAATTTGAGAATATAAACAGTTTACAGCTCTGCAGGAGATAGATCCATACATATGTGTACAAACAGGGTAATGTATTTTTGAAAACCAACAAAACTACATCCCTTTATTGAGAAAAAAAGTACTGGAAGAAGACAATTATTTTGTCCCCTAAAATGCATAAAAAGAACATTTTCTCTTCCACCAGCTTAAATTCAAGTTTCAAGGTGTGAAATGAAAAATGCACACAACCTTTATTTTTAATAAAGTACTTTTCAGTAAGGAAAAAGTCTTTAATCACCAAGATACAGAATAAGTGGCAGAAGAGCATGAGTCAGTTTGATGTCAAACTTCAGAAAACCTTTATTTTATGTTTTAGCAAGAGTAATTAGAATTCTATACGTAACTGGACAGTCAACAAGAAAACAATCACCACATTAGACTCATCTGAAACTCACTCCACCCACACATCTGTGAGCTCCTTCCCTCACTTTCAGCGGGAATGAAAGGAATCATGACAGATGCAAACCATGGAAGCCTCAAATCCTGGAGATGTGCCAAAAGCAACAGGTAGCTGAGCTGTTCAGCCTCTTTGCACAGAGACTGTGTGTGTAACCACAGAAAAYGCAGGCTGTGTCTACAGAGGAGAAATAATTAACAGGCAGGTCTTGAAAAAGCCTCTGGCTTTCTGAGTAATTCTGTATCCCAATGTGAAGCAGGGAAATAAAGGAAGAAACACAGTACATGAGTGGGACTGCTCTTGCCTGAATGGGTACAAGACAGGGAGACTCAACACAAAAACCTGATAAACCTGGGAASTGAAAAAAGCACAGCCCTCCAGCAGGTAACTAAGAATGCACTCTAAGCTTTGAAAACTGTAAAGAATTACTGTTTACAGCATACTTCTGCTTTAAAACAAGCGCAGCTGGGATGCAAGACCTGTTGCAGCATAGGTCCACCAGYGTGCATAGCAAGAACACCACATTCTGGCCTAAAGTCAGGCCTTTGGATATAGGCATAGCAAGTGACAAGGCAGCTGTATCCACACCATCCTGATCTGAGAGAAACATGGCATCTGCTGCAGATAAAAGACAATGGGTAAATGCTCCTCATTTGGGCACTGAGAGCTGCAGGTGAGCTTGAAAAGGCCAAAGGCACTGGAAAGCTCTGACAAGGCCCTGAGCTCTGACAAGACCCATCCACCCTGCCAGAAAACAGCATTTGTGATAAGGGTCCCACAGGCTGGCACAGGGGAGCTGCTGGGGGGCTGCTGTGCCCCCATGCCCAGGGTGCTTTGCCAGAAGCCACTCCAGGTCTCTTTTTCCGTCATCAAGGAGGGAGAAGGCAGCAGGCAAATCAACAGCAACACCTCCTCCAAGCGACCAGAGCCACAGAGTTCCCATCACACTGCTGCCCCAGATAATGGAGAGGCAGGAAGGGTGCTCCTCCTGCACAAGGAGAAATTAAGCAGCCACACCAGGCAGAAAGATGAGGCACTACCAAGCTGTGGTATGGATTAAGCACTCCAGTTGTGCTAATGCATTTAGCTATTCTGGGAGATCCATAAACTCCCTTTGCAGTTTATTTTGCAATATTAGAAAATCCTTCAAACAGAAAATGAAAACAGAATTTGATTAAGACAGATTTTTAAGGTTCTGGTGGCATTTGTCTTTTTAAGATRGTTTACATTCAATCTAATCTCCATTATTACTCAGATATCTGTTTTAAAGCCAGCAGCTAATTAAAAAAACAAACAAACAACAAAAACCAACCACACACACAAACCCAACAATAACAAAACTCCACAAATAAACAAACAAACAAATCACCCCACCACCAAACTTCTCTTTGGTGCAAATAATGAAGTACAGAGAGTCCTAATCTCGTTAGGCCTTCCACCCATGGGTGAAGCCTGGTTCTGGAGACAGTGATCAGATTCCTGACCTGATCACCACAAGAGGGGTCCTGTTGTTCACTTTAAGGATGGTCTAACAGGGAAGAGTAACCAGCTGCAGCTCCAGGAGCCAGCTGCATGGGCAACCCAGACAGACCAGAGTCTGCTGTTCACTAGAACTCCTGAGAAACAACAGAGTAGCCTTCCTCAGCCAGCTCTAGGTCACCTTCAGCACAGTTGCACTGAACACAGAGCACAGCCAGCTCCAGTAGAATCAAAAGATAAACAGAGCAGACTACAAATGATGGTGCTTTCCAAGTAAATGTTACAATTTTTTTAACATTCTCTTGTTCAACACACAACTGCTGATGGCAGACGAGTTTGGGCTTTCTCTCCAGTCCTTGTGTCATGTAAAACTCTAATTGGCACCAGTCTAACCAAGTACCAAATAGCACATGAACCTGAACTTGTGCACAGAATACTGCTATGCAACACAAAAGCAGTTCTTGCACCTGGCTCTTTTGAACCCATTGTATCCTGTTGCTATCAGCACAACRTTCACAGAATAATATACAGATCCCAAGTGGTATTTTTCCTCCTACAGAGCATTTTTAACAAAGAAATTCAGAGAGCCTTCTAAAAGAGGMACTGAAAAGCATCCAAAATTCAAGGCAATGCTTCCACTAAGCCTTGATTTATATTATTTAATCCCTTTCTGCAAGAAGGATAAATTGCAGCAGAGTCACGCTTCAGTTATCTTCAGGGCTAGTTGTTTAAGATTATTAGAACAGTAAGGTTATAAATATACACCCTAYGAAGGTAAGCATCAGAAAGAGAGATGGGGAAGTGTTTCCTCTAAGGCTTACCAGTTGTTCAAATGCACAAATGGGTATTTGTTTTCCAAATGCCAAGGCAAGTGCATCTTTGGACACAGCATTATATTTACAAAGAGGAAGCTTTGACAAAGACTGCACACTGAGCAGTACATAATTTTCTGACACTGCTTTGCTAATCTCCATCTATTTGATGCTCCAGTACTGAAAATTTCATAAGAAGTAGCAAATTTCAAGTCCTTTTGGTTGAAGGGAAGAAGAGAAAGATGCATTCTTTGCCAAAGACAGTCATGCTTAYGCAAAACTCCTTCATAGAATATTCAGATCTTTTCTGTGCTTTAAAAAATGGAAATATTTAATTCACCATGTGGCAATCAGGTAGACTGAATGAGTGTCAGACTGCCAAAATATACAAGATAAAAAGCCCACCATGGGTCAAAGGCTGTCAGATGGCTGATTGCTTTCCCCTGTATTTTCTGTTATTCTCTCTGCAGGGAAAATACATAAAAGGRCATGGTCCACATCCATTCTCTGAAMTTCATTCATTCAGTYGAGAGGCAATTTAAATTATATAAGCTTTGACTGCATCTCCACACAGACAAAGTTCACCACCATCATGGTATTTCTTGACTTCTTTTCTCAGGTAGAACAGCAGTACCTGGTGGGAATCCTACCAGAGGCCACACATACAGGCCTGTTCCTAATGCCCTGGCTGAAACAGTGCTMCTTTTAAAAGCTGTTGGCACTTACAAAGTGTATTGAAGTAAATGAAAAGCCACTGAAGTGCTATTGCCCTGATCCTATCACTGCTTTTGCCAAAAGCTACAGCAAAATAAAAATGTTTAAGTACGCTGACCAAGTTTTATCCCTCACATCTCTCAAGATACTTCTGACAGCACAACAGGAAGGATATACACCACAGGTTTTTGCAACAAGAACAAAAAAAAAAAAATTAAGAAAAGAAGAGGCCAACACTTAGTTGTCATGATTCCTTCCTTCGAAAATCACTGAGATGCACTGGAAGTTAAAAGCTAGTGTAGAACAGCAATACAAACACCTTCTCAGTGAGGACAAGAAAAGGTGTATGTCCCCCCAGAATTCAGAAACAGACCTTCAGGAAACAATGCTCAGCCTCAAAACTGAATGTCCAACCTTTTCACTCATCTGCTGCCCCCACACAGAGCACTTCAGACCCAGAATGTACCAACTCCACCAGCCCCACTAGTCTTGCCTTTCCAGAGAGCCCTTCTCAAGCACTCATGGGCTGCTGCTCCTAGGAACCAGCTCCACACTTCAGTGTGCAGTTCAGCTCATCATTTTAATGAATCCACAAGTACACTTGTAGAACAAAAACACAACAGCAAAACCACAACCTCAGGCCCTGCAGCCATTAAATTTTACAAGAAGCAGTAATAGAGTGGGACATTTTCTCTAATAGATAATGGGCAAATTTAGACATCTATCACTGGAATAATTACAAGATACGTCTAAAAATTAATTACATCTGTACCATCAGCATATTTATGCCAACATTATAAGTATCTAAGCATCTTGCAGAATTTACGATCAGAAGAGAGCATTAGTATCATCTTGTCAGGCTTGCTGAATAATACAGCTCATAAAACTATACTGTAATTTCTACATTAAGCTTGATGCAGCTAGAATCTTGTCTTTCTAATAAAAAACTAACAGTTTAACACTGAGCAAAGAACTATTCAACATATCCTTAAAAGTAACTTTTTGCCTTAACCAGGAAAATGCTTGCCCTACCTATGTGCAAATTTTAGCAGTTGCAGCACCCAACTGACAGACTGTCATGAGCACAGTTCAAAAATTTCACTAAGTTCTGTATCTATATGTGCACTTAAAAGACTAAGGTTGAYGAGCAAAGTGAGCGTAATAACTGTACTGCAGAATGAACAACTTGGGAAGCTCAACATACATTTCTTCAGAAGAAACAAGGTCCCTTCCCAAGTAAACATGAAAAATTTGTCTTCTCTGTGGCAGCTGAGAAGGATAAAGCAACAACTACAGAAAAGCACAGGGGAGCACAATGCCCCAGTGAGAATGGAAGATGAAATGAAAATAAGAACCTGTCAGATGTTACAGCTTTTAGTGCTGTCCTGAAGTGCCTCTAGAACTTGCCTTGCACACAAGGCACCTGGAGTCTTATGGGAAATGGTACCTCCAGAGAGGCATACCAAACAGTATGAGAGAACAAAACTTACTACTGCTTTTGACTCGGAATCCAAAATCAGAACTGGGATTTATATTTGTCACTGTGAAGCGATACATGCCAAGGTGTAAAAAAACTGAAACATACCTGTTAAGGGTTTGCCAGATTTTTATAGTGCCAAGGAAAGCTCCACTGTACTGTAAGTAGAGAGCACACATCCCAGAGCTCCCTGGGCTTGTAAATACCAGTATAAATTGTGAAACTTTTCATTAAAGATCATGCTGGATATGATTAACTAAGTTCATTACTTCAAGGATGAAAAAACAACCTTAGTTACTGCTCTGAAAAGCAGAATCATTAGCACTTGAGGCCATGACTGCAGTGAGAAGGCAGGAACACCTGCCTTTCCTGCTCATGCAGAGGGACTGAGCTGCATTTTCCCTCTCAGATACCTTCCTCCCAATTCCACATCTCTCATGCAGGGCAGAACTGACAGAACCCAAAACAACTTCCCTCAGTACCTTGTCCCTTACTTTCACTGAGCATGTCAAGACCTCTGGRTGGTGAAGAGCACTGCAACTCCCAATTAACCAGCTGCTTTTTCAGCTGAACAGAAAAACAGACAACATTTGGGGCTCTTCCACACAGTGAGACTTTCGTGAGATAAGGAGCTGGGATTCATAAATTCATGGGTGATATGCAACTTGCTCAGTGATGTCACCAATTTCAATTCAAAATCAYTATATCAAGATCATAAATGTCAGCTTCATTTGCTGCTTTTAATGATGCCTTACATATCTGTCTGTACCTGACAATAATTTCTGCTGCACCTCAGTTGCAGTACCAATAATTATGCTCTTGAGGATGATTTCATTCTACTTACTGATTAGTATTATATGGAATTATTTGATCCCATTGAGAATATTCTGAACATCAAGTACTAAAGAATCGCTGTTTAAATAAGCAAGATTTTCCAAGAATAATTAGTTTTGTCATCAGGTAATGACAAAGCACTAAAAAGTGATGAYATTTAAAATGTACTGTTCCTCTCCTTCAGGATTTCCTGGAAATGACCTTGCATGCCAGCCTGCTTTTTGTGGAGAAACTTGAGTGGTACAAGGTGGCAATTTCCATCTACCAATGTGTACACTGGCAGCTGTTATGAAAGCACACAGAATCCCTGCTTTAGCAAGACCTGGCAGTTGCATTCCATAAGCTCCAAGGTTTACTTTGTGGGGACCATTTCCCATCTCAGGGTTCATTATTTGCACATGACACATGCTGAATATAYACTGGATGATGGAAGCAGGCTGAGTTGATGCCACCAATTTCAGCAGRGGAGCTGATGGTATTTGTCCCCTTCAGCTACAGTGTACTTAAGGGCATAAAGAAGGCCCTTGTTTTCTTCCCAAAAGGAAAATGCATCACACATTGTATAGATCTGAGACAGTCCTGGACTATATAAAAAAAATAAATTCAGGTRCTGTAAATGGCATAACAGTGTCCTTCTTCACATTAGTAAAAGCAGCGATAGCAGCAAAAGAAGCAAACTGACATTACTGCATCGGATCAATGTATCAGTGGCCATCCTGGGGAAAATCCATCCCCATGGAAAGATTTCTTTTAAAAGGCTACTGAACTATACTGATAAATCAACTTGACTCAAGTGCTGCCCTGGAATAAGAGCAGGTAACACCAGCTCAAGGACTACTCCAAGCAGCAGAAGTCTGCAATCACTGGAAACAACCTTGGAAAAATAGTTGTCCCCACTTCTGTGGCTCTGCCCCTTCTCATCATCTCTAGGAGTGTTAAAACTTGAGTTAAACTAGCAGCACTTCAGCACACAACTTCTAACAGACACACAGACAAACATCAAGATCACAAGGACCCATGTTTGCAGGAACTCCAACATTTATAGTCAAATAATACTTTGTTACCCTGCAACTGCCAAGTGATTGAATCAACAGCCAGGTGCCTTCTCAGTACTGATTTATTAACAGCAATTAGCCAGGCATTTGAAAAAAAAAATGCTAGTAACCCTAGTGCAGTTTTCAAACTCATTTTGCAATGTTGAAACACTGATGTGCTGGGTCCTGCTGCTTTGCCTATTAAACATTAATAGGGGAAGCTGTGAGATTGGGCTCACTGAAGTTCTGGCCAAATACGGTTGCTGGTAACGTTGCACACACCATGTAAATATCCCTTTTCTTTGCCTGAAGAGTGATGCTCATCTTCCTATGAACACCTGCCCAAATAAAAAGGTAGGCATCTCTCCAGAGCGCAAAAAATCAGCTGGTATTAAAACAACTTGCCCTGA
Source organism: Malurus melanocephalus (assembly GCF_030028575.1). Taxonomy (NCBI): domain Eukaryota; kingdom Metazoa; phylum Chordata; class Aves; order Passeriformes; family Maluridae; genus Malurus; species Malurus melanocephalus. The sequence continues at coordinate 2,178,858 of NW_026623323.1, read as the reverse complement.
AAAAGAGTTTTACACTTGTCTTTTAATAAGTCTAACAAGTGATTGTCATCACCCTGGTTTTACTTGGTCCGTTTTTTTGGTTGTGGGGGGATGGGACCAAGAAACCACAAAGATGGCTCCTGTGAGGAAGTTCTAGAAACTTTCTCCTTCTTCTCCAGCAAAAGGATCCTTACCCCCTGTGTTTTAGACCCAATCCATTGTGGCTCTGAGGTTGATGGACAGGCTGCTGGTCAGGCCTGGGCCAATTGCACAGGCTGGTTACACCTCTGTGATAATGCATGGTCTTGTACTTGAGAAGAATTCAAAACAAGATAGAGGGTGGCTGCCGTTAGTTTTTAGGTTGTTGGTATCATCCCCTGCACCGTGGGAGGACAGAGGAGGAGGGTGAGGAGATGTRAGAAAAAAATGGAGACACAAGATCATAGTAAGGAGAAGACAGGTACTGTTGCTGTGGTGCTCGAACATGGAGAAAACGAACTGTTCTTGAAAGGACTATATCATCAATGGGAGACCTGTACAGAAAAGAGAGGCCCTGCACCCAAGGTAARAAACCTGGCCTTGGAGGACTGGACTGATCATAAGCCAAAAAGGGGGAAGAGGCTTGGCCCCACCACATCCGAAGCGAGCGGATGCTTAGAAGAAGCTCTGTTCTGTCAGGAGATTTGAGAGAGTGGCCTTGCCCTCAGAATGAAGCAGATGGCCTTGCAGAACTGTTTCCCTTTCTCCCACAAGATAAAGACAAAGAATCCCTTGCCACCAGCAGTTCTACACTGTCTGTTTCTTGGGAAAGGACCTTCCACAGCTCGGAGCTGTAAGGACTCTTCTCCTGTGGTGCTGGATGATAACTGTAATGCGTAGTCTGATCTATGTTAAACTTTCATCCCTGCCCCCCTTGCAAATGGGAAGGCATGGAGGGGTGGGGAGGGGAGACCTGGGAGAGACAGGTTCACAGAGAGAATAACAGATGTCTTAAAATGTCTATTTTTTTCTTCTCCTTGTAAATTTTTCCCTATCTCTGTTCCCCTCCCAGTGCTGTAGTATTCTTTATAGTTTTTAGTAATAAATCTATTTTGCAATTCAAGTTTTTTTTGAGCCTGTCTGGCCATTTCTGGAGCATATATGTATCTTTCCCTCAATTATGTTATCTTATCTAAAAGACATAAATTTTAGTGTTAATTGGGCTTCTGCTCTCCCCTCTTCGGTAGTAGGGGGGGAAGGGAATGTCATGGGTGCTTTGGCTTTCAGCCAAATCTAAACCATGACAGTCGTACAGAAAGAACGTATTTTGTTGCCATTTAAAAAGCTCCAAAAATCATTGTAGCTGGTAAAACAAGTAAAAGCCACAAGAGCAAACAGTAACTTCAATGTAGAAAAACAGGGGTTTTGATACTTTGATCTACTGTATAAAATGAATTAAACATGATCTAGTCCCTTCAGTGGCTTTTCAAATTGTATTTGGCTTTTTTTTTCTTCAAGGYTTTGAGTGAATAATTAAATTTTAAGACATTAAATCTCACAAAAAGGGCAGGGAAGAAGTCAACAGGAAAAAAAAAAAAAGGGAGGAAGAACACAGACCATGTAAGACCTGGCAGGTAAATGATTCAACATTACTTCAGACAAAATGTTCCATTGTCTCTATAGTGTCATCTGCAATCYTTTGAGTACATGAAGCACACAGTGAAAGGAGCTTTGCACACTCTAGCACCAGACACCACAGGGATCATTTGACCTCATACTGCAAAACAAACCATCTTTATCACATCAAATTTGGTTCCAGCTGAAGCCTTAATTCTTGAAAAAACACAGCAGATATTCCCATTAGCCCRTAACTTCAGCGCATTTTTTGCTTCTCAGCTAGTAAAATTAAGAAAAACCAAAGAAACCTAAAAAGGACATAAAGCACCATCTACTTCCCTAGTACCCCAAAAGCCAGGCTACTAACAGTAAAGACCTCTACAGAACATCACATGTATTTTTTATCCATGGYAGCCAATACTCTCCTGTACAATCATTAAGCCATTGCCCAAGCTGATGGGCATATGAACTCTGCATAAAGGCAAAAGTACACAATATAAATCCCAGGATGAGGACAGATGGATCACCAGCCAGGGTCTGGCAGTGACAACCCTGAGCTGTGACTTGGCACAGCCAGGAAGACTCCTGCAGAGCCATTCCCCACCTCCATGGCCAATTCCCCAGCATGCCACACGTGAGAGGTGTGCAGCTGCCCAGGGCAGCTCAGGCACACCCATGCTGAAGGCTGTAAGCCCTCCCAGAGCAGCCAGGACAAAGGGAAGCCCTCTGCACCACAGGATRTGGTTCATCCCAGAACCCAAGCTCTCACCTTCCCAACACTTCCTGAAAGCATGGATGCAGAAGCCACTGGATACAGGTTTCCTMTGCATGCTGAAACAAAGCTCCTCCTTCTCTCTCTGGGAGGCTGCACTGACTCACATCTGCCATACCCAGGCTGTATCAGGCTCTCTGAGATAAAGGATCTCATACTGCATTTCATATTCTTTTTGATGGAATTATATAAAAATTAATTTGTCAAAAAGTACTGTTAAACAGACTTATTAAGAAAAATCCTGAACATACAAAATGAATTTAAATTCAAAATCTTTACTAGAGTGATTTAACTAATTCAGGTTTATTGAGCACTCAGATCTCCAAGAGGTTTTACAAATCAGATAGGCTTTTGTTAAACCTAATTTTCATTCCATCTAAACCAATTTTAGAGGGAGCCTCTACTAAGTAATAAATTTAAAATAAAAACTTTATTAAAAAACTCAGACTGTCTTGAACGAAGGTTTTCATGACAGTATATTCGATTAAAATTTTCAGAAATTGTAATAAATGCAATTCTAACAGAAATGCCAGGTTAAAAAAAAATAATTTCCATTCCTACCTAATTTGCACTGCAGAGTTTGAACTGAAAATACAACCTGCAAAATATTTCCTATATATTGATTTGCCTCCTGAAGTCAGCAKGTGGGACATTATGAAAAAGTTGGATGAAAGAATGCCAAGTTGAAATACCAGCATTTTAAAAAATGTTCTTTCCTTGGAAAATTACAGTACCTTCCCCCTCACTTCTGAAAGAGAACATCCATCCATTCCACGCAGAAATTCAGACGTGTTCCCACGTCTGTGTGGAAGCCTTATTAAAGCTGCTCCCACCAGGCTCCCAGTCAGACAGCTGACCCTCCCCATGGAATTCAGAACTCTGGAACTCAGAATAAACAACTCCCGKGACTAAAACAAACTGCTTTTATGAAGAGCTATGGAATATAACAGGGCCAGAACAAGCAATCAAAGACAYTTTTAAGACTTGACATCAAAAACCTCTTACAAGTTGCTTTATTCTGCCAGTGGAATTTTTCACCCATCATCAGCCTACACGAAGAATAAGATGTGATCCTGCCTTTCTCTTAACATATGAAATGCAAACAGTGTGCCTTATGTGAGACATTAATTCTTCTCTATCAATAGAAAACTTCAGAGACAACAGCAAAAACATTTTCAATTCACAGACTGAAGTGTTGAGTAATGTACAGAACATGAGAGGAAATGATTGTTCTCTGTTCCAAAACAGGAACGAAGAGCCATAAAAAATCAGCAGGAACAAACTTATTTCCAGAATATAGAGTTCTACAGTGGAAGTGTTTGTAGATGTACAGTGGCTCAAAAAGAACTGGAAAAATTCAGTGGGAAAACCCAAAGAGCACTAAGCACTTTAGGCTCAGAAAGCTCCTAAGCTCACAGCCCTGGGCTCAGAGAGTGCCCCTAAGAAGATACCACCTACCTTTGCCTTCTAGCTGGTCACAACTGTCAATGTCTGACTTGGAGAGGAAAGACCTAGAGAGGAAATTTTACATTMATCCTTCAAAAATGTATTTCCAAGAAGTGAAAGTTTTCCTTTATAAAAAGCAACAAGAACATAAGGATCACAGCCAAACTGTTCCTTAATATCATTTTGATTAAAGGTTATAGGAAAACAAGCTAAGAGCTAATGAGGGGCTCACAGCTGAATCCAGTATASTGTCCTCCAGCCTGGATTCAGGCCAGGCTCTGGGCAGACACAGGATTACCAGATGGCCTCCTCACATCAACAGATGATAAGCAAGCACCCCTCTCACCCTTCCAGACCTTTCTAAACCTTTTGACAATATTAATCAAGTTAATGCCCACTTGAAAAGGTTCACAGGAGTCAGGGGTGACTTTCTAGAACAGGTGGAAGTCCATCAGTAAAATACGCATACCCTATAGAACCATATATGAACAAGACACTTAACTGTGAGGGCAAGTTTACCCAAGAGAAACTGCATTCAGGTGAAAAAATAAGGCTGTATCTGAGAACAAAATATGGAATTCACTTCAGCAATGCACTGTTTCCATGACACAAATTCACTGAGAAAAGGAACTCTTGGACTTTGTGTTGAAATTAGGCTCCCACATTACAGCAACACTTAAAACCACTATTGACAGTGTTGCTTGCACAAATGAGGATGTTCTTGATGGGAACATTCTCTTGGTGACCAACAACTGGCCTCAGCTGTGACCTCAGACATGAAAGACTACCAAGTACAGAGAGCAGAAAGAACATCTATCCAGGGCATAGTTTCCCTAGGGGTCAGTCCCAAATTGGAACAAATGACCAATCCTGCCCTTTTCAAAAAGGTTGAAAATACATTTATCTAAACTGACAGAAAATATGAACTAACAAAACCCCAAACCTGACAAGTCAGGAATGAGTTACGATGAAGGTGAAATGACCTTGGCATAATATTTGACACRAAGTTTCCCCTGTCTCAGCAACACTCTTTGTAGAGCAGTTTTCAGGCTCATATTGGAAGCACCAAGTGCAAGACACTATAAGGAGAAGGCAAGGTCATAAACAGAAAGCCAAATTGATGCCATTAGCATTATGTTCTTCAAATGGAACATTCCATGAGGAACTATAAATCTACCACAGATTTTATTTTTACCACTCATCAACGTAAGTACAAAATTTCTAAGTTCAACACTATATATACTGAGAGACTACTATGAATTCACCTAAAAAAACTGTAGTTAGGTTGACTTATTTTCCTTCAAAAACGCTATGAATTATTTTAGGAGATTATTTTTTACTCTTTTTTTTAACATATTTTTACGTCCCTTTTATTGTCTTCTGTTGGCATTGACCATCAATTGAGCACTAAAGAACCTGTTTACCTACAGATACCCAGTTTCTTTTTCCCCTGGTTACTACTGACTCCAGATTCACTTGTGCTGACAGTTTGCCATTAATTGTGCACTTTGAGTGTCCTCTGAGCTCAGCTGTCTCACAGAGATGAAGTAGGGAGAAGTTAATGATATGAACAAACTCAAAATGACAGCAAAACAAAATAAAAAGTCAGCAAAAGAGTCTTTACTGTCATTTTCTCCAAGAGGTGAAGGAAAATACCTGGGATTAGGAAGATAATGGACATGAAGCAAACATGGTGAGGACAGGAAAGGAAACAGTTCTAAAACTAATTCTATTCTCAGTGTTCAAGTGATCTGTGTCTATGGTGATAACCGGAAACATTTATTTAAAAACAATTCTAATTGATTTCAGCTTGTATTTTCTTGCTATAATATTGCAGCCTTCTTGGGAAGCACCYCAATAAACCCATGACCGTATAAGATATTACTTTCAGAGAGCAGATACAGTTCAAAAAACATACATTTGCATATCCCGAAGTCTTACTGGACACATTCAACTCAGCCATTTCCACCAGCTCAACACTTCTGTGTTAATTAACACAACCCTTATTTTTACTGGGAAAACCATTCTGCCTTCGGCAGAGGAGACATACACACTCCTGTTGGTTGGCTGAAGTGCTTAAATCTCACAAAATGGGAACCTCTGCTGGCTGCACACACATTCACTTTTCTGGGCAACAGCTTTTATCCTTTCATTAGTCCTTTTCACCTGTAACCAATAAAATTTTCTTCGCAAACGGTACAATTTTTCCCTCCCATAACTCTATGGTCTGCAGGCAAGACAGCAAAGCAGTTCTTGAGTGCATAACAGTTGATTATAAATGTCGAAACACAAGCAAGACCCATTAAGAGATTTTGCTTTGCACAAATGTTTCAGAATGTCAGTCCAATCCCAGTCCCACTGCTGCTGTTTGCAATCAAGTCTCTTTTACTTACTCGCCTTGCAACTTTTTAGTTAAGTGCTACCAAGTGCCTTTTCARGTTCCTGAAAGGAAGCATACTTTAACTGCTTCCTGCATGGATACACTGTGCTACAGCACTGCAGTTTCAGAGACCATCTGTCCTTCAGGACAGGACCTACTCCTGGATTCATACAACACTGATGCCCATCCCACCAGCAAATGAAAACATTACCTTGCTTCAGAGTATTACCTCCCAAAAATCTGCTCTTTTGTTGCAAGATTTGCTGCTTTTTGCAGTATGTATCTAATCCATGCAGCTCCACATCCCTGACTGCTCTGTGTGGTAGCACAATGGCCGAGGACCTGCTCATGTCTCAACAGGGATTAYGGGTAGGAAAAACATGACAACAGAATGTGCAGGAGAAGGTGGGGAATCTTTTGGAGAAAGAAGAGGTGGAAAGAGTAGGGTTTATACTCAAGATAGAAAAATTCTTATTTTATATAATAACTTTCTCCCAGCTCTGCTTTTTGCTGGTAGTGTAACAAGAAGGGAGATGAATTTCACCCTGATATCTGACAGAATGCTAATAGAGAAAGATCCAGGGCATGCTGGATTCAGATTTAGACACCAGAACTGTAATCAAAAGAAAGGACTGCTCTTGCTTCAGGCTCTGAATTAATTCCCCTTTTCTGTCACTTAAATTACTGTTGTTTTTCTTAAATTGTGCGTACACATGGCTATTAGCTGAAACTAAATAAATATGGACTGGTTCCCAAGGCCATTCCTGCAAGATGCCTGTCAATTTCATACGAACTAATTCTGGTTGCCAACGACTCAAAAAAAAAATACATACACTGAGGACATGAGAAAAGAATAAATTATCTCAGACTTGAAAAAAAGAAGCAGCTGACTCTTCCCCTTCAGACACTTTACCTGACCTCTGTGGAAGTCTGGGAAGGCTGACCTGTCTTTTTAAACACCAGTCTCAAACTGGAATAGTCAGTGACTTTTCTTACTGGGAAGCATAAAGTCCATTCCTGCAATTACTTTCAAAACTATAAAGTTTTATACACATGCATACACACTGCATTTTACATGGGTAGCTTTTAAAATGTTGCCACTCAGTGTCAAATTTTGTCAAATTAGCCAAGCCTTGTGCCTCTTGGTTATAAACTTCTCAGAAGTTGAAAAATGTTATAATGAGGTAAAGCACATCACATCAAAGGCCCACACAGTGCTAAATTACCATAATGTGKTAAGATAGAATGTGACATAACATCTTCATAAACTTGAATGTGTCAGAAAATGAAAGATCTTTCTATGAGGTTTTTCTGAACCTAATCCATTTCAATCAATCAAATCACTAGCCAGCAACTTTKAAAGTTAATTAATACTACCACCGCCAATTGTCTACAGTGACCCAATGAGAACTACAGAAACAAGGTTAACAAGACACCAAAACAGAGAATGTTTAGGTCTTCAGAAGGTCTCCATGAGTAAACTAAAATCCTCTTTTTAGGACTTGGCATTATTTTATCATGAATAGAATGAATACTTTGGTGATTATTGTATACACCAGAAGTTAAGCATAATTAGTTGCTTTTTTTTTTAAAGCCAGTATTTCTCAGKTTTTGCTTTTGTTTCCCAAGCATGGCAGACTTGGTACAATTTGCAGGCACAAAGCCCACTGATACTGCATATGATTTCCTAATAGCAACTAAGTTAAATCTTACTAGCACAAACACGGCTGACCTGAGCCTGGCTTAAATCAGGAAGGTCAGCAATCAGCAGCATGAAAAGRTTCTCAAAATCACTCTGCACTATCAGCTCCCCAAGTCTCTTAAGAAACCGATTTGCTGGATTTACATTTAGTAAATCCATATAAAGTCTGTTGCTTTGCTATGCCTTGTTATGTGTGGCAGTTTTCTACTGCATTCTTATAGATGCTGACAGCTGAGGCATTGCTTGAGCAGGCAATCTGGGAAGTTTGTAAGGACAACGAGCTGCATGTTTCCCTGGTGAATATTCTAGCCAGACTATTCCACAGGCACACCTAGAAAATAGTGTACCACAGCTGGGTCAGGATTGTCCAGTGACGGCTCTGGCCTTCAAAACTCTTACAACAAAAGCAACTAAAATTGTGTCAAAAAACAGACAAGATTACATTTGCAATTACAGTCCAGAAAATAAAATTTAGAAAAAAAAAAAGAAGGAAAAAGCCACACCAAAAATTATTCTCTCATATATTTTCCTCAGTTCCATGCTTTCAGAACTTTTAAGTATCAAAAGCTAAGGAACCCTTTGCCAGCTAAACCATCATCTCAGTCTACTTCACTTTTGTCCAGTAATTTCCAGTCTTAAATATGCAACTATGAATTCTCTTCAGATGGTTTCCTTTTACTTTAAAGCTCTCAAGTAGAGAGGAATCAAAATTATACGTATTTTTATCTATTTCCTTTCTATCTCACAAATGACATCACYTGTTTTTCCTAAATACAAATTTACTTTTCCAAACAAACCAATAAGAGAACGTTTCCAAGCCAGTAAAAACAAGTTTACCTAAAAGCATGGAAGAACTAAGGGGTGAAATAAACTCGGAWAATTCAAAAGAATTATTCAGAAGTTCTTTATTGCCTGAGGTAAAGGTTACATTTAAAGGTTGTTTTCTTTCATACTGAACTGAATTATCTGTGGTTARTAATTTCTAAGATAGAAATTATGATATGAAATGGTCTTTTTTGCATCACAAAGCTTTACACTTAAACTGTGAAGTACACAAGAGATTGCTTTCTGAAAGAATACTTAGTGATCATATGGTAATTTTTCCACTGAAATCATTTAGATAAGCAGTCATTCAACAAGCAAAAGTACTTTGGAAGATCAAGCCCCAAGCTAACAAAAAACAAAAAAAAAAAACCCAACCCACATTTAAAGCATCCTTTAGAAAAATTACTGCAGATGTAAGAAAAAAATACTTGTTTTTTTTATTTAAGCATGTTGATGTTTTCACATCACATACAAGAAATAAATCATGACAACCTCCACCTACATGATCTTGTGTCACATTTGCTTTTGAAAACAGAAATCCAACACTCCTGCTCATAACATGTGATACCTTTGTGATCCAGTGGAAGTTTTGAGCAAATAATGACAATGTGGAGAACACCCAAAGCACAGTGGAGCTGACAGCAATGCAGATATGCATTTGGAATGTGGGAAGCTGTACTGCTCCTGAGAGAAAGTCTTTGTTASTGCTCCCTGAATTGCCTTGAACAAGCAATCACATCCCCAAAAGGGATGGGCAAAAACCCAGCCTCAGAAGCACAGCTTTCATATTCACCAGCTGATCCTAAAAGGATAAAGATAATTCCCAGCAAATATCTTGTCAAAAGATTGAATATACATATTCAATTCACAGTTCTTACTTCAATGCAGCTCAAGACCACTGCTTGTATTCCCTATAGGGGATTTACCTCATGAAGTTGAGACCTCTTTCTTCACCTCCAAGGGGATTCTATATAGAGTAGGCATTTTAAAAAAAACAGAAAACAAAAAATTCACTCATCTTGGGAGTGAAAAATCATCCAAAGATTGAATCTGAGGAATGGAAACCATTATTCTTCACAAAGGAGATAAATAGTTCCTGACCACTACAGAAGAGTTGTGTGGGTCAGAGTTGTTAACTTGTGAGATTCCGGCTCTGTACAGGAATTGCTTTTTCCACAGAGACTTCTCTCACTGTTTTTATATAAATGTGCCTTAATTCTTTTACTGTTCTACCTCAAGCTTTGATAAGCCAGAGCCTGTATGAATCCAGACAGTACACTCAGATCTTTTACTGTTGTTCTCTATAAGAAAGGAGAATCGGCTAGCATTTACTCACCATTTAAAAACAGAATGGCTCTGACATATTACATGTCAACATCCACAGGCAGATCCATCTGGCAGCAGCTGTCACTAAGCAGCAGCTGTAATTAGGCAGGTTAGTTTTACAGATAACTGCAAAATCCCTTGAGAAGCCAGTGSCCACACTCACAGCACCTCTCTGGTTCACAGGACAGAGCTCAGGCTGGAAGAGCAAGGAGAATGGGGCTCTCTCCTCACCTGGAAAGAAGGCTAATGGGGCAGAATTCAGTCACACARCCAGCATTTCGTGAGCAAGGGGACYAACGCCAGTCATGTACACCAGAGACAAAAAACACTTGGAAGACTCTCAAAGTCAGGCATGTTGTTATCCTGGAAGGAAGTATAGGGATGGAGCTTCACAGACACTGTAAAGACAATGACCACTATTTCAGAATTTAGGTTTCTTGCTGCAATTTTAAATTCTGTACTTACTTTTTTGAAAACAAGCATGATTTCACCATGTAAAATGCATGGTTTGCATCTCTTACCCAGACTCTGAGTTTTTGGCTGTCACTTATAAAAGGGTTTTCCACTTGTTGCATTTTAATTCACTTAGAATTTAGAAAAGCTGTTCTKCAGCATGAGCTTAAGAACATGCTGAAGTTCCACTGAATTAGCACTTAAAAGCACTATTGGCTTTAACCTAGTTTTGAATCATTCMAAATAGCCTCAAATTAATCAAGTGCCAAAGCTATTTCATGAAGTGGGTCTTGCAGCTCTCTAATTGTGTCTTACAGAGTGCCTAAAACAGCACATTTAGTTGCCAGATCTCCAGACCACCCCTGAACTTGATTTTATATCCCAGGGTTTCACTGGAGGAACCTGGAACAGCATCTGGAGAGCTGCTACTGTGGGCATGCCAATATAACCCAAATCTTAGTACCTTACATAATTGCTGCAAAGCACTCACTGATGTTTGCCTATAATCAAGAAGAAAAAGTAGCATTTCATCATCATTTTGTAAAAGGTATAAAAGGTTAATGGTTAGATTAAGCAGACAACAATTATACCACTGTATGAGATTTTTTCATTATAAAGGTATGAGTGACAGCATTACACAAATATGACTCAAAATATGACTCAAAACCCTGAACACCAACTTAATTTGAAAGTGTCTTGATGAAAAATTCAAGTGACAGGTGCCATTCATCCCAACCAAATGTCTTCCACACTGTTAAACAAATGACAAGATAGTAAAGCAAAATGAATTAAGAGTGTTTTTCCTTCCCAATTACGCTCTCTCAATGACTTCTCCTAACACACCATTGATCACGTACCCCAAATAAGTTTAATTAGTAGAAAGTAATACATACATTCACATTTTTTTCTTCTTGGTTGCTGTCCATTTGGTCTACAATATCCTATACAATATGAAACTGCCAAGATATTAGAGATACTACTTAATATCTACGCCACAGAGAGGGGCACATTTGAAAAGAGAGCTTTTCAGAAGTGATTTGACTTCCATGGGAAAAAATGGTTGCAAGAAAATTGAATAAGGAAGGAAAAWTATTTCAGAAGGATTTCAGATTAAGCATGCATTTTACCTTTCACCACATCAGGCCAAGTCCTCATGGATACAAATCACTGGAGCTCTATTTCAATCAGCAAAGCTGTTCAGAAATGGGTCTTTTTCCAAATACTGTCTACAGCCTGTGTCCATGTACTTGACTTTTCCAGATCCCCTTCTTCAAATTCTGCTGAAGAGAAAGATCAGGGAATTMATTTAATATAACTCAAACTCGGGGYATTTTAGCGGATTTGCATTTGCGCACAGAATCTCAACCTTTAAAAGTGTATGACTGGGGAAAAACAACGGGGAAAGAAAAAAAATCTCCTTCCATAGAAACTCAAAAGTCAGAGGACAAGCTGAAACTCTTGACACGTAACAGTTTTCCAGACAACCCGATTTCAAGCAAACCAAATACAGTTTTTCCTTTTCTCCCTACCAGCGGCTGAGAGAGCAGCCTGAGGGACCCAGCAGCAGAACCCAGCGCAGCACTCCCACACAGGTGAAAGCACCAACACAGCCCGGCCCCACACGGCGGCTGCCGCCATCTTCCCACACGGCAACGGCAACACCAGCCCAGCCCAACCCCACACGGCAACACGAGCCGAGCCGAGCCGAGCCCAGCCCAGCCCAGCCCAGCTCAGCTCAGCCGAGTCCAGCCCAGCCCGGCCCCACACGGCGGCTGCCGCCATCTTTCTACACGGCAACACCGGGGCAACACCAGCCCAGCCCAACTCCACACGGCAACACCAGAGCAACACTAGCTGAGCTCAGCTCAGCTCAGCCCAGCCCAGCCCAGCYCAGCCCCACCCCACACACCTGCAGTCGCCATCTTCCCACACGGCAATACCAGCCCAGCCCAGCTCAGCTCAGCCCAGCCCCACACGGCGGCTGCCGCCATCTTCCCACACGGCAGCACCAGAGCAACACCAGCTCAGCTCAGCCCAGCCCCACCCCACACACCTGCAGTCGCCATCTTCCCACACAGCAGCACCAGCCCAGCCCTCACCACCGAAAGCAGTTTCTTAACTCCTTCTCAGTCTTTTCACCTCACACAAAGCCGTGKAGGTGTGGCAGCAGAGGCTGAATGTGGTCCCGCTGTATGTCCGAGCTTGCCCGAGGCACACCACTTCCCGTTCCCGAGGTGCAAAATGGGCGGAAACTGACTTCCAAAAACAAAGGCAACCTTAAAAGCCCAAAAACCCTGAGGGCAATATTCCCAGGTGCGAGAAGCAAAAGGCAGGTGCCGTGAACGGGTAGATGACTCTAGATGCCTGTTACGCTGGACAAAATCAGCCCCATGAGGCTCCTCCCTCATTTTTTAGGACTTCTTGTCTCCAGTTCACACTTCAAKAAAGTGTCTGGAGCAGCCGACAGGGGCAAATTAAAGCCAGGGGAGCACCTCTCCTCCAGGCACACCACAACACAACTGTTTTTGAAAGTATSGACCCTGAAAGTGGAAAGCAAAACCATCCCATTTGCTACACCAAAGTGCAGATGGATGCACAGGCTGGCTGTTTTTTCCCTCCAGCCCTCTTGGCTGGGCGGTTGCTATATTTTGACCTGATATTCCCAGGTGATGGCATGTTTTTTCAGCAACCATCCCACCAACAGACAAGAAGATTCCAAGTGGTTAAGTCCTGTGTGTCAGGAAACACTGGTGATGGTATGATTAGGGAATAAATGTGGCTGAGTGGCTTTGGTGACACCCAAGGAGCTGAGGAAGATGTGAAAGTGTGGGTTATGCATGGAGGRGTAAGCCTCATTTAAAAACATGAGAAACAGGAGCGTCCCCATCTCTTTGAATATATCTTACTCAGAAAGAGAATGGCTGSAACTGCTGTGTTCTCCTCAAGTCCTGTCAATCACACTGCTGTGTGCCCAGGATAYGACTGACTGATACACCCTGACACAACATATCAAAATGCCAAAGAAATTTGAAAGATAGTAGTATTTTTTTCACTAAAAATATGACAAGATCGTGTCATTTTGAGGTGTCATGATCTTTCAAGAAAAAAAAGAATTGTAACACTCAGAAAAACTTTTAAACTTATGAACAGATAATTACAAGTTTGAGCAACAGCATGAAAGCCAGCATATTTTCATCTGATTGCTCCACACCTCCAACAGAGACCATGAACAAGAAAATAAGTCTTRAMATAATCCACACCCTCATTTATATTKCAGAAAACAAAGCAGGAAATCTGCTGGGGAACTGGGTACTAGGACAGTGGGACTCCTGGGGAAGAAAACGCTTTCATGTAGCCAGAAGAAAACACATGGAAACATCCAGGTTATTCAAGCCGTGGTAACATTTGGAGTTTATTACAGGTTAATTTATCAGTATGCATTGTATAATTTGTACAAGCTACTTAACAAGCCRCTCTTAAACATATTAACAAGTTCARTCTACAAAACACTCTGACAATGAAACAGAATTTATCAAACGTTTAAACATACACACTGATTTCAAAGACCAAGAAATCAGACTTCCATAATGAATCCCCTGCCAGTAGATCTGTTCCTGTATCAGGTAGCTCAGTCTCTGACATTTATAATTTTAWTTTTTATGATTCTCATTTGAAACCTAGACAGACAAGAACCCTGGGACCAATACCAACATCATTAACATGAGAAAACACCACTACAAAAGCCCACAAATAATGATGTAGGCACATTCTCCGAGGTCCTGGTTCTCAGGTGCCTTCCCTGGATTAGCCCCTTTAGCTCCAGAAGACACCCATTCACAGCTTTGTTCTTCAGTAAGTGGATCCCCAGGACTGCTCACRTCGCAGGCAGCTGGTGAAACTCTTGGGAGTGACAGCATGCCCCAAACACTTGTGGTAACCTCAACACGCCCTCCAGCCACTTAATCCCATATCCCATGCCTCTGCTCTACTCACAACCACCCCATAACCACTGCAGCCCTCTGTGAAATGCACTACCCCACTTCCAGAGCCACCAAGAGCACTTTGTGCTCCCACAGCAGGTCAGGATGAGGCAGGAGGGGAGGCGGATTTGCAGCTATCCCTGCACAAGGGTGCAGATCATCTGACATCCTGCAGATTGCTTTGCTTCAGCTGCTCTTCTGTGGCAGGGCTTCCCTAGAGGCTATTCACAGTAAATGGGCTTGTTTTGGCTTGCAAGAATGCAATGGTACAATGAGACTATCTCAGAGTATGTGCTGACTTACCTTTTTCACCAGGGAGGGCAGTTGAGCAGGTGCCTGCATGGCTCAGCAGCAGCTTACAGCCACTCCATGCCTGATTTGATGCAGTTGGTTTATGCTCCTGCATGGAGGGAGGGCAGTGAACCATCCTTTTCTGCCTTAAACATTGACAAATATCACCTGTATTTATGTGTAATAAAAACTGAGGAAGCTAGCAAGTTTATAGCCAGGAATTTCTAAGGGGTCCCAGGTAACTAAATCTCCATTTCCTACTACGTTTCAGTTAGATTTAGGCACTCAACTCCCTTAGGTCTGTTTGAAAGTCCCAGTCAAAAACTAATGCACAACAATAAATAGGAACATAAACTGTAYGARTAAGTTGAAATCAGTTCAGCCTTAACCGTCATATATCTAAAGTTTGCCTTAATAAAAATACAGCTTAATCAAAGTGAGAGCATGCTTTTAGCATCGGTATTATTCCCAGTTTCCAAAATAAAGTAYTGTCACTGTGGCTTAAAGCAAGTGTGCAGAGATAACAAATTACATTCTGACAATTCCAGTCACTTGAAATRCCAGACATACTCGTAACTAAGTGAAAAAATACTCTTCAACTGTTTTTTATGTCTTGTGAAATGTTCTGCTTTGTAATTGGTCTTCTTTTATAGGCATTATTCCAAAGCATAGAGTCAAGGTACTGTGATGTTCTGAGGATCAGCTGTAGTGAACAGTAATTACATCTATTTTCTTCTGCTACAACAGTTTAAAAATAAAGTTTACAATCTCTAYCCTACATTACCTTTTTCAATACCAATTCACTTCAGTTATGCACAGGGTCAGAATTTGAGATTGCTGAGGGAGAAACACGAACAGAATTCTAYGAYMATCTAAATTAACATTTTTTTAAGYTGTTRCTCTCTTGACAAAGTATCTCARCAAAAAATYTGATTCAATTATTTTCTTAATGGACATAGCAACAATATTCAGCRTAACAGTCAAAACACAGTTTTTTTAATCTTTGGGATTGTACTCACCACATAATGGGTAATTATCTCTCCCCTTTTAWTGTTCTTACTGTTAGCATCCACAATGCAGATTCTAGTAGAACAGACAAACAGGCAATTTTGTTAATGATGCATGAAGCAAAATAAAATATATTGTAATTCTCAACAACTGCAATGTATTTGGTTTTGGAATGCTGGCTACTGTGAAAAAATTGGTTTTACAGTGAGTTCTAAATTACTTCTGTTTAGACAAACTTTTTATACAAAATACTACATAACACATTTCTGGTTTTCCATTTTAAATAGCTGTGTTATATATTGTAAATTCCAGAGCAGTCAGGTTTGCCATCACATGATCAAATTTTAGTACAAATGTAGTTTCCACACAATATAGTCCATAAAGTTATGGTGCACATGCACAATAGCTATAAATACTTTGTCAAGTGTTTCAAATAGCCTAYGAAAGTAGAATAGAGAGGGCTGTTGGATAAAATTTATTCCTTATATTGATCTAATAAGGTGAATGGTTTTAGTGTTGCAAGTACTATTCTAAAAAGTCTAAAAATCTTAAGACGAGAGAAAGAAAGTGATAAAGCCTTCTGAATTCCACATAAGGAAAGGGAGCATGCCATAATAAAAGAAATAGTTTGCAYAGCCACAAGAGAAAGAGGGGACTTAGTGGATTAGATTTTCACTTTGGCTGACTATATCCAGTTCCACTGAGGTCAATGGGGCTATGTCAGYATAAACAAGGTGAGCACAAGTGGACCCTGTAACAAAAATATGGAAGAAATTGTATTTAGTCTGGTCTGAATGCTTTCTCTCTTTGTCTGCTTTCAGTCAAATGTAAGACAAGAAATACATGATTCTATGAGCCTTGACATTAAAATAAATATGACAATCAAAATTATGTTAAATGGAAAAAATATTTATAGAAAATAGTGGGAGGTGATGTTCATCAATCATTTCTGTAAGGCTCGGTCTGTATGACTTTAAAGWTGAAAATAATTTCAAGTTACTTGGCTAGGGTAGGAACATGCTATTTTCACAAAGCAATTCAACTACAGAACAGGGGCTACATTCACAAAATGTCTCAGGTGTTAAAAATGGAATATTTCAAAGCTGCACTTTGGAGCATCAGGATCTCKGTGGAAACTTCAACTGTGAGTTAAAAAATTCCTCGGTGTAAGGTGAATAAGCCATTAAAATTTCAGTTTCCAATAAAACTGCACTTTTTCTAACACAGACCCCAAATCCTCAGAAGTACACATTTATTTTTTGGAACAGCTTACTCAGAGAATCTTATTTTTTAGTTCTTTCTTTCCTTTTTTCTTAGAGGGATTTTTAAATCTACCTTCCTGTATTTCAYAGAATCATAGAATGTTTGGTTTGGAAGGGACCTTAAAGATCACCTGGTTCCAATCCTCTCACCATGGGCACAGACATCTTCCACAAGACCAAGGTGACTCAAAGCCCCATCCAGCCTGGCCTTGAACACGTCCAGGAATGGAGCACCACAGATTCTCTGGGCAATCTGTGCCAGGGCCTCACCCAGTAGAGTTTCTTCCCAACAGCTAATCTGAACCAGCCCTATGGCACTTTAAAGCCATCCCCTTGTCCTGTCCCTGGATATCCAATTTCCAGGCTGTGTCAGCACTGGGTTATTTCCTTTCACTGTAGGAGTCATTCTCCTTTAATGCATCTACTTTGACTTATTATTATCCTATACCTATATCCTTCCTGATGAGGAATGGCAAGATTTAYTTACATAACTAGTCCTGGAATTTTGCAACATTTTCTCATAGGCAAGGCTCAGTTCTCCGGCTTTCTATCTATTTCAATTCTTATGTTCACCCCATGAGAGAGCCATGTTGAAGTCCAATCTTAAATTTAACAAAGCTAAAGTTAATTGAAAATAGCTTTTAGCTAGTGAACTAGTTCTTACAGTCTTTCTCACTCTCCAGTCATTTTTTGTCTAAAATAAATCACCTATTGGCTATCCAAAACTTTCAGAACTAACAAAACCTTGTTTTACACTTATCTGGATTTCATAGATTTTAGGCTGGTGTATAAGCCCATTCTGAAGCTTTTCTAAGCTTTAGGTACTCATTGCCTTTCTTTGCAATGTAACACAGAATGTGTTTGTGCTACATCTTCCCCTCCACTCCCAAAAAGCGAGAGATTTTCCTCCCCTGCACTGTCATTTATGGTGATGAAACCTATAGGGATTTTACTTCTACACAATTTGATTTAAATTGGTCAAGTAATTCAACAATTCTTAYGGGGAGAGGGGATTAATGCCTGCAGTGTGAAAAGATACACCACTTCTCCATATGAAAACCAGACTAACAATAAACCTGTAAAAATATCCTGAAACAAAAATTCTTTGCAAGCCCCTTCTTCTCAGGCTCTCCACAGCTGTCTGTYCTGTGGATCACCATTTGACCTTTTTTCCCTACTTTTTCTGCATCTGCTATTTTTCTCTGTGTGTCTGTTCTTCCCTCATTTCTCCTCTCTTTCCCCTGGATCAAAGAGGAAGGAAGGACATTTGGGGATCATTAATTTGTGAACCTACAGGCATATATCACATTGTGACAGACGTCACAAAGAACCAGCACTTCRGCTCTTCCCCAGGACTGGCTGCTGGCACCAGCACTCACAGACAAGTGCTGGAACTTCCAAAAAGCACAATGCCCTGCTGAAGATGCTGACAGCCTGTCAAGCAAAAAAAAAAAAACACGTGGCATTGAGGCAATGCAGGTTATGCCAATGCTGGAGAGGTCAAGAAAGGAGYTTAAACTTTCTACCCTGGGTTTTAGTAGGTTTATTTTTGGGTCTGTTGGGAAACTGGAGAAAAACTACAATAAATTAGTATTCTCTTTGATAGGAGGAAAACTGTACTTGCTTAAAATGTAATTTAAAAAATTCCTTCTTGCAAATAATTTCAAAATTATTGTCACTCCACAACAGTTCTGAAATTCTTACTATCCTAATCCAAGCTTGGGSTAATTTAGTAAATTAAGCCTCCTACATTTGGAACATAAATCCCCAGCATTATCACTTTGTTTTTAGAGGGCCAGAGCTAGCTAGTATCTTTTTGTATTTTAATTTTTCATGTCTGTGTCATATTCCTATAACATTTGAAAATCTACAACACTCAGGAAAAATCCACCTAATGAAGTCARTGGAGTTCTGCCAGGTGTAAAACAGTACAGAATCTGTCTCCTTGTTCTCATGATGGAGTGCTCCATCAGCAAGAGAAATTTCTSTCTAGCTTTGGCAAGATCACTTGGATGCTACTGCATATGTAATATTTCTTTTAAGATGACTGCAGTTCAAGAACCTTCATGGAAGATTATTTGCTTTAATTAACAAAACCACTACATAGGTTGCTACAGCCTATCCTCAAAGAGAAACTTAAAATTCAGTTCAAGTCATTTGCTGAAAATAGGTTAAGTGGAGGCTTTCCTGTAATTCAAATTTATGTAATAACTTGCCACGAGACCTTTCTCACAAGGAGACACTGGCAGCAGAAGGGCAAGTTTCAAGAATCTGCACCATCAAAGAGCAGCTGACATCGGAAGGCACCTCTGGAGATCGGCAAATCCAGCCATGCTGCTCAAAGCAGGATGCTTAGGGCCACAGCCAGTCCAATTTTTAAACATCCTCATGAACTCAGCAGGATGGGCCTTCAGGGTAAGCTCAGTGACTCATTTTCTGAAGTGTTGTTTTAAAACTTTGAAATGCTGGTGTGTCCCATAAAGATTTGTTTGTGAATTTATTAGTGACACTTTACATTTACATCTTAACTAAACCTCTATGGCATCAGTTACTGATGATCTTTAGTGTAACTATGAGCAAATAACATCTTTTATCTTGGTATGAAAGAGCAATTTTGGGTTTTTTGAGGAGTGATATATAGCTAAATGGGTTGAGTTTGTACAGACAACATCCTGATGAAAATATCTATTCATCCTATTAAATTCCACTTGGAAAAATAAATCCAAGCTTTTTAGAAAACAATAGTAAATACATACATAAACTATTCTCTCTAAAATAGAAGAGCTTGACTTTTAACATCTCACAAAACAAATTTCTCTGGTCAGAATCAAGAAAGATAGAAAACTTTTTCCTTGTTTTGTACATTACTTCACTCTGAACAGTGGGAAAGACTCAAGTGCTTCAAACAAAACCCTTCCTGGGGCTGCTGCAGCCCTGTAAAGCACCGAGTTTCTGTTCCATTGGGTTCTGAGGAGCAGAGTCTGATATACTGAGTACCACTGGGGAAACCTTTGCAGATCACTGAAATGACCAGAGCGAGGTGCAGAATTTAGGGACACCATAAAAAGCTGCATGCATACCTTGAAATATTCTTTTATTTGAAGACATGCAGCCCAGGAATACTTTTTTTTTATAGAGCCACWGATAAAACCCAGCCTGCTCAGTTTTGTCTGCCCCTACAGTCAGTGTTGTACTGAAGGCTTCAGTTGTAAATAACTCTGCGTAACTAGAGTGTGCAGCCCAGATTTGACATACACCACACCAATCTGATTTCACATTGCACCAATGTCTGACAAGTATCATAAATAAATCAGAAATTAGCTTTTCCAAGTTTCCTGAAATCCTGAATTTGTTCCTGAGTGAATTCGGTTCCTCTAACCAGAAAGAAAAAAAAGAACAGCCAAGACTTCCCAATAGCCATTTGCAGCCTCTCAAATTGCAAGCATATATGAGATTTAATTAGGAGTCTATCAAACTTGTGCTTCATTGTATAAATAATCTTTGGAAAACTCATAAAAAACCTGCAAGCACTATGCACACTTCCAAAAAACTCACCTGGCAGAATAACAACATGGATTGAAAGGTCTTAAAAATACCTGGAAAGATATAAAGCATTCAGGCTTGGGAACATGACAAGTACTACYAAAACCAGGAGCATTTAAAATTCTYCAGTCAGAAGCCCCAGGATATTAGTACACAGTGTGCACCTGTACATGCATGAAGAAATTATATTTGACAGTATCATTTGTTAGCAACACACTTCACTGCCTCTTTCAGCTTTGCCTCGCTTACATAAAATTCTTTGGGACRTGGCCTCTCCTCACTACATTTGGGAGAAGCTGTCCACAAAAACTGGGCTCTTCCTGTGGAATGGCCATSTATCTGATGTGGTGATGCACTCTAATCCAATACTGACACTATGGGACTTATAGAGCTGAATTCATGCTCCACATAAAGTACTTATCATCAAATAACATCATTTCTTATAGTAGTACAATGAAATAAGATATAGGAATCGACTACCATCCTAAAATTTATTACTGTGCTGATATTGGTTTATGATTAAAATTTAACATCACTCAGTGTCTTGGCACTATTCRTATTATTTTCCAATCTAGCAATCACAGGAAGTTTTTACAATCCACCCAGACAGAGGATTTATAGCAGGCAGTGGAGAGTACTTGTTTAAAATGTTTTTTTAAATATTTTGATGTGGTTGTCCAACACAGAAGGCTTTAATTTCTTCTCTGTTTTTTGAATCTTTCTAGATTAAGAAAACTTGATCTTAGATTTTAGAACAACTCCATCTTCGTGATCTCCCAGCATGGCTTTCTTCCAAATGACTAATATTCCTTCCGACTGAAAGTCAGAATTCCTATTGTAATGAAGTTCTTCACCAGAGTAACACCAGTAAATGTCACAAAATCTCTTAATATTTATATCAATCTAAGTGATATCAATGTCAAGCTCTAACTCTTTCCCAKCTAGGTGACTTGGGGTAGCAACAGTTTATCATTGCTTTTTTCCAGGCTGRCTGACAGGATTGTGCAATGTTTATTTGTGGTGAAATTAAAATATTCTGATGAGGTTTGGAGTTGAGTGTGTGTGCATTTTATCGAATTAAAAATTCAGAGTTAGGTGCCAGAATGCTTTTGATATGACATGTGCAAATCAGAGCAGATGACAGCTCTGATTGCTGAGCAGTCCTACGGCACTTGCCATTGTTCTGCTTGCTCTGTTTCCATATTGCCAGTGTAGTCAAACCCAATTGTTTCAATTAGCCCTTCAGAGTAAAGCCATGTCAGTGTCTTGAATAAATACAAYGATCCCTACAGCAATATGCAAAATGTCTCTTTTCACATCTCACAGCTTCCGTGCSGAGTTCTGCAGCACTGTAATTAAGTCTAAGTAGACTTACAGAGTTACACTAATGGTTATGTATAAGTACATGTCCCTCATAGCTATTTGTTCAAGGCATTCTTCATATCATTTAACTTGCTTCAATTATGKAGATTGTATTTTGCCTACTGATGTTTCTGCATGGTAATTTTATAAAAGTAAACGTGACCTACAGGATTTTCAATATTGTTAACTTAAGATCTGAAGAGATTTGACGTACCACCTAGTTTCTTTCCACTACTTTTTAAATTCAACTGCTATAACAATTACTCACTGCACTTAAAACTTAATTCATTTCTACTTTAAYTATACCAGAGCAGACAGAGAAGATKGTGAGGAAATAGAKGAAGTTTAAATAAACTTTTAAAAATACATTTTGATATAACTAACCTAAAAGTTTTAGAATGGTATTTTTACAGAAAAGAATCATTATTAGATTAAAGCATATTTCTTGCCTTAGCCACACAAACTGTATTTCCCGGACAGTAGGTTTACCAAATTGCCCTGTCTTTGCTCTTCAGGAACTCTGCTTGTACAACGTAAAGTGGTTAGATGCAAGAAATGCTCAGCTGAAACTTGACAGGCTAGCTTAAAGGTGTGTTTCTTGTCTGGTTTTACTCACTTGAAGCAATAGGTTTTTCCCCATTACAAAATTCATCCAGCATTCATCCTCTAGATGCAAACAAGTCCTGAAAATAATACCAACATTGCCCAAAACACCCAGATTTGCACATGTAAATTCKCATCTTCAGCCCCGCTTCAGTGTTAAGAGCATTTAATTTCTTTTGGGCCTGGATTCAGCAAACCATCTGAACCAGTGAAACCAACTCTGGTAAATACTATCAGCATGTTACTTAGGGTACCCCTGGATTTAGGACTTTCTGAGGATACAAAACACATAACCCATCTGTTGGCTGAGAGAAAGCACCCGCAGCACTTCACTATGCCCTGAAGTGCCCACAGTGCTTACAGCAAGGAAGTAGCTCAGTTATACATTTCAATGTATAAGACACAACAGTATGTGAGCAGCACGTGAGCTTCAAGAAGCTCATGGTGTAATGTATGTCACACATGAGGGCTTGATAAGGACTACACAGACACACATCAAAACTCAGCAGCTCAACACCTACAGAGCTTCCAGACAGGAGGAGACAAAAAACGGGCTACAGACTGCTCACTGCTGGCACTGCTGGGGAGATTCCCCGAGGCTATAAAAGAACGAAGACTTTCTCTGGGGAAACAGCACAGATCTGTGTGGCACATCTGAACAAACACCTTCTTGTGTGGAACTGCAGCACCACAATCAGCGTGACCATTGACAGAAAGAGAAGAACAAGGCTGGCCAGTGCTCTGAGGCACATCCATCTAGACCCCTCCAGCGGAGACCCTCCCAAAAAGGACTTTTAAACAAAAAAAAAAAAAAAATCCTGAGACTGAGATTCCAGAGGGAACAGAGGGAGGGGTGACATGGAGACTTGCTGATTTCTGACACCTAGAATTGCTGGACATTGCCTTAGTCTCTTAGGGCCCACACTCTCCATATCACTGAGGTGGAGACTAAAAAAAGATACAGGTTTCACAGACACTGACATTCTGGGAAAGAAGAAGTTAACCAAAGAGAAGCTAAACACTCATTAGAAAAATTTAGTCTCAAATAYCCAGTATACATATGTTTAGATGAGYAYCCTGAAACAGGGGAAGAGGTTAAAATGAACTGAAATTAAGAAACTTAAGCTATGTGAAGAAATTGAAACAAATGGACAGCAAAATGAAATAAATGGTAGCAGAGGAGAATGAAAAAAAAAGCTAAGAATTAAACTAGAAGAAAATTAATCGGGACTTTCTGGAGGTATTCAGGTTGCTGTGTTTAGATTTCTGAGATAAACATCTGTGTTCTGGAAATCTACAGAAGCCTAACAGGCTTGTTGCCTTTTTGTAGCATTAGGAAGTCCTTGCAGAAGTATTAGGAAACATCATTTTGCTAAACTTATTTGACAACTACTTGAATGCACAGCTCTGGATGACAGTTATGTAACTTGCCCAGGCTTACAGATAGCCAACAGTTTTCAAAGGATGCAAATAAGTAAGCTTTTCATTTTAATTCAATCCTATGTGTCAATCACCTATGAAATGTTTTATACCTTAAGGGAAAGGGACACAAAAAAAAACTACCACCCTTGATGTGTTCTACTTTGTTTTGGYTTGTTTACTGCCTTTGCTTTTGGTGCCTTACAGATGTTGTTGCTCATTTTGGTATTTTTAAAGCCCTTTTTTAATATTTGGCATGTGACTGYCCTGCAGTGAATAGGAGTAAGAAGYTGTCAGTMTGATAGGCTTGCTYAGAGATTGCTCTTTCTCTGTGCTGTCATTGTATGTGAGATGCACAGAGCCACAAGAAAGCTACAAAAAAAAAATCCTTAGGATGGAGCAAGTCCTTCCATTGCTACTGTTGTTTGCTGTGCTACTGTGAAGCTCCACTGTACTGTGCAAATGCARAACAAAAGTCTCTTCCAGCTACAGAGCCTATATGGTGTAAATCCTGAAATAAGCTTCATATCACAGATCCTGGAAGAGCACAGGAAATAATTCAGCATGTGTGGGAGAAAGCTGAAAGYCTGCCTTGCTATTCAGCATTAGCTGCACGTCAGGCAAAGCTCTTGTTTTCCAGTAAACCCCAGGCCAGAAGCTGACGGTACAGAAGTCCTGCTGCAACCTTCCCTGGGTGACCAACAGATTTCTCCAGGCAGCAAGGCAGGCAGCAATCAATGGGAAAGCTGAATTACCTGTCCTTGCACAGCAAAAATGACTGAGACGCCCCAAATGCATGTGTCCACCTTTTTCACTAAAACAGAGCTGGTAGCATAGACTCCATCCTTCTGACCTGATGGACTTTATAGAACTACAGACACTACTGCTAGAACTGACCTCAGGAGCTCATGTCAGACATCCTCCTGCCAAAAGGATGGGACAACAATTCCTGAAGCAATTGCTAATGATCTGTTTTACTGGCTCAGAAAAAATAATGAGCAGCGACTCCATGATATCCCCAGAACACTGCATTGGCATTTATTCATTCCAGTCATTAGCAAGCCTTGCTGGCTTCTAATCCCATATCTCACCTGCTAAACCTGTTTYATTATATCCCAGTAGCAGTAGAGTTGGAGAAGATAGACTTTGTCTTTGCGGTTGTCACACAGAGAGATGAAAATTAATTTCATGCCTCCCCTCCATTATCTCCTTCTCTAGCTGAAGCCCAGCTCCTCAGCTCTGTCCCCACAGGTCATGCTTTCAATACCTTGGTAGCTCTTGCTGTTGTCACCCTCACTGAGACATTTGCCCTTTTCTTGACAATGGGATATTGTTGACTCACATTCAGCTTGTGAGCCATTTAACATCTTCACATCAAYGCAATAACAGCTATTTGTCCTATTAATTATTTCGATTTAAGGACTGAACCTTGTTTGAGTGCMTCCTATTGCAGCACATCCCATCTTTTGCACCTCTTTTTGAAGTTCACAGGTTTTCTTCACACACTTCCTCCTTCCTCTGTTATGTGTTGTCCTTCATGTCACAGCCCCATGCAGGGAGCAATGACGTTCATCCCTTTTGTGCTAGCACTCAAATCCATTCTTACAGGACTTTAATTCACACTTATCAGAGAGGARTCTACAAAGAGCACCGGAGCCCAGCAGCAATGCCCCACCCCTGTCTCCCAGTGATCCCTATTCTGGAGCAGCAGCAGCCACAGTGCATTTTTCCTATGGAACACACCAGGAATGCTACAGACAGTGATCTGTTATGATTTTACAGCGTGAGAAGGGATTTACAATACAAACTGGGGTACACACTTCAGTGTCTCCAAAGCAGCACACTGTAATTCTGAAGAGGTCTGAAAGGTGAGATCTCAACATAAATGCATTAAAAACATATCTTTGGCAGGAAAGCCGTGGACAGACATGCTTGAAAACCCAATAGGCACAGAAAGGTCCTGCAGACTGGCCTGACTCCCTTGATCATCAATTATTATKTGGACTTCAGTGTCTTTCTAAGTGGATCTTTTTAATATAAGAAACCAGTTTAAATAACAAAAATATTAGCACACTTACTGCTGCTCTTTATAGTGTAATAGTCACTTTGTGACTTATGAAAATTAGTCTTTTAGGAGTTCTACAGAGCTTGGGAGCTGAAAAGGTCAAGTTGCATTGCTCTGAACTYGCCCCTTTTAATGCTTTGCTGTTGAAATACTGTGACTTTTGGTAAGAACCTAGTCCTGTATAAAACCCACAAAGCTAAGAAGAATACTTGATCATTCCTTCAGAATTAATTAATTTCCCAGAAACCAACTAATGTATTTTAGAATTAGCTGCAGGCAAATGTTAATAAGAGATTAATCTTTCATGCCTTTAAGAAATTTTTATACAAAAATGAAGATAGGTTCAACTTCCCTTTGAGTTCTAAATATGTGTAAGATAAGTGGTTTACATATTAACTTTTGTGATGAGACATAAATCAAAACAGAAGCAACTTTTTCCCAGAGCAAAAAGATAATACCTTATTGTTAAGCCATTTAACAGAAAGATAGATAAAGTTTCACTAATAAAGGTAATAATAATTCTAATAACTCTTTCTTTAGGTGAGATWTTCAGTGAACACTCAAACTTGCTTCTCTGAGACATGCTTTGATCTCAGAAGTTTAGAGGATAGCCTTTTGAATGCAAAGCAGGTCACTTTTGATTAGTTTGTAGCAATGAGAGAATCCTGTTCTCATTAAATTAATTTATGAAACACTTAATTTCCATGGTTGGAGAAAGGTCACTTCTTAGAAGGCTGACAGCTTGTGCATGGGGTGAAAACCAGGAGTGTTAACTGGTAACCCCAGGTCTGATAAAAATACCATTCTTACCCAACAAGAAAGAATATTCTTCCCTAACCTGCCAAGTACAGGTATGGTATAAAATGCACAATGTTTGTGTGGTGACAWCCTGTGAAACCTGTTCCATGTACAACAGTTCCTTCCACAACACTGGGGCACTGAAACCCCCCCACAACTGGTTCTGGCATCCTAACTAATACTGCCTGGGCATTTTTTGAAAAACCTGAAGCTTCAGCACATGTATTCAGTGACTGCGAGCAGGAGAGAGTGATAAAGCTGTAAAGCAAGATGGCTGCCTGTGCCTTATGATTATTTCATATGTGTGCATAGGACACTGTATGTTACAAACACCATGAGCTCTGCACCCCAGGCTTTAGCAATCATATTTCTCATTACTCTTGTCTCTTTACAAGGCTCATCTCGCTGCTGAGAAATAAACATTTGCATTCAGTCTCCTCCAGAAATAAGATCYCACAAACATCACAATGATGCAGGTGCTTAAGATGCCGATATATCATGTTTCAAAAAAAAAGTTAAAATGATTTATCCATCAGATGCAATAAGCAGAACTCCCTTGATTAGTGCAAGGCTGTGAATGCAACTCTCATGCTYTGCTTTCTTTCAGTAGTTTCTATTCTGTGATTAATTGTTTACATGGTGTTCAGTGTTAAGCACTAGATAACACATTATTCTTAGTGTTATGACAATATTCCCTGTTGACATCTTTTAGCTGTCTACACTTCTTGCAGCAGACTTGGCAAACATTTTTTGAATATCTAATGTTTGCTCACTCATTCTGAGTACACATTCCAAGTACAACATTAAAAAATTAGTTGGGTGATATCTGTAGATTCCATTTCAGTAGCACAYTTGCTAAGTCTTCTTGAAGAGCCTACATTATTAATTTCAGATTAATTTTACCCTCTGGCTGTACACATTTGATGGAAATCCCTGTACAAATACCTCAAGCAAAATGCTGTATTTACAGTGCTTTCCAGGCACATTTATCTAAATTGACAACAATCAAAAGAAAGCTATTGAAATCTATGCATTTGTCAGTGAAGCACTAAAACATCCATAAAAAATATAAAAGAGAAAAGAAGAGTCAAATGTGCATATTGTATTTCTGTCATACAGSTCCCATTGCAGTGAATGCAGTCAATTAGATTTGCTGCTTACCTAAAGCAGGATTGACTTGTCTGTCTCAAACATCGCAACAAACCACGCACTTTCCCACTTATTTGCCAGCATTTTCCCAGTGTGCAATATCCAAGTACAATAGAACTAATACCACATTCAAAGCAAAAGCTGTATTGACCTTTTCAGTGCCTCTGGGTTCTCTGCCCCTCTCTACTCAGGCTTTACATCAGAGAAACACAGGCTCTCTGGGYAGCTGCTTACACATTCCGTGGACATGCCACTGGCTCACAGACTTTCTTTAGATAAATGGTGATTATCGTTTTCTTCAAAGAAAAATAAAGCAGCCCAAGAAACTGTCATCCTGTCATTTACCYTGCAATAACACAGTGAATGTGCAGGGCACAACCATTAAAGATTGGGGTCCACGTGAGTACCTGGTRTAAACAGAAATGAGATATACTTTGATAAATTACAGCCAAGGACCAGGCTTCCAGCCCTTTTTTCATAAAAGCTGACAATTTTTTCAGGCTATCTGCTTGACAGGAAAAGAATATCTGCCATCTGCTAACATGCTACTTACATCAATCAGGTGGTCAGACGTAATGGCAAAGAAGGGGAAGGGGCAAACCAGTGTGCCTGAGGGCACTTCCTAATGCTGTGTGCTAAAATGCAGGCATAAAGGACAAGCAGCCAAGGCAGAAGCTGTCCAGGAGTGGGCCCAAATCCTCAYTGGGATAGCAGGATACTGCAGAAGGAGAAATGCCACTGATGGGTGACAGGGAAACTGCCACAGGACTGCCAGTGTCAATGGAATCACAACTTTTGACTTTAGAGGTGTAATACAGTACAGTCACCCTGGGGTCTGCGTGGTCCCTGTGAAATGAAGAGCATAAGAAGATGGGTACCACCATCTCCTCTAGCACTGCACAAACCAGGCCCATATTCCTACAGAGGAAAGGGTGGGTGTTTGAAAACAGATCAGAATCTCCTGGGATAGAACAAAATATTGGAGTCAGCAGAGAAGACACAGACATCATGTACATGTTCTCTAAGAGTGYCCAGTTTCCTGAGAGATATCAGCAATGAGATAATACACTCAGAACAGCTGCCCTATGGCAGGTCAATATTAATCAGACCATAATCTAGTTAAATATTTATTGGGAAAAAACTGAGGAAAACACATATCTAATAGTATGTTGTCCAACAGTGAATGATAATGTAGCGCTGCATTTCTTAACTGTATAATGTATATTTTTAATTTTATACRAGGGAAGCTGAAAGCTTCTTTCAGCTCAAGAAGCTGTGAAGTGGCAGGAGTCCATCTGCAGAGGAATTAATTCATATATTGCATTAACAGCTTTGGCTGAAAGGATTTTCCTCTAGATCCCTAACATTCTGATGAAGGAGAACAACTTGGCATCAGTGAATTTTCAGAGGTGGCTAAAAGGCTACTCAGGTAATGCTGGTTTCCAAAAAGGACACAGAAGGTATTTGGGAGTGACTACGGTAAAAGGGAAATAGTGATAGCTGATGTAGTTGTGTCTTTACCCTGTGGTCCAAGTAAGTGTTCACTGAACCCTGTTTGCCTTGGTATGCCCTGATACATCTCCAAGRGAATCCCTTTTGAATGAGGAAGCAATTCTATTAAAGTAAAACATTTCAGTTACAACTGACATAAAGAATGTGGATTACAGCAAAACCAAGTAAAAAAATAAGGATGTCACTGTATGCAAGTACCTTTACTAGGTACAGAGAAATAAAAACAGTGATTGGGACAAGTTTGCTCCTGAAAGGCATTGAAAAATTCCACTGGTTACAAAACGTGCAAGAAAATCTCAGAAATTCTGTCATTTATGAATGAGGAAATCAGTTGCAGTATTTCTTCTTAACATGGTAATACTGTTAATAAATAATATACTAACAAACCAAATTTCATAAATAAAATGACAAAGATTCAATGTGCAGAAAGTTCATTTATAGAGATCAACAGATTTAGTTCTCAGTCCATTTTCTGTTGAGGAACAGCTGTTCCCCAGCTCAAATAAATATGAAGTTTATATTCCCCAGTCAAGAGAYAGTAGAGAAAACTTACAGGTCTTGTTCACACAAAGAACAAGCTCTGAGCTCTATCCTGCTGCTCCCAAGTAGGTAAATTAAACAACCACAGGATCTACAGATTCTCATCACAAGTCTGATACCACACAATTTCTGAATTTCTGCCACTCTCAGTGTAATGTATGAAAATTACACAAGAGCAGCTTGAAAAACAGAAATATAAGGTAGGTGCTAAGCATTTCTATTTATGGAATATTTCAAGTTGTYTTCCACCTTAAACCAGGATTAGTATTCAGGGCAAAGAA
This sequence comes from Malurus melanocephalus, assembly GCF_030028575.1. NCBI lineage: Eukaryota > Metazoa > Chordata > Aves > Passeriformes > Maluridae > Malurus > Malurus melanocephalus. The sequence goes on along the minus strand of NW_026623323.1, from coordinate 2,148,566 downwards.
GTGAGATGGATTTGGAAATCTGACCAGCTTTTTCTCAGCCTTCTAAATGGCTGGAAGACTGTGCTGGGGAGTCTGAGACCACAACCATATGGACAGTAATGACAGTCTGTTCAGTGTCATCCTTCTATGCTATTCTGAAATACATGCAGATTTTATAACAAATTATTATCTGATCATGGTCAGATAATACACATGACTCAAAAGTGACAGAAAAATCAGTATCCTTTATATATTGTTTTGCTTCTCTTTTAAATATTGCAAGGTTCAGTATCTAAGTATAACTCCGTGGCTACTATTCTTTTCTGACAGTGAAATATGAAAGGGTCTATTTTCCTCCATATGGATGCAGATTTCAAGGGCAGTGAATTTCATGCATTTCATGCTTTTCTTTGCCAGAAAATTGTTGTGATCTGAATATATTCTAAGAAAAATCACCATGCTAGGAAGTGATTAAGAAAGAAAACATCATGTATTGGCAGCAAACAAACGAAAAGCAAATAATAAAAATGGATAGAAAAGCAGCTTAAAGAAGAATCCTAATCCCCTTCTAAATTAAATAATTTAAAAAATGAAGTGATGGGGGGTGGGGGGAAGTGAAATGTAATCTGTTCTGACCTCTTGTCCCCACCCGTAATTCAATTTACTGCCTCGAAGTTACTCCTGACTGAGCGAGGTGCAAACAAGAGCAGAATGAATCTCTGAGCACGTGCCTCAGGGTGAACTCAGTGGCTGAGAAAGCAGGGACAGGAGTTGCTGCAGTCCTCTGTGTCTTCTGAGGCAGTCCTGAACCCATCATCACTCATGGCTTAGCTTGGCTCATAGCTGTGCTGCACTGCCAGAGCTTCAGAAGGGAACCACAGTGTATTTTGGGAACCCAGGCGTCCCTACATGCAACGGGGAGAAGACCACTGCAGCATAACACAATTCTGCCCACAGCATTTTGAAGAAGGAAAAAAGAAAGAGTGAGAGAAATTGTGTCAGTAGAGGCTTGGGGGTGAATTAGAACAGGAAGATATCTTGTAGATCCTACTGATGAAACCTGGCATGTAACCTTGCTTCAGCCACCTGCCGTGCTGGACAAGCTGACACCACCAGCAGAACCTGAGCTGCAACAAAGCTCTTTTCCCAGAGGCCRTGCCACTGCTGCACATCCTACTGGGTCTTTAGAGACATTGGGAGCTGCAAGAAGCAGTTTAGGATCCTGGGCTGCATTATTTGGAGTGCACARTGTGGAAACACAAGTGCAAGACAGATGGACCTTGCTTTGAAGTTGGCCCTGCTTTGATCAGATAGTTGGACGAGATGATGTCACTTCCAACACAAAYCATTCTATGACTTTATCAGCTGGATTTTCCTGCATGGCTTTATTGTCTCCTCACTCTAACTGTACATGCTTGAATGCTGCTAGTGTCTTTAATCACTTCATCATCACCATCCCATTCTTYATTTTCCTATAAAAACAACAGTAGCTATAGCCACCACATCTCGCTGGCTCCTCTTCTTGCTCTTCCTGTTTATCTCATTGAYCTCACAGCCACTGCCATACCCAGTCTGGCAGAACAATCTCTGGMAGGTCACACTCACACTGTGTCCAACAGGAAAGGTTTTGCACCAAAGAGCTGAGATCATGGTGATAAACAAAACGTTCTCTGAATCACAAACACTTCCTCTCTCCCATTTGTGTCCCTCATAGAATGCAGAGTAGCAAATCTGAACCATATTTCTTCTAAACCCTTTTTACAAGGAACAGTTTAAATGGGACAAGGCACTTCGTTTCAAAGGGCATTTTTTGGAAAAGTCTGTGATATTCTTGCAGTGTTGGAACCTTTTTCAAAGACAGTATTTTGCACAGATGCACCAGTTTCCACAATTTCATRTGTCACTTGTACAAGGTAGTGACTATGATCAGGAGAGCACCGATCTGAGAGGCAGGAGATCCAAAACAGTCTCTGCTCCTTCAGACTGTACTGCAGAGCAAAAGTCAGCCTTGAAAGCTGAGGTATCAGTCTGGTGCCAGACAGCAAAATTCACCCTACAGTCAAGTCTAGTTTTGAACAGAATTACACATTTTCCTTTTCCTACCTGGCACCTTTGTATGTGCACACTCACAATGCTTGTGTTTGGAATGCACATGGACACMACTCTGAAGGACACCAAAGACAGACCTGTTACACAACCAGCAGTTGCACTGTTTCAAAATTGTATCTCTCAGCAGCACCACCATTCAGTATGTATCCCAACTGGAATGTTAATGACCACCGAGCTTGGTCTCGTTTATAATCAGTGCGGCACAATCAAATTTAGCATGAYTGCAAAAATGAGAGAGGGGCCCTTACAGAGGTGATTTCCTTGGAATCTGCATCTGCAACTACTAAACTTGAGCCACCTTCTTGTGTTACCATTTTCCAGAAACAACTATTCTAGAAAATGCTATCAAAATATCAGTCAATCAGGAACCCAATTCCCTCTCACAATTTCCAGCACTAAATGCATTTCCTTCTGCTTGTTTGAATGAAGAAAACTCACAACAGTTCCACTGGCTCACCCCCCAGAAGTTGTTGGTCACCAAATCCCCTCAGACTCCCAAACACGAATTGCTCGGTGACCCATTTGTGTGACCCTCAGACACAGCAGCCCCTGTGTGACATGAATCAGAACACAAGGAGTGCATGGTCCCCTGGCCAGGACTGAGAGCTGCACGAGGGAGGGAGCCYGCCAGGGAACCTGGGCTGCATCTGCATCATTGCCTTTGCACAGAGAGACAAGGCCTGAGGATGCTTGTCTGGGAGAGGCAGGGACTGAGCTGGACCTCATCACTGCTGTGTTCTGGAACCTGAACACCTTCACAGCCACGTGTACACTGATCAGGATGCCTTGGAGAAGCCTACTCAGAGGTTGAGAACGAAGCAAGATTGAAGGAAGCTGARGACACAAAGTATAGGATCTCTGTAACAGCTGGAAATTCATTTATTAAAGCCTGTGTTTGAGAGTGACCAGCAGAAACTCTTACGGAATGACCACTGAGTCTCTCCCATGGAAGAGCTGTGGCAGTTTGGAGCTCCTTAGCAAATTCAGGAAGACACCAGCTGGGTCTTCCTGGCTGAAGGGCTCAGACTTTGAAGGGAAAAACCTCCTGAGAGGCTTTCACAGGATTGCATTTCCACAGCTCACTCACTGTGCACTGACAGAAATCCCTTCAGATGTATATGAAATACTCAGTCACACACTGCCAAACACATCCAGCTCAGAAATAGCATTTCCATCTTCCTTTTATATCCTTTTATTTTCAGTTGATTAGCTGATTTCGTTGTGGCATCCAACTATTTGTTCCCTATTGAATGAATACTTTCCTAAAGMAAGGTTTGCTTAAACACTGACTTTCCTAATTTAAGAAACATGGAGGGGGTGGAGGTGACATAKTGCACAGCACCAAAAATGCCACGAGGTCCTTGGATCACTTCTCTGTTAAACAGGATTTCCATTCACCAGGGATAGCTCTCATGATGAAAAGTATTTTTAATACTAATGATGAAAACATAAAATTTCATGCAGAACAGAAATACAGTAACAATCTTCATCCTTATGCAGGGAGACAAAGGGAACTGTAAGGAAAGGAAGGAAGCAGAAAGCAAATCTGCCAGACTGGGATTTGCCTACTTACCTCCAGACTGCAGGGAGCTCAACATACCCCCAGGACACTGGAAAGCTCACAGCTGCTCATGGAAATCCCAGGCAGGCTGCTCACCTTCTTCAGGGCAAGAACCTGCTCAGGTAAACCTGCTTTTCACCTGTGCTAAATCAGAACYGTCAGCAGCATTCACACAACTCAGTTCAGGCACATCACCATTTTCCAGTCTGCATGGGAAATTTCTAACCAGGGCTTCCTACCTGCTTGGAATTGTTACTCTGCAGCTGCTGGAATAGCAGTGCCACAATTAGACCATTTGTAAAAATCTTTTGGAAAGAAGTAGCACTCCCTTTTCTTACTAGCATGGAACTCCTAAGAATTCAGTTTCATTATATCATGCCACATACACATAAGGGGAAGAGTGAACTCTCTAAACTCAACTTTTTTAATGACTTTTTACTCAGTTTTCTTTACAATATTCTAGCAATGAGTTTATTTAAATAAACTCATTACACTGCTTAAGACAGAAATAGTAGAAAGGAGTAGCTTATTACACTGCTTAAGACAGAAATAACATTAAGATGATATAAAGGTGAAATCTAAGATGATAATCCACCCTAAGTAAGCTGCTGTGAGTCATTTAAACTAGGTGATGTTTTACTTTTCTAATTAATTCAAAATATATTACTTTTACAGCACTAAGTTTTCACTGCAAGTCAAAATGATGGTACACTAGAACAAGAATATGTTTAATAATCAGAGCTAAGGCTAAAATCTGCCATYCTCACTGAGGCAAAACAGCTTGTCCACCCAAGAATCAATGTCTTCCTGTGGAAACAGGCACAGCAATTTGGGCTGAAACTGACTGTTAAACTACATATGGGAAACAGCATGTGAAAAATACTTAAATAACCAGGAGGGTCATAGGATTGAAAGAAATTATTTCAGGAATATTTTAATAGGCCAGTTTCACTCACCCACAGAACAGATTTCTATTTCTGCCTCAAATGACAACTTCATGGTACTTTGAAAACAAAAAGTTACAGTACAGTTTTCACTTTCCTTGTTACAAATATTAATGTTGATACCAGAAAGTCATAGGCTCAGAAAGGGCTGTTGCTTGGGTKAAGTCATTTTTAAARYACTTCATTCACTTTTACCTTCCAGAGTTGCATTTGAAATTTATATTCCCAGTTTCATTCTCCACAGACAAGAACAAATACCATCCTGGAAAATGAATGGAGACTTCTCATGGGGTGAATTTAAAAATGATAAAGCAAAAAAGATCTAGGCTGTTCCTCTAAGGATTTGGCCATGACACAAGTCAGGCATGAACTTGGGTTTGTCTCCAGTTGGGTGGAGTCCAGGAGACAAGGAATTGAGATCCAGCTACGCAAGTTGCTTTTCTCCAATGAGCTCACAGGCCTCCAAGTTGTTCTAATGCTGACTTTTAAAAAAAAGCGTTAAAAAGCAGGATGTTTTACAATGACTAAAAGGTGCTGTGCGTATTTTCTGTCTCTACTCACCTGTTGGAATGCCTGATGTAGAGCCATGGGTATTTACATCCGTCCATCACTGTGAACACTCCTACTGAAGTGGTGGCCCATGTGGAACAATAGAAACACCTGTTCTTAGCCACCTGTAGGTAAGGTAAGAGAAAGAAAGTGAGGAAGAAACTCTCCCTGTAAAAAGAAATAGCTTATTCTATGTAATAYAAGCATCTAAGTATTGTTTAAACCACTGAGCAGGAGACAAAAAGATGGCTAGGAGGGATAATTTCTGCATTAAGTTTTATTTTTGCAACTTTTATCTTTCTATCTACAAACAACCTTTTGGCATATTTCTTCTTCCYCAGTTCAGTACTCTCAACACCCAAYRGAACATTGAACTCCAGTTCTAACAGCCAATTTAGCTACACACTATTATCTCCAGATTGCAGGTGTGAACTGCTCTGTTTTGACTGCAGCACTTGAACAGCAGAGATGGTGGCAAAGAAATGAGGTAGTGCTGGTTTTGTGTGAATGATATTACTTGATTAACTAATAGGCAGCAGTCCATATTTTTGCCAGTGGAGACTTTCAGTCCTCGTTCAGCAGCATGGCTTGACAAGTGTATGTTTGACAGAACCTCACAAAGAGTTTTTGAGCTTTGTTGTAGGCAAGGAATTGTGCAACAAGTTGTCTGCTGATTCTAGACACTACAAACCTGAAAGAAGAAAACAAGCATTGTTGTCAGCATTAAGGCTGACAACATTTTTACAACATTTTCCTACATTTAATCGCCTCTTCGAGCATTTTATCCCTGTCAGTTTATTCTTTAAGCTTTGGCATTCTGGCCTCAATACAGCAAAGGACTTGTAATTCAGTAGATGTTGAACATGAATATAATCTCACCCATAGGTTTTTATCTTCTTCATGATCACTCTCATTTTCATRGTTACTTGCTCAGTATGTGATAAATAATAATGGCAATAATGGCAATAGAAGTTCAGTTTTTTATTTTACAGGAGCAGTAAGGACTTCAGGCAGGTCTAATCTGGAGAAGAGGAGGGCTGATCATAATTAGGAGCTCTGCTTTGAAAGCCAGAGGGATTTAATTTAGCCCTTTGGGCTGTTCCCATTATGTATGTTTCACATATCACAAAATAAACTAACCTTACMTGGGACTGTAAAAACTCATATACACAGCCAATAATGAATCCTGGAGAGCTTTCTAAAATACGGACCAGAAAATACTTTGAAGTATAGAAATTACGAGAATAACTTCCTCTCATATAAAATAAGTGGACTAATAGAAGGCAAGATGCTCAAAAAAAAACCCCAGAATTCAAAAGTAAATGTTAAATCCACCATATACTTTCTTGCKACTAATGTATACTTGTGCTAATTTATGTTTCCAGATTTACAGATGAGGTAAATATAGCCAATAAAAGACAGCAAAAATCTACTAATAGATTTTTCAAAGTTCCTCATAAATTTCAGAATTTGTAGGAACAGTAGTGATCATGCTCCAGACAAGGATAAATAAAACAGAATAAATGTCCTGAAGCTCACAGTATTTTATCAGCTATCCCAAAAATAACCAGAAGAGCAGCAGTTCTTGCAAGCAGGCTTTTTGATCAGACAATGGTTGATCTAATATCAGGGAGAAATGCATGGAATGTCCATTCTTCCCCTGAAATGTCAAAATTATACTAATAGGATACTCTATCAGCAGGAAACTGATTAAAAAGATTTATTTCATCGAGATGCCAAATCCCTTCAGCCCACACTCATTGTGAAGATCACTGCCAACATGTTCACAACTGACTTTCTGAAATATATTTTTCACGGTTTGGAAAATACCTTATTAAAAGAAAAACCAGCTTTTCCCTGGAGGTGAGATGGGAAATCTGTTAAAAATCAAGCTCTGCATGGAAATAACGACCATATCCAACAAGGGCCTTGTTTGTGGTAAACAGGTTGTTCATCCTTCCCCATCAGACTCGTTCAGTCTGGCAAGAAAATGTCCTGCACTGGCAGATGTGCTGTAAGAAGCAGGTTTAAGGAATATCCACACCCAAACCAAGATGGTTACCATTAGCTTTAGACTGGGAAATAACACCTCTACTCGCCCTTCTCCAGATTCCCTAGAGCAAACACTGAGAAAAGTGAGACTTGTCACTCTACTCCTGTGAACTGAGCTAGGTGAAAAATACYGAGCAGATTTGAAAGCAAATACTGCAAATGGGTTGATTTGTATATGCAAATATCTCTAACCCAACACCTGAAGCTGTAGCAGGATATATCYAATTCCAACTGCCAACATCTGCTCCCCTATAGCAGATCGCTCTAKATGCAGAATGTGCAAGATGGCAAACGCAGCAACAGCCAAAGTCAGGCTTATTTGGACCAAAACAGATTAATTCATGCTGCAGCAACTTCCCTTTCCACTCACATATGCCATAAACCACCTTTCCACAATAAATGGGCAGAAATAACTATGAGTGCACAAAKAACCTGGGGGTCACAATTACTGTAATAGTAAACGTGAGGCAATATTTTCCAGGATTATGCCATGATTTTTACTTTTTSATTAAATTGTTTCTTCACCATCTGTTTTTAATTGATCCTCAAAGGTGACTGTGAGGTTTACTGACACCTCCTGCATTTTGTAGTAGTTATTTTTAAAAGGTTTTTATCTTAATTACTTGTTATTAGTAAATGATGGTAGTTATGCACAGAAGGGGAGGCTGATCATCTCCATCACACATTTAGCAACAGTTTCATAACAAAAAGTAAAAAACAGTAATAGGCAATGTTTGACATCAATATTGAACTAGGTGAAAACGAAACTTCCTACATTGTAGTCGGTGATGCACTGAGACCCAGGTAAACAACTGACAGGGCTCAGAGAGTTTTTTTCGTTTATAGTAACCTCAAAACGATGGGGAGATCTAATCTAATGAACAAATCTATTTTGTGACTCCCTGTGAGCACAGCTGGTTTGTGAGCACTCACAGGTTCATGGCAGCAGTTACTGAAACTTCCCCCCACCCAAACAATGCTGGCTCCAGGGAAAGCTGTGAGAAGCACTAGGTTTGTCCCTCAGCACAGAAAAACAAGCAGAGATTCTGTGTGGCTTTGAGAGCCTGCAGCATACTGAACACAGAAAATAACAGCTGTGTCCTGCAGGTTTGGAGATGAAAACAAATACATTTGGTTATCTGTCACCTTGACAGGACAACACCTATCTGCCCCATATATTTTGCAGTATTTTATCTGGACTTTTTGAAATTCCTGAGGATTGGTACTTCCATGCCTTTCACAGGTTCCCTCAGCATATTTCATTGCAGATGCCAGGTGATGTTCAGCTTAAATGTACACTTCTTCACCTCAGCCACTTTCTGCTACAGCTCCATGGCAGAAAAACATTTATTCCAGCTCTGTGCCACTGGCATTGGGGATGTTTGTACTGGTGCAGGGGATAGATTATGGAATCCTGAAGACATTTGTAGTCAAATGGCAAATACCCAGCTTTTTAGGGGGAACCACTCTTCTTCAGAGGGTGCAGCATCCTCAGGGAACCTCTCACCGAGTGATTACTTGTTACAAAGAGCAACATGCTCAGGAAACCTGAGGAGGAAAATCTGAAAATCTGTCAAAGCTTTCTCCTAATTTCCATGCCCCGCATGCTAAATAGCATTCTTTCTCTTCATCCTCCACTTATTTTTTTTTAATAGTAACACAAGGCTCATGTAAATGCTACTCTATAGAACTCAGCACTACCCTGATGGACACAGTTTCATGAAGGTTGCAAGACAGCAGTTTGTAGTTTTAGTACAGAAGCAGAATAAAGAGAAACGTATCATGCATGATCTGAGAATACAAGCAGTTACTCGCTTATACCAAGATCTGGCTCTTTAAGTCAATAAATCATATGTTATTTTGGGAGTTTTGTTACATTTTTTCTTGTTTGAAAACTAAGCATTAATAAAAAGTAAACAAAACTGCTCATTTATGCATAGCMCCGTGAAAAGCTTTGAACAGTATTAAGTCCTACCCTACAAACACTACCTTACACATTTCCTGCTACTGGTTTCCTCTAAGTCAAGGACAAGCAGCATAATTTGAGTTGAGGAGTCATCCTTATCTGGACTGAACTCTAAGCATGTACTTAGATTCACTYTAGCTCTATGATGAAATTAGGTATATTAAGCTTAACATAACTTAATAGCTTAAACTTAACCCTGTATTTGGCATTTTGCTTCCTGAAGATCTTCAGGGCTCCAAAGCCCTAGGCGAGACTGCYGGTGCAAAACAACAGGAAGCTACATTTTATTCTTACTAAATCCCATGTGTCAATGACAGGAATGGAGCCAGTTCAAAACCAACAACCTTTYCATACAGGCAAAGTCCTATTAACCCATATAATTCGAGCCAGTACTCAGTTGATCCTATGTCCTTGGTGTGTTTYGCTGAAACAGGTTATTTGTGGCAATGTTTTATGCTATCAGCTTCACTTTACCCTATTGCCTCTTACTAGACAGGTACAGAAAGAGCTGCTCTTGTGTAGCCTTCCCAGTCGGGCTGTTTCTCAGCACTAGGTGCCACCTCATTATCTGYATGGGGCCTCTCAGAGCCTCAGTGCAGAAGGTCAGGAGGTAAACAGAGTCAGGATGTWACAATCCTGCTGTGTCAGTATTGGACTGCTCTGATACATTTCTGTTTGCAATTCAAGTCAAGGGAGGAGCACCGATTAATGCTTTTCTTRTAGTTCTGCTAAATTGCTGCCATGCATTACACCACTAAAGCTGCTGAACTCCCAGGTKCAGTCCCATTTAAAGACTGCAGAAAATTCACCCATTACTAAGAATCTTGCCATGACCTGGTGTCCTCCACAGATGTGAGGAATCTGTCTCCCCACTCTTCTCTGCCTTTAAAACCCTCACCACTATTTATTCTTTGCTTTCCTGCACAAGCTTTTTCTTTAACCTCTTGCCAATTACACAGGTGAACACTTTGCACATCCAAGTGACAGTCAAGAACGAGATCCTACTGTTACTTGTTTCATACATCACTTGCATAATTTACTCAGCCTGACAGCACAGCCTTTCTATCTCCCAAGTGAAGGCAACAGAGAGGACTCTGCTAATGAAGGCTTTCATCTGGTCCTGAAGCAGAGCAGAACTTACCAAGGAAGTGACAGATAGTAGAGAAATATGGCACAGAGAACCCTGAGCTAGTGTGCCACGAGCCAGGGAGCTCATTTGAGCTATGACTCTCTATTACCTTAATATGACTGACACATGTTTCACTTCTCTGGCCCCCAAGGGACACAGAAATTGCACACAAGAACACGAAAAAACCCCAAGCAAATGTATGTGATGATGACTTGATGCTGCCTTTTGCCTAAAGYAATCTGACATAATTAGCCATCTCACAAATAAAACCTTTATGTTTTATTCTTTTACCAATTTAAAATAAAAACTGTACATTAGCACGGGTAGCTTGTCATTTTAAAACACTTTGATGTTTGCAAGCTTTGAAATATCATGTTCAAATTTGTATGCAAATTTGTGTTTCCAATTACACACTCATTAGTTCTTCTGGAACTTCTTYCTAATATTCACAAAACGTTTATAGCTTCCTCTGTTGTTTTCCTGAATTGCTTTAGAATGAAACCCGGTATATAAAAGCCAAATGAAGAAATCCGTTAACACTCAGTAACTTTCTTAAACATCACATTTAATTTCTAAGGATGTCATAATTTGTCACTTCAAAAAAGTTCAAGTGTGCAGACCCCATCTGAYAGCACATTAAAAATCACAGGCAAATGGTTTGCGTCTATAGCACTGTCAGCCTCCAGAAACTCCCACCTCCCTTACCCACTCACCTAAAAACCCACTTGCCTTTATCACTGTCTTTAATGAATGTTTTGGTGCATAGAAATGCTAGTTCATATCCTTAGAAGGAGTGAAACTGGGATTCCTGTCTATTTCAGTGGAACAAAGCAAATTTACAGCAATTATGAATCTAATTTTTTGTTTAGTTATCCTCCTCCATTAAAAACATGAGTAACATTTTAAACTCAACTGAAGTAACAGCCACACTGTTAAGAATAARTACATGAACCCCATTGCCAGAAAGTTCAACTTTTTGATGAAGCCTGGAGCTCATTAGTACATAAAATGCTCATTAGTACTGTGAGAGGAAAGAAGAGCTGGAAGGGAGCATTAGGTCATCCGGTACCTGTCACCACCCTGCTCAGGAGTGATGGCATGGAAATGCTCCCAGACAGATGCTGCTCTAACCTGTTCCCATAGATATCCCTTCTTGGAGACTTTACAATTCCCCCAAGCTATCTGGCACTAACAGATTTTTCCTAATGTCTACTTATAAACATTATTTCCCTACATGATATGTCAAAGCCTGAATGTGCTAAACATAACAGAGGAAACCCCCAGCTGATAATGTGGCACTGTCCTTATTGAGAGGAAAAAACCTGGAAGGCAGCCACTATAAATAATGAACAATTAATAGTGAAATTGTGCTGTACCTGGATATGTAGGAGGAATTTGGCAATAGAAGCCTGAGAGGCATTGCTTTCCCTGGTTCTGCATTCAAAGTGAATACAGTCCCACTGGGCTCCATAGAAGCTGGTGACTTTCTCAGCCTTTCTTCCTCTCTCTACATTTTGGATAAAACTCGCAGTCATTAAAACGGCAAAGAAACAACAAAGATTGAGGCCAACTCCATCAAAATAAAAGCTGGCCAAGTTTCATATCTATTGCATGCTTTTGACTTCATAGAAGCAAACATAACAGAGGTTCCTACGTCAATATTCATGTTTACAGGCTTGAGTAAAAAAAAAAGCTTTTCAGTATTATTAAACCTACAACAGTATGTTATGGGAGTTCTAATGACTTCAAATTAACTCTGATCTTCTTAATTAAACTTTTTTCATTAGGAAGCAAGTCTGTGCATGAAGCAGATCAATTTATTCCAGSATGCCAGCAGCATACAAGCTGGGTATTAGAGAAACACTACAATGCAGCTCTGCATCTTGCTCCAACAGAGCTGCTTCTCTTCCTACAGGCACACCACAGCAATTCCAGTTCACAGAGTGAGAGTAACTCAGACAGTATTTGTAGCATTCTCTCACAGTTTGACATTTGAAGTGTACCAGGCTCAACAGAAATCCAACAGTTAATTTTACAACTCTTTAAAAATAAGGAACTGGGAAATTTTCTTTTGCTTTACAGCAGTATCTTAGCTGTAAAGCAAAGGAAAAAGTAAATACCTAGAAGAGTGGGAAACAGTGACAGTCCATAGGACCACTTTCTAAAATCATAAACATAAATATTTATCAGTGGTAACTTTAAGAAGGAAGATATAAAATTACTTTCAATTCTTTCTAGATTCTTCAGCTGTAGGGTTGTTTCTTCTCTGCTTCATACTGCTTTAGGGCTGGGAGATGAGGCAGCCTRTACATCCCAGTACCTCACCTGCAGTCAGCTCTCAGGGGAACAGTCTGGAAAGGCAGAGAAAGCAAGATCTGAATTCACTGTAAATGAGACAAATGCCTGCACAGCAACAACATTCCTGGAGCTGCTTCAAAGATGCCCACTTCTCCTGGCCCCGAGCAGAGGACATGGAGGAGAGATGGCCCTCCCCCAGTCTGTGCTACCGGATTCTTTAATTTATTTCAACCAGAATTTCTCACCAAATAAAGCTCCTTCTTAAACAGGAAATAGCTATAGCTTGTCATATCAAAGATGTCTTGATATTTGGAGGCACAATCCCAGTAATTTTGATGTCTGAATAATATCCATGCCAGCCTTCACCAGAGTTATAAAGCCAATTATTTTATTAGAAGACATATGCTTGTTACTAATAATAGTCTCATCACTTTCCTGGAAATATGAGTCAAATGATCACACAGATTACAGTTTGTGCCAACAGCATTTTATATTGCAACTTCCTCAAAAACTGACCTTGGAAATGAAAAGGTCATTCAACAAGCAGGCAGAGCATTCTGGAGCTTGGAGTGCTTCCACACATTCTGGGCAACTACAAGCAAGCAGTTCTGGACACGATCCTCCAAGGCTGTCTGCACCTCAAGATTTAAAATCCTACTTTTGAAAATCCAGTTAAGTTCTCATCTGCAACTTTATGTAGCAAATCACATTCAAACTATATGAAAGGAGACCTCAGTAACAAAGCAATTTTTTAAGCCATTCACCAGCTCATCTAACAGATTTCTTAGAGAAAAGAAGAACTCTTGTGTGTGACTGTACCAACACAGGATACACAGAGACACCCAAAGGGCAGAGAGGTGGCAAATATTAAGTAAAGTCAGAAGGAAGAAAAGACCTTTGAATAAATTTTTGTTAAAAAGAGAAAGACTTATGGACCAATGTAAATACACAACACCAACACAGAATTTGGGGGGCGTTCTGTAATAATGATGATGCTAATTGCTCAACTGCACAGCAAGCAACAAATGTCAAATTTTAATTCAAGTTCCCTGGTCATCCCCAGTGATTTTCATAAATTTGCTTAGAGTTGTATACAGGTGCAATACCTTTTCAACACTCCTTTTCAAAATAAGACAATTTACAAATAATTCATTTTTAGGATAAATGAAGAATGTCATATGTCTACCATCTCAGAGGGCAAATCTGAAAACTGTCAAGTGCTTTAAGTAGATCTCATGAATGATGAATAACCTGTCCACAGTTATGAAGCAGTGGGGAGCAATACACCTCATGAAATTAGGTTAGAGCTCTCCTGGCTATGACAGCAGCAGGACTACTCTGTATAGAACAGCCGCTCCTGTCAGAGTATGCCCCCTGTGATAACCAAGAATTCCATCAGGGATTGYTTTGGAGGGGAAGCAACTGAGTGGTTATTTGAGAAAAAAATATCTGTTCTGACTTTATTCTTATTATAAAAGCACAAGTTTTATGGGTTGGTGTACAGAGACGATTTTTCTGATTATATTCAAGCCACAGGCGTGAAGAGACAATCCCAGCTCTCACAGCCTCTCCTCATCTGACCAGTGCTTCAATCTCTTAACCATCTTGGTACCCCTTTGTACAATGGGGCTCTGGTCTTGGGGAGCTCAGCAGGATGCAGCATACGAGACCTGAGCTCACCAAAGCTGAGGAGAGGGGAAGGATCCCCTCCCTCACCTGGTGGCTGCTGTGTTCCTAACGCAGCCCAGGAGGCTGTTTGGCCTCTTCCCTGCTGGCTCATGGCCAGTTTGGTGTCCATCATGACCCACAGGTCCTTTTCTGCAAACCCAYTTCCCAGACATTTGCCTTTGCTGCAYTTCASAAGGTTTATGTTGGGTAAARCTCCACTCCATTCTAYACAAACAGGTAACTGAGRAGCAAAACACCAGTGTGGCACTTGTGGTAGAGATGGCACRTCAGAATTCACTGGCAACTCTCGGGCCAGAAAGAAACKGAGGAAATGAATCCCCACTTCAAAGCATCAGCCACTGGAATTAGAATTGCCAACCGCACACCTATCCTTCTGACAGGTCTGAGTTCATACAATCCAGAAACGTCTGATTTCCTTATTTTGGAGTTATTTGCTAACTTTATGCTCATTCTGCTAAACGAAGCAAGTTCATCTGTTTACTGCTGATTAACGCAGAGAAATTCCAGAGGCTTATTCCTGCAATTCAACATGTACATGGTTCAGATGAGAATATGTTTTGACWGTGCAGTATATATATATATGCCCTACTGAAAAGAAATTGGTCAGTAGAGTTAAAATAGCACCTGGTTGTATAATTTGTCTCATAGGACAGTATTACTCAGAGTTCTCTGTTACACCTTTTAGCTCTAAACTCACCCAGGGCATCCAAAACAGTGGGCCAGGCCTAGGAGAAGGGWATACTCAATCAAGATGTGAGTTGTATCACCCACCAAGAACTCCACACAGCCTCCTTGCTCTCTAATGTTCCTGTTCTCACTCATGCATAAGTGTTATATCATCATAACCTTCTGGAAGATTGATTTATCTGTCCTACTGGAAGTTGCTTACTTGTCAGGATCTTGGCAGATAATCTGCTGCTAACCTTGTCTGGAAAGCTGTGGCATCATTCACACACTGAGTTGTAATTTTTTACAGTAAAACAATAAAGAGTAGGGAGGTGCATCCTTCCTGCTGCAGAGAGGAGCTGAGTGATACACGTATCCACAAAACTGGACAAAACAATTCTAACGAAGGAATAATACTACCAAACCTTCATCAAAACATCGATCCCAAGGTCAAAAATACTCCGAAAATCATCTAACAACATTTACCATGTGTCTTTCCCTAAGAGTCTTTAACTGGTTCCCAGTGGTTTGAGACTTCTCCCCAAAGTCAGAGAGTTCTCCCAGCTGAATCTCAAGCTCCTCCTCTGAGCATGCTGGGGTTTCCTTTGGCTYTTGCTGCTGGAGGAATGGCATGATGATGGAATGAGTGAGTGAATCCTACTGCAATGAGGCTACTAGAGCTATTTGCCTATCCCTGATTGGTCTTTCCTCTCCATTCCATTTAGGGCATTTCTCTTTCTTTGTAAATGATCTGCCACACTACAGCCTCTCCCGCATCTCGGCAGACATCCACAGCCACTCCCGCTTTCCGTAGCACTGATTTATGAAGCCCTTATTGGGATAGACTTAATCTATCACAGGAATTGTTTTTTCCTCTCAGAACCCAGCACAGCAGATGTGATAAAGCACCTGTGTAATAGGCTTTCTACGCTGCTGCTGCCCGAGGATGTGGTTTACCACACTAYGTGTGAATTATGGCTTACATTCAGAGCTTAAGTAAGCCTGGGCAGGRAGAAGGAATTACAAAAGCGAATTGTGGAGATGACAAACACATGGAATACAGTGGCTCAAACTCTTGCTGAAAAGAAATTAATTGTTTTTTGACAGCAGAAAGCAGAAGATAAAGCTTGTGTTAGACTGTCCGAAGCAAATAATCCAGTACAGTTAAACAATGAGGCAGAGACCAGATGCCTTTTTGAAAAGACTGGCTTGTACTTATTGTTTCTTTGTCTACCTTGTCAGGTAGGTCTGGGAATAGCTGCTTCTGCCTTTGCCCAGCTGCATTCCTTTAGTTATTCTCCAAGCCACTTTGCCCATGAGAAACGATCAAAACCTGCTTATGTGAAAATTCAAGGACAAAATCTGAYCCTGCATTAGACATTGCATTGTTTGGACAAAGACTAAATGTGTGCCATTAGAAATATTTTTAGCTGCTACCCAGAATATTTTAATATTCCAAGATTAAGCAGCAAAGTACTTTTTTTCCAACATTCAACTGCCTACATAAATTTAACATCAATAAATGGTATACACATTGTTTCTATCAATTCGCCTTCAAGCTATACTCATGGTAAGCAGTGTTTTTATTCAGGAAGATGTGTCTCTTTGTCTGGTGTGAAAAGACATAGACACCAGAGAAGTTAATTTATTGACAGTTCATTAGATTAATTAACCTGAAATACTCAATCATTGAGAAATAACTTACTTCTCTGTTAAGTGCTGCTTCTAGCATAGAACAGGAGTTCCAGAGCAATCTTCCAACAGTAACATATTAAATACCWTAATTGGTTTATCAGGTTTTCAGTTATACAATTATTTATAAATAAAATGGCATGAATGAAAGATAAATTTGCAAATCTGCCTCCAAAGAAGAACTTTGCTGAAAAGATGCAAAATACATTTGAGAATGGCTCTTCTCCCTGTCAAGAGAGAACCGTAAGTTCTGGAGTTAAAGCAGCATTAGTGTGTCTTTGAGAGCTTTCAGTCAGCCACAAAGAAATGAAAATCAGGATTTAACAGTCTGAAATATGTCTAAGTGAGGAATGGGAAACAAACTGCTGCCAATTCATCTGAAATGACACATCACAATGAATCAGTTCCAGACTTCGTGGGGCGAGAAGGAAGTTTTGCATTTACAACCTTCCTCCTACACCTTTGGCCCTGTATCAATTCAGGCAATAGTAACAACTTCCATTCACTGAGAAGAATACCACAGATGTCAGCTTCCTCCTGTAATCCTTCATCCATTCAACTTAACTCTTACAGAATCAGATCCATCAGTTTTGAAATCAAATATAACCAGAAAAAGGCACCTTTTGCCATTTTATGCGATGTACTTAGCAACTCTGTCTGTAACAACTTCAATGAAAACTACACACTCTGCAGAAGATTTCCTATTTATTACAAYACTCTCATTAAGATGATATAAATTGATACAAAACACTGTAATCTTTTCTGTATGGCCCAAAGCACCTGAAAATGTGATAAGAGCAGTAAAGAAAACATTGTATCTTTGGTATGTTGTAGGGAAACAACCAAAGAGAGGTGGATTTGGTGCTAAAAGCCTAGGGCAAAGTCTGATCCATTAATAGCTTCAGTTCATTTGTTTGGAGGGAACATAATTGGCTGGAATGCGATTCAAATATATCTGATCTTCTTCTTACCCATTAAAAAAAAACAGATGAGCTTAATTGGTGACTTACACATGATTTCACAGCTTGTCGCACTCAAGCGATAACAGGATTTTTAAAAGCTTAAAACCTTAACTTAGCTAATTTGKTTTCCAAATACATACATTATTTTTAAGAAGCACCAAAGGGAGTGTCTAAACATGACACCACCGGTGGTGGATGCTTTCTGGTTTTATTTTGGAATATCCTGGACTTTATTTGATGTGTTTTGCAGTCCTGCTATTGCTCAGTGTTTTGGCATGGTTGAGCACAGGACACATAGCAATGATGKATGTTCTAGCTGCTTCTTTCTTGAGATAGGACTCTGTTTCCCTCCAYTGACAGATCTTTAAATCAATACAGGACTTTTCCATCAAGATGGAAGAGAAAGCACATGAAAATCTGCTAGCATCTGTGCTAGGGTATACAGATTTATCAAAAGAAATAGTGTGCCAGCAAGGAAAGAGGAGAAGAAAGTAGCATTAAAACAAAAAACCAAAACCCATAATTCTTCCTATTTTTAAACCATTTTCAGCAAGGACCACAGGAAATGTCCTTTATTCTACACAAGTAGAATCTCTTTTTTTATTTGGTTATGATACTTTTTTGCTCAGAGGGTCGAAAGGAATTTAGGAATCTGCATCAGCTCACTGAAAATGCAGAGAAAGGCAATGCCTTTCAAAATAAAAACTCCTTTAAACTACCCACACCTTTGAAGCCTTTCTTCTGCCCAAGGTGTTCAAAGCCCTCRGTAGCAGAGAAAAAGATTTATTGGTACAAAGGTCTGTGTATCTTCATAATACACAGAACATTAGAATAAATGAAAAGCTGCCCTTTGAGACAGAGAAAGAAGACTCTGGCTCTTTGGGCAAACAAAATGAATCCTGGCTTAGCCAGAAATKAGAGTTTTTGTAATCAGTTAGGCCTGACACACCTGCATGGGAAATACAAAGACTGAGCCTTAGATGAAGGTATGTCCCTGTCTGCTTCTTCCCTGCATGCCAGCTCTGCACAAATAATTAACTACCAGACTGTTATGAAGATCCCACTTGATAACAGTTCTTTCATTCGCAATTTCTAGAGCAAAATCTCTTCAGAAAATGACACCACAAAGGTTCTTCTGGAGAAAAACACAGTAAACTCCCAGAGAATTGCAAACGATGTTCTGAAGTCTGTGGGAGCAGATGGCCTTTTTGCAAAGGCATTCTTGAGAAARGCTGAAAAGAGCTGGCCTAGCTAAACCTGAGGCCATGGTATTAAAATACACGGAATGTTTCCTTTTACTATTGCTTAAATCTGATCTAGGTAGCAGATCAGGGCAAACTAAAAAATAGAAGTATGCTTGGTTAGGTTTCACAGTTCACCTTCAGAAGCAATAGAAACAAAGTCATGTGTTAAAYGGGTAAATTCTTCTATTTATACTTAACCTGTGCAGGTAAAGGCTGCGTGACCTTATGGACCACGCACCATAAAGCACCTTGGACTCCATCCATCACATCAGCACTCTGGCATTTCACAACACACAAAAGCAAGCAGGCTGCCAATCCAAACTCAGTTGCTCACTGACCTACTCAACAGAAAGGTCACTCATCCTCCTCAAACCATCTTCATTTACACRTCTGGATCACTGTGATCTTTATCAGCAGTTAATCATGTACAAGCAGCTGAGTTATTATTCATGAATAATAGCAGCACTGCACAAGCTTCATGRCTTTGATTCCTAACTCCTGCACACTTTCCAAAGTATCTGTGGTTTTTCCTACTTGTTTTTTCACACTTTGGAAGGTCTTCCGGATTTGAAAACATCTTTATTTTCTGTAAGGGACTTGTTAAATAAAAAGCATCTTTCCACCTTAAAAAATCAAGCACTGTGTGTACAGAGCCTCCATATTCATTGCTGTATTCTGCTTTCATCTTTTTGGYCTGTATTGTACTGGTGGTCCTCCTTAGAGATTTGCAAAAGCACAGCATGATCCTACATTTGACCATTTCTCACTGGTTCATTTTTAAGGACTCCTTTGTGTCTGCTAATATTCTTTTTATATAGTTGTATATTTAACGTAGATTTTTAATTCCTCCTGTAAATGTTCCTGTTTCTATAACCACTCACAAAGACTTCCAAAAGTTCTCAAAAAATTGCCAATTGAAAGTTTATGCTATCAGCATGATTCTCAACACATATTATCTAGCACTGTCTTATTATCTGAAATMGTCATTTTATCTGCCACAAATGTCTTGATGTCACTGTAAAATAAATCATATTTTCAAATAATATTCTTTCCTCCTTTTATAAGTAGCTAGAATTCAACTAGAGATAAATGTATGCATTCACTTTTCTAACACATTCCAAACAACCCAATTTATCTTTAAAGTGTTCTAAAGTGCAGACTGGAATATGTCTAAGAGCATATATATTGTCATTCAGAAATGGAAAATCCACTTTTTTCTCATACTCACAAGAAAATAATCATGTTCTTTAAGTGAAGAAAAATGATTTAATGATAGTCCCAGCAACCTTTGCATTAAGCAGTGCCCAATCTTGAGCTGAGCTCCCRAAATAATTATGTGGAAATGGCCGTTATTATTCGCCTTGGTTCATTTGGCTTTGCAGATCTGGTTACACTTTTTTCATAGCAAATCAACATTTCCATTTATGGAAAATCAACATTTTCCATTTATATTTATTTCCATCTTTGATGTTCTCTCTGCCAGCAAGTGTTTTCCACAGGTTTTTGTTTTCTTGTGATATTGGGTATTTTTGTTCTACTTAAGCACTTTAAATATCTGTGCAGACTATGTATTTATTTATCTGAAGGTGAAGTTTCTTCTAAGCTTGCTCTGCTTTTCTGAATAGATAATTTTCTCAGTTTTTCTATAAACTAGAACAGTATTAATCCAGACAAGAGAATAAATTCCTTTACTACCTTAAACATGCTGCTATTATAAAAGAGGGTATTAAGTTTGGTGGGGCTTCTAAGTGCATTTCACATTTCATTTAAYAGACATGAGCTATGGACATACAATTTCAGAGAGTGCTACCACGGTCTGAACTGATCCTGAAAGCCAGCCTTAAAGCTTTCAGAAAGCTAAACCCAAGACCAATTTCAGGTTTAATTGACTGTCTTTATTGAAACCATCTTGCCTGCATAAATTATATCATATGAAGATATCTATTTGGCTAGTTACTGTCAATATATACCACGATAATTTCCCAGGTCAAAGCCTTTTTAAAAGCCCTCTATAAACCCTTCARTTTACATTCTAATTGGCCTAACAGAACCAAAATGGTCTAATGATATGGCAGAAGGCTCAGTACAGATCTTTTTGCAGGATCCAGACTCCACCAAATAACACACACCCTCACAAAAGGCTCATGTGCCCTCAAACAATCTGGCTCTCCCACAGAAACACTTGGAAGAGCTCTAAGTAGGACAGAAATAAGATAGACATTGATGTTATAACTATCACTTCCTTCTGAAGTTCTCTGAAATTATCTTCCCACACACAGCAATCCTAAAACCAGTGTGATTAATGYATTCCATCTGAATATCAATTATTATCTGCCTGTAAAAATACTTYTTGCCTCAGCAGCAAGCTAGATTCACCTCAGCAAAACCTGAGTTCAGTCCCACAGGTGGCTCTCAGTGTATTTCATGGACAATGGCAGTATTGTAGCACCATAAATCATATTAGACACATTACTACAGTAAAAAGTGAAAGAAAATATTTTGTAATGCCTCGTGCTTATTTCCTGCTGTGTTTATTGCTGTTTGATTTGAACAATTTGGCAATTCATAATTAGTCTTCCAGCCTCAGAGAGATTTTACCCTTCAAWGGGGTGAGCAACGAGCGATGTAAATGGCACAAAATAAATACTACAGCAGAAGGACATAAAAGTGGCGCTTGTGATATGACTGCTGGAAGGGGTTATTTTACTAGATTGGGCTTTTCTTACTTGGTGTTTTTCATGAGTTAGAGTCTGTTCTCCAAACGTGTTTACTGTAGTCAATCTGTTATCATAGATGTGAGCAGCTCCACTTTCCTGCTAGAACAAACCTTAAACTTTCAAGAGTTTAGGTTTATGATAACATGCAGAACAGAGAATTCCAACACAGGTAGATGTTGTAGCTGCAAACCATTAACATTTTACAGATCCATCAGCACCAAATATTTARCAGCAATGCCTGTCAGACATTACCTTTTCTGAAATTGTACAATACGATTTGTACTACACACAAACATGAAAATATTTTCTCAGAAGTTTCTGTGAATGGTTATGATTTAGCAAACACAACACTCCTCAAATAAAGGGAGTAAGTTCAATTGCAAACCATTCCTGCAGCATAACTTTACGAGGTAGAAATTTAAAATAGAAAAGAAAAAAATCCAGACATCTTTTAAAGGTTTACGGTTCAACCTCCTTCAACAAAAAGCTGAAAAGAGAGCTGTCCTACTTTCTTAAGACAGTTAAGAAAACTGTGGTTTCCATGTAGACAAGTCTTGATTTCAAATATGTTGACACTACCTGCAAAGGCAGCACTGCATTTCTGCTGACAGTCCAGATCTCCTTGGAGCCCCTGTTGATGGATACACTGCCAGGAAGGAGCTGGACTTGGCTAACAGAGCAAGCCCAGAAAGAACTCCCCTTCCCAAAACCAGGACAGAATGATTTGCAGACAAAGAAGTGTCCATACCACCATTCACTAACTCTTCAGCATTCTCAGCTACTTGCTTCTCACATTTCCATTGTCAAAAAGAAAAATGTTTTCTGTTACTATTTTTCTTTTTAAATAGTCAAGTCAATCTTATTTAGAGTCCTACAYATCAGTATATCAAGAATTAAATGCTCATGATAGAAACTGTTGCTGATTTGCTCGGAGGCTTTTTTTTGGAAAAGAGAATACCCACAGGTTTTCACTCGGTGCACATGAAAGAAGACTTCTGTGAGTCAGGACTGATTAGCACCTCCCCATCTGACCATCCCCAGCAATAAATACTCTGCTCCACAGCAAATGCTGCTCAGGTCTGGGCTGACATCCACTATCTGCAAATACACACATAATGCCTGCATTTAAGCCAAGTCCAGCACACTCAGGTCTTTGCAAGATGAGAGCTTATGTTAACATGACAATTCCTACWAGTCCTTGTCCTGGCACATCCAGGGATGATTTATTACTGAAGTTCAAAAATCCACAGGTGTAGTCTCAATAATCTGCACTTTAAGAGAATTTGAGCTCAAATACCGGAAACAGTTCTCTGGTCTGAATACTCCATCTGTTTTCTCTTTGCCCTTTATTTTTTCCCGTTGTTTTTTTTTTTTTGCAGATTTCCAGAAGAGCAGCACAAAGCTGCATTAGTTCAGACATATTTCCTTACAAAAGTCTGATTTAGCTGTTTGATGTGGCAATGTACTCTGAGTTGAATTTCTTCTGCTGCTTACCTTATTGAAATGTATCAACAGAACTGTTTCTCATCTGTACTTATACAGCAGCAGAAAATAATGGTGGAGCTCTTCCACTGAATAAACTAAATAATAGCAAAGATAGAAATATAAATGACAGATTAATCCCTTCATTCGAATCGAATATTCACCTGATGAGTCACACCACTTCCTTCCAAGGAAAACCCCGCAATGGGAGAACAACAGACAAGGAGATCATGCAAACACAGATACTGCTCTTGGCAGGCATTTCTCTCCACTCTCCTCTCTCTGGGATGGGAATGAAACAGCTGTGAATTTTAGATGGTCTAGAAATTTGGAGTTTGAAAATCTTTTCTAACAACTAATGCAAATCATCTATGCTCAAGTGAATAACAAGTAATTCCRTTTAGGTTTCTTTCTGTAGCCATTTAAGTATTTGCAATTCTGGTGTGACCCTCTTGTTCCTTCTTCTTTCTCTGTTCTCCTATTTTTCTCTTAAACCCTTTTTTTTTCTCCTTTGGCATGACAAAGTATGGAATAATACAGGCAATTCAATCACATTTTTGTAACAGAATATTATGGCTTAGCATTAAAATAATCCTTTAAATAATTTGCAGATTTTACAAAATAGCAGTAGATGATCTGAAGACTTTAAATCACAAGGTTCATACTGAGCTCTACTGTAGTTTTGTTGAAGCTACAGGGTTTGGCAGATTTAACCACAGGCTTCAAGGGAAGAAGCATTTGCTTGAATATTTATGGAATGCTTTGGTTCAGACCTATTGGATGCTCTATTTAAAACACTTACCTCCTGGTCTGTGCTCTGCTAGCATCTGCATTAAAACAGAAAATGATAAACAGCTCCCCACACAGAGCAATGTGCTGGGACATCATCACTTCTGAATTATTCCCAGTTAAACTAGGTGCATGTCATGACAATTCCCCATATTCTAGAACAAATTTTGGCAGGTGTGTTGTTTGACATCATCCTGAATAACAGAGCTAAACTATAGGAGGGAAAAAAACATGGACATTTATTACATGAGAATATCTTGCTGATTTAAAAATGCAGTTTTATCACATCCCACACAGAAGGAAGCCTACCAGTGACTCCTGCTAGCATCTCTCAGTACCTCTGATTATGCAGGATTTCCATTTTACCTGTCATTCTAACCCTCAACTTCTTCTTGAGGAATGCTGTCACAAYGCTGCCTGTTGCTGTGAGAACCAGCTATGGTATATAGGACACTAACCCCTTGTGCCTGTCATTTATTATCTCTAGATTTAAAYACTGAGCGAAGCCATTGTTTCAGAAAGGCACTTTTGTGTGTAACAGCTGCAGAACTTCAGGAAAGCTCCAGCTTAGCCTGGGGTCCCTGAGGGGCAGCCTGAAATCCCTTACTGTCCCTCTCCACCCCCAGGTGCTACTTCAGGGCCTCAGCAGAAGCCATGATGCTCCCTGGGCTGAGCTGCCATCACTGTGATGCCTTAGGATTTTTCATTTCTATATTTTCATGCACCTGTATTCTTGTACTTCTCTAGTACAGCGCTAAAAACTACCATTCTCCCATGTTTAGACAAAACAATCCCTCTCTGAGCCTGAATCCAAGGACACCTCAGAGCCCCAAAATATGGAAACAACAGCGAGTCGGAGTGGGGAGCAAGTTTGGGGTRGTTGGCATCATCACCTGTAAAGATCATTGGAGAATTRAGGCCCAAKAWGTTAATAAGGCAGAAYTTAYAAAAGGTGAAGATCTCGTAACTCAGTGTCCATTTTGGGTGTAGCCTCAGGAGAAGGCTTTGTCTGCCCTAATGTACCAGTARGCCTGTTAGGCCTGGATTAAAATTGTSTATTCTCATTCTCTTAAGTTTGTCTGGCCTCTCYTTCAGATTAGCCTGATTGAGAAGKCATCAACTGTGGAACTCCTCTGGCCATTTGGTTCTCACCTTTTGTAATGGCTCACACCTCTGCTATGGAGGGATTTCCTACTTAGGTCTTACAAGTATAGAAAATTCCTTATTTTTATCATTGGAAATGAATTACTAATAATAAAAAAAGAAAAACAAAGGAAACTGTTTTCAAAAAGCTCATGCTCAGAATTGCTCAGAATTTTCTTTCACAAATATAAAATGCCACAATCTGAGAATTAAAATTAAACAGTGAATGGCACAAGTGCATTTAAAGTGCACAGAGATGTAACTTCATTCATGCTCCTTCACCCATATAAATGCACAGTGCAAGTGAACAAATGACAGGAATTCTTTAGGGAACTAATCAATGCTGCTGCATAATCTTTGTTTCAGTTGAGATAAATGGTTCATCCATTTCCTCCCCTTCTACTGCAGGTACCTGCTCACAGTTTGTTTTGTGCGGGGGTTTTCCCCATTCATTAGAACAAAAGCCTCACATCAGATGGTTTTCTCAAATTCTGAGCAGTTCTACCTATTACTGAGAATCCAGAATTTAAAACTGCTTTTCCAAGTGTTACCCAAGCTCCCTGATCAACCTTCTCTCTCAGTATCATTCCTTTTTCTTCTTATTTTATTAGAGAATTCCATTGTTGTATGAAAGGGATGTGCAAACAGAGTTCTTGCAAACTCTCTCTCATGCCTTTACTGTAAAACTGGATATGGCTCCAATCCAGTCCCTGCTAAAACAATAAAAGGTAAATTGCAATACCCACATAAGCCCACATGAGCAGAAAATGGCAGTTTTGTTTGCTTCAGCTGCAAACCTGCTGGTATAATTTCATATGCATACAGATAATTAGGTAATCCTTTTGTTTTATATCTTTCATAGTTCTTCATTGTTTCATCATTTTAATTGAAAASAGCTGGTACTCTCCATCAATGAAAACTGTGTTTGTTTTATCATTATTATWATTTTCTGTCCAAGAGGCTTGTTAAGATATGATCTGAGTCATTCAAAAAATCTATAAAAGCCAAATACATTGACATTAAAATAAAAGAAAGACCTTTTGCTTGCAGATAGTAAGGTAAAGTATTAAATATTAAAGTTGATTTACTGAAAGRCTTAACAAGTATGACAGCTAAGAGAATGAAAATTAACTGTATTATACTGTTTGTGAGGAGAGCTGACAGAGTTAAAAACATTTTCACATGAYGGCTCTTTTAAAGAAATAGATTTTAAAAGTTTGTTGGTTAATCTCCATAGCATTTGGGGTCTTGTTCCATCAGAGACTCAAGTGTAAGGGCAAATAGGGAAGGCCAGAATAAGGACATGCATTCAGAGGATAGGGGACTCCATTGGCCAGGGGAAGAAATAAGCCCTTACTGTGATTAAAGTCTCTTAAGACTGCTGTTCCCCCTGCCAGAATGGACCAACAGTGAAAATTCACACTAAAAATACACTATTTTAGTTACTAAATTGTATGCACTTCTACATGCAACTCATAAGGCAAATTCTACACTTTTATGCAGAAATTTCTATTTMAATCCAGCATGTTACACTTCTATTATTTTATGATACCCATGTACTAAACTGTCTATYGGCAGAGAGTTTAAAAGGATGTTGTGAAAGGTAATCCAAGCTGAACATACAGAGATATAGATATACAGATACAGATATAAATACAGATATAGATAGTTATGCATACAGTCCAAATGTAAAATTCTGCCTCCAAACTAATACCAATGATACTCTTTAAAGGTTTTAATCCCAGTAAGATGTCTGCTGGGAGCTGGAATTCGAAGAGGGGTGGGTATGCACATGTCAATAGGACACCTGCAGCTAAAGCTGTTAAGAGGAGGATTCTGAGGGACACGGGTGCTGCTGGCATCGCTCCCCRTCTCAGTCACTTCCTCATGGCGGTAGGGAATGGTTTGCACAATGCTACAGAGAATTTCTTCTGAAGAGTCTGACTGAGCACTCCGGGGAGCTGAGTGATGCACCTCCATCAGCCCTCTCTCCTGGCAAGGGTGAGAGAGGCAGCTGCACTGAAATCACGAGGGAGGCACAGCAGACGATGGCCTTTAACAAACAGGGGTGAGGATCCTTCAGTCTCACTGTGGCTGTTACAGTAAGACTCTGAATTAGGATAGTTCATTTGCATTAAAYCATAAACTCACCATATTTGCTCCTCCCCATAGCCCACTGCATTCTAAGCTTTCCTCATCCATTAACTGAAGCCAGACTCTGTAGGAGTAAGATGTGAGGGCTAAGGGAAGTGAAGCTGCTCAGTGAAGCTGCTCAGCTTCTCCTCAGTGAAGCTGCTCCAAGCAGGTACGAGTAGGAACACCAGATGCAGCCAGCAGAATAGACCCATGTGTTCTGTGTACCTATTGAGAACACTAATGTTAAATTTTTCTTTTTGAAAAGTGAGAACACCAGTTCTTTTAGATCTTTCTTTTGTCTTATCAATCACATTATTACTCCAGGCCAGTGTCTTCTGATATGGATGTTTAAAGAAACTGAATTACAGATCCATAGAAGAGTACAAACCTGCTAATAAGATTAAACATACCTAAAAATTCTGTATACTTGCCTTCTTCCCTGCTATTGCATGAATAATCGATGACCCTTTTTGTTGCTTTCCCCAATGAGAGCTCAATACAACACATCTGAAAACATTATTTTTGCTCTGCTCATATCAGATAAAAAATAAATATCTCTATGATTTTTGTTCTGTGTCCTCCTTCCATTAAGATGTATTATAAAAACCGTTATTTTTGGCTWGTGTTTCCAGAGTGTCACTTTCTAGATATGCATGCGAGGAGCCACAAAGCATACAGCTTAAGTGCAAAGAACTTGGTGTACAAAACTGCCATGTTCCTGCTAGATATGTCCTCAGAATAAAACTCCTCTGGCACAAAGATTGTACAGCAGCCCTACTTTATCCCTCCCAGATCTCTGGGCAGGAACAGCAAGTTCCATGGGTTGATGATCTATTTTCCAACTTTGCCAGTCCCTAGCTCAAGATGCAATTTGTGAGCAAACTCCTGTATTTCAAGGATCTATAGAACCACAGAGGTAGAAAATGCCAGTTCATATTTCTTCTTGGTAGTCTGCCACCACAGAAACTTGTAACACCCTAGAATTACTAAGTTATCATCTACCTGTTGGGTAGACTTCCAAACAAGTATTTGGGGTTTTTTTCCCCAGCTCAGCTGAACCCTGTACACTTTCTCTCTTTTCTGCTTGGGCAAAACATTAAAAAGCCTTTAAGGAGCTGATGTTTAGTAAAACCCACCAGTGGTCACACAGCAGACACAGGCACATCCCCTGCTTTTCTTGCATAYCTAAATTCAGTATATATTGTAAATCCATCATGTCTAACCAGCTGTTACCAATGGAGCTCAGCAGCCCTCTCCCACATCAGTGTCTGCCTGGGCACCCTCCCAGAGTGTCAGTGCTAGTGCTGGGCTCCACAGGGACCCAGAGCTCTGCCCTGACAGGGGAAAGAATGGGCTTAAAAACTGGGACACAGCACAGAGAGCTGCAGGAGGCAGGGGAGATCACTCCCAAGCAATGGTGTTTACATGATTAACTTRAAATTTGCCTGGCTTATCTTCTTTCAAATTTCAGATTACATCCATTGTATACTATGAGAGGCTTTAATTACTGCATACAAGGGAGGCTTTTGTAGCTCTTTCTCTGGGGTAAAGAAGGGGAGGGAGAGTTATCTTTTCAGCAATAGTGCCTATCTCACAAATAYATTCAACTACTAACTGTGAAACTTCTTGAAAAAATGCATCTTGTTGTGTCACTTAGGAATCATCCTTCTRGTGTGAATGAAAAGAGATGGGAAGGGTGTGGGAGACTTCATCTCCAGAAAAYGTTACACTACAAAATCTATTTTCCTTTACCAGAGGAAAGGACTACAAGAATTTTGCTCTGCAAAAATCTGCCTGAAGCAGAATTTCTGTACCACAGGGAGGTCACAAATATAGGCATTGATAGTAATGATAGGTTAGCAAGGAAGAGAAGGTGCCATTTCCGGAACAGCATTGTTGTTAAGTTATATGAGTGAAACCCAACCTTCCTGCACTGTCCTTTGGAAGAGGCTGGCCATGTTTCAAGTTCTCCTTCTTCAGGCTATCTAATCCATAAATCACACTTACTCAAAGCTGCCCTGACCCTTTGCAAGCATTGTTAAGGGTCTCCCATGCTCAGAAATTTAAGCAAAGGGAAGAGAGGGGACAGGGCACGGTGCTGGACAAAGGAAGGACAGCAGCAAGGAGAGAAGGGATAGAATACTTGGTTCCCAGTTTTCAAATGGCCATAGACCTGTCTGAGCCTTCCTGGGGGAAAAAAAATTGCTTGCAGAGGGAAGAATTTCAAGTGGATTACTTTGCCTCCAAAATTGATCCAGATTTCAGCAAGTTTTCCGACTTCCAGGAAGCACTTTGTSCTTTCATTAGATGCAAAAAAGCTAAGCAATAGTGTTATTTCTGTAGCAGGATGGAGACATTATCTGTTTCTGCTTTTCCCACATAAATACCCACTCATGGTAATTTTTAAATTCTGAAAAATTTTATAACAGCAATGGTATAGCAAATTTATATGCACACACAAACACACATTGTGTGTGGGTAGAGAGACCATGTAAGCATCTGATGTTCATCTCACAGCTGAAAACTAGAATACCAAAAAACTAATATTATTAAGATGCCAGATACTTTCTTCTGTTGCACCATATCATGAGAAAGGAAAAAAAGCTCTGGTGGAAGGAGCCAGACGCTAAAGGAGCCAGGGGAAGAGAAGAACAACTGTGCTCCTTCCTGTTCTGACAGCCCTGTGACACGGTGCCAGGCTCTGGTGGCGCAAGGCCCAGGACTCCTTGAGAACAGATGGAATATAGCATGTTCCTTTCTTAAATTAAGGAAAGTAAGGGAAAAGAAAAGCAAAAGGAAATGAAGCTCAGATCAGTACTTCCTGACCTGCACTTTCTCSACAGTGCTTGATCTTTGAAGCCTATAGACAAGAGCTCCACTGATTTCAAAAGGATTTGATTCAGAGCCTAAGGAGAAGGAAAATTGTGTGGCATGGTGGAGAGCTCACAGGCATAGGAGCTCTGTGGGAATGCAGAGAGCTTTGCCCGGAGCTACGTGTGCTTATCAAATGTTCTCCTTCCTTGGATTGCCCTTGAGACATGTTCTATCCAGCAGGACCCATGAAAAGATTTTAAATATGGTTTAATTTACACATATTTGACAGAGAACATAAATGTTCTCCCAAAAGATTTGCGAGTCAAGTAGTGCTTTTCCTCCCCCTATCTGGAATAAAAGAATATTTCAATTTTTTTCCTGGCAGAATGTGCCTGCAAGAACATTTTATAAACCCTGCACATTAC
This sequence comes from Malurus melanocephalus, assembly GCF_030028575.1. NCBI lineage: Eukaryota > Metazoa > Chordata > Aves > Passeriformes > Maluridae > Malurus > Malurus melanocephalus. The sequence continues at coordinate 2,118,220 of NW_026623323.1, read as the reverse complement.
TTGAACAATTTGTGTTGTCTTTTTCTTTTTACAAACACAGTCATTACAATCAAGATTTCTTTCCTTTTTCAAGATTGGTCTTGCTGTGCAACAACCATTCCCACTATCTCCACAAACTCACGTTCATGTCACTATTTTATAGCTGGAAAGCATTTAATTTTTCCTTCTAATAGCAATTTACTTTGATATTGAAATGTCCATCGAAATCTCTGCAATTACAGTCAYTATAAATTCCTAATATGAGTTCCTAATATTTACGGCTTGATACTGAAAGAATTTTCTACCAAAAAAAAAAAATCTCATTTGAAGTACCTCTTAGTCCAGTTTTATGTGTATCATATGGTTAAAATAGCTCTCTGGTGCTTCATACATCATTCTGTCTGGAAAATAACCAGCAATACTCCCTCTCCTCCCTTCCCCAGAATAACTGCACAAGCTTTGTGAAATACGCAGGAATAATAAATTCTGCACAGAACTCATTATGTATTCAAATACCCCAAGCTTTTCCAGGAGCAAGGCTGTGACTGAGCACATCAAACTTGTGGTGCTTCCAGAGGACTCCACGCTGCCTGCTCTGTCTCACTAACTCCAGGGTCAAGGCCAAGAAACGATGAGGAAGATTTATAGATTCAGGACGCATATAAGCACTTGCAATGAAAGCTGTAGTGAAGTCCTAAAATTTATAACCTTCTGTTGGACAAAACCGTTAAGGGGAGGTTTTTAAAGCTGTCAGAAACTCCTCCAGTGCCTAACTGGAACACAGTGTGAGAAACAAASCAAGCAGCAGAATTACACACCACAGCACATTCAGTGTGAGCAGAACAGACAGCACGGCTCACTCTGCGTTCCTGCACGGACCAATGTCTGAAATGGCAGATGGACAGGCAGCAAGGGCTTTGGAAGGATCCAGGAGGGTAAAGAAGAAATTAAAATGCCGTATTTTAAAAATGTGACAAACAAAAATGCTTGATCAAACCTGCTGGTAAGGCCTGCTTACAGATGAAGTTGAAGTTTGGGCTAAGGGAAATCAAACGCCTCCAAGGCTACCAGTGAAGCAAAAAATTACATTAGCTTTACAGCCTGAAGCATATTTGTTAGTATTTAACAAATTATGTGCTTCATTTAAATATCGTTGCTAGTAGCCAAATAAATTAAAATCACCTCATTAGGCTTTACATCAGTTAAAAAATTAAAAGAGGCTTTTCTTACCTTCTGTCTAGGTGTCTTCCTGCTTGTACAGTCAGTGCCAGCAGGGACCTGTGTCACGGAGGCCTTTTTCTGTATTGTTTGTCTCTAGGTGTTCTGAACCCAAATGGATGTAATGAAAGACAAGGCACACATGTGATTTCAGAACATTGCCACGCTTCCACATTCACAAATATCATCACTGTAATATCTGAAACGGAACTGATTGAAGCACTCAGAGCTCTGCAGGCCCACAGGCTGCACTCTGCTAAAGACAAAGAAACAGGCRCAAGCAAACCCTGAGAAATTATTGTATTTCACCAGCAAACTGCAACAAATACAGGTGAAACCCTGCATGGGGGGAACAGGGAGGGGTTGGACAACAGTTCTACTCTTCCCTTCTTCACCTCTCTTATGGTGTGTCTTTGAGCAAGCTGTTTCATTCTGGTTTCATTCAGTGTGTTGTAACTAATTTGTTTGTAATGTGAAATAAAGACACTCTAGGCCCAGATTCAGATCATCTCATTTCCCCTGAATTGTGTTGTGAAATATTTTTCCTGATACACATTTCTGAAGATCTACGGCCAGTCACAGGTGCACAAAAACTGTGGTAGAAAATGAGCTATTTGAATTCCAGCCTTTAGTCTCTGGCCAAATCTGCAATTTATGGAAAGGAAAAACACAGTACAAGTCACACACATCTAGTACACATGACTAGAGTTAGGATGTTAACCTTGTAGACCCTTAGCTAAAAGAGAGCCCCTTTCCATCAGGGTGGACAGGAAACAAAGACACTAAGTATCTGCAACATTTGACCAACTCTATTGAAGAAATAATGGAAAATCAAGGAAAGACAAATTCTTTTTTTATAAAAATAGTTCATTCTCCATGTATGGCACTTTGGAGAAACCAAAACCCGAGAAACTTGCTTCATGCAATAGGCATGTCAGAAAAAATACATGACATTTTCTAAGTGAAGCACTTTGATTTTTAATTTAAAGTGTTATTTTGGGACCAGGTTTACTGATTCAATTTGAAAAAAAAAATATTTAGTGATGAATAAAAAGTTTTATGCCATCAAAAAAATCTTCCACTGCCAGCTTCCTAGGGTTTATGTTTTAGCATGGAAACAGAAACATTTTTACTTCAGATAACCCAGTAGCAGCTTCTGTAGAATGATYTGCAAAGCCCTGCTTAGGAAATATTTGAAACTTGCAGAAAAATCCTCTAACTGTACTGCAGAAAAAAAAAAAAAGAAGGCTGCATAACTCATCATATATAACTAGTACCAATATGTCTCAACATTTAGAAAATATTTAAGATTTTCTATTCCTAAGTGCCGATTTCCTGTTGAAGYTAACAGGACCATTTGCATACTTCTGATTAAATGTCTACCTAAAGGCTTTGCCAAATCAAGGTACATGAAGCAAATGATAATGAGAGAAAGCTGCTGAATAACTTGACAGTTATAACAAAATTCTTTGAATAAATTACATGAACACTTTTACCTCTTAATGTCCTTTTGGCATGAAAGTCTTCATTTGAAACAGCTCCTCCTCTTTAATGAATTTAACTTGTGATGACGATTGATATTCCCTGTCCTTGCATTTTAGCCTTCCTTTAAAGTGGTGATAACCACTTGCAAGGTCTTGATCAGTCTGACACCAAGCCAGTGGTGAGGAATAAGGAATACAGACTACTGCCCATCAGCAGCAAGAGCAGTCAGGTAATACTACACGTGAAAGATGCTTTGCARTAACAAAAATCAGTAGGAATATATCAGCTAGTAAAGGCACCAGGGTTAACTCCTGGCTAGTTTACTGGCCCAAGCGTGTGCAGTTATTTCTCAGTAGTGGAGGAGCCAGCTGCTGCTTAGAGTGTTGGTGCTCTGCTTGTTCCACTCTGGAAGCCTRTTGTAAACAGAAGGCTGCCAAAGAAATTTTCATACCACTGTGATGTAGAATGAAGTTCATTATGACTTGAATTAGGCAATTTATGAAATACTGGGGTTACCAATAACCTATTATTGATCACCTTCCCTTTCATTTTACTTCAGACATTTTAAGTAGAATAGTGATGATGAAACAGTCACATGTCTATTAAATATAATATCTCCCACAGCATGTTCAATTTTCAGTTGTAATTCTCTATCTTACTTGCTATTTGGTGATTCCCAGCTGTTCCCTTCCAAGGTACCTATACATCCCACATAATTTCGGCAGAATTCCATTGGTATGTCATGCAAAGATTGATTTTTGAAGCATTTTTGAAGTTAGTTCTTCAGAATATTGCGTTCACAATTGAGCATGTATGAAAAACTAAGCACACTACAGCAGTGTGTGCTGTGAAATTACACTCAAACTAAAGCAAAAACTGGTGCAAAGTCAATGATGAAATCCATTTTTACTGCTTGTAAGGCAAAAGGGACAAAGCCATGGAAGAAGCACTACAGATGCACCGTCTGGTTTAAAGTAACTCATGCCCCTGTTCTTGGAGAAGTGACAGCCAAGCTGCCCCCCAGACACTGCCCCTTTCATGAAGCTGTTTTAAGCTGAAGCTCAGAGCACAGACCCTCTTCTTACCCATCCTGTAGAACTTTGCAACCACCTGTCCGAAAGCCACAAGTCTTCACCTTTCCCTTTGCCAAAGCCATGTTGGAAAAACATCAGAGACTCTGGTGCATTCAGGCAGCATATGTGGGATGGAATAAATCAGAGTGGTTCCTTCTACATTCACACTGGCAGCACTCCCTTCCTATCTGGCAGGGAAACGGCCATTATCCTGTTACCCTGGATTGGAGCAAGATTGGGAGCACAGGAGCACAGATAACCCTAAGAGATGATATAGGCCAGCCTTTCATCTGTCACCACAAATAAACACAATTACRGGACATCACCATTTTCCCACAGCAGTACTAGTCCTTCCTAAATTCATTCTCTCATTTTCACGCAGTCTCTGTTTCTTTGGTGAGCAAACCTTCTCACTCTGTACTCAGAAGCAAAACAAGGTGTCAAAGAAGAAAAGGTGATTCCCTAGTGTATATSAAAACAGAAGAAAAGGAAAAACAAAGCAAAGAAAGAAGAAAGGAGAAATGGGTGGGAAAAAAGAGGAAGGAAGAAACAAAGGAAGTGAGTGAAACAGCAATAAAGAAAGGCCAACATCCTTTTAAACACAGGGAATGAGAGGTTAACTCTGGAGATCAGAAGGGAGGACTAGAATGAAACAGAAAAATTAAAAATGAAAATGCAGATTATTTCTAGTGGCATATGCAAAACAAACACCATTTTTAATGATCCTAACAAGACAGATAAACCCATTCCCAGTGGTTGCTGGAGTGAAAGAAGGGCAACTGGACCGCAGGGTTACTACAGACATCAGCATTTTCACCAGTTGATGAGAAAGCATTTCACACCCAAACGTGTATGGTAAGCAGAACATAAGAATTAACTTATTGCCTGTCTGATTTTCATCTTTCATTTCAATGTGCTGAATTATTAATGTCATCCTAGTCACTAGCTACACTTTTTTTTTTTCCCTAAGTCTCTATATAATGTTGTTCTTACATAATCTAAAAGCATTCAGGGCTCAGATGCAGCAGCCCTCCTAAACAGGCCTATGAAACCAGTACAAAATAATTCACTTCAAGCGCAAAATAAACTTTTACCACATGCAGTTCCCATTCAGCACCAGAAGCACTGCAGATGCATTTCTGCAGGAAGACAAATGGTGCAGGCTCTGTGGTGCCTTCAGGCAAAAACASTGCTCTGAGAAGTGTGGGAAGAGGGAAGTGTGACACACCAAGGGCAGGGGGTGGATTCAGTCTGCTCACAGAAGGAGATGGAGGCAGCTGTCTGTTGTTCCTTCAAAGCCATGGGTTTGGGCACCAAAGCCAGGTCAAGGCTGGAGTGACAACCAGACCCTCAGGGACAGACAGACAGCACCACAGCACCCAGAGCACAGCTCACTGTGTGGGTGGCAGCACAAATGCACCTTCCACTGCCAGCCTGGGCTGTGGGCACAACCACGGGCACACTTGCCTCTGACTTTGGAATTAGTCCCTGCTGCCATTGCAAATGCCTTTCACAGAACCACACCTGTACATTTGGCCAAAGGGGCTGGGGAAGCCTGTGCGGGGTCAGAAGYTGACCAGGCAGTTGCAATCCATGATCTTTATCCATTACAGGGTATAGTAAGGTCYTTGATTTAGGGAGCAAAGACACATGGMTRGGARGAGMAGAAGTTTMAGCTGTATTCAGAGGGTTACCGCTGCCATTTCATTTGCTTGAAACAAAAAATTGTTTACCCCCCCCCCCCCCCCCCCCCCCCCCCCCCCCCCCCCCCCGGCGCCTCTTAAAAGGTTTGAAAGTATTCAGTGCTGAATGGGATTACCTCTTTCTTTCTTTATTTAGTTATTTATCTGCTTTACAGATTAGCACAAGACAAACCAAATATATACATTTCATTCCAGAAGAAAAACTACTACATGCCTAGAGGGAAAGAATGAAATGAATGTGTTTACCTTAACTCTGCAATTTGAAAAAGCAAACTTGAGAAGAATGATTAAAAGCACATGAAATGAGAAGCGTGCCCTTTAAATACCAACTCCTAATTGCAGYGATGTGAATATGTAAATCTAATTAGGCACATTTAAGGATTAGGTATTTTATTAAAACTGCCTTGATGTAAATTGCACAATCAGTCCTTTTATTAAGAGTGATCAACAATTTTCATTCTGGTATTTGTTAATAAGAACTGACAAAACACCAGACACCATGTCTAAAGCCATTGCTGCAGTACTTCTAAAGTACAGCTGGATGAATACACCAGTGCTCAGCTCCAGCATACATTAACACAGTGAACRCCAGGGCTAAAGGAAAACTTCATTTCAGCTGCACAGAACAATATTTTTTAGAGTCTTAAGTGCAGTTACTGAAGTTGGAGATCTGTGCCAAGAAATATTTAAATTGTTTCTTCCTCAACACTGTGCCTCTCCATATTTAAAAGTATTTGAAAATAAACACTTTCTCTCCATTCTTTCTTTCCATGACTTCTTTTCATTTTCTAGAACAAGACACACCGCAGTTTTCTAATGAGAGCACATTTCYCACGTGCAGACAGACAATATATTTRTAGACTACTGGCAGCACTGTAAACTTTTGTAACTTAAAAAGAATATTGAGTATAATGAAGTCCGTCATAAAGCCCCAGCACTAGAGTTCAGAGATTGCATGAGGATTTGAGCTTTTACTAGAAATTACATGTGGAGAACACGTACATGCCAGAAGAAACACACTCTGAAGTAACAAGGAAAATGCAGAGAACACAAATGTGCTATTTATTGTACTTAAAATTTCAATTTGTAGGGCCTTTTACCATCAGTCAGGACTGGCTTTTGAATTCGCAACATCTTCTGTTTAGCAATACTGAAAAAAGGTAAATTATTCAAACTGAAAAAATGCCTCACACAAGACAAGACTAACACGCTTGCTATAATGGGGGGGGAATATAACAGCAAGGTAAAAGCTAAATTGTGTTTATTTCAGGTTTGGAGGGAAAAATCAGGTGCATCTTAATTCAATCTAAACCATTCTGCCTCTCTCAGAAGTAAAGGCTTAAGGGCAACCTTTCAAAAAGTTAAAAGAAGAAACATTTCACAGACTGTTAAACTTCATCTTCTGAACATCTTTTTCCAGAACACTACACCAGTAGTACTGGAGCCCTCAACTTTCTCTTTCACTGAATTAATTACTAGTCATATTTCAAACATCCATGCACAGTACTTTGAATCAAAGATACTCAATACATTCCCACAATCATTTACATGAACAATTCTTTTTTTGCGGTTACATTCAATTTTATACAGAGATACTCATTCTTACTCTGTTATTTAGCTACCAGAGCCCACATGGAAAAAAAGTAGAGCAAACCTGAAATGAATCTTATTGTTGACTGTTTCTGACAGTTGATGCACAGACGCAGTTACCATGTACATTTCTAAATTGGGGGGAAATGGTAGCAAGATCACTCACTGAAACTCTTGGTGTGGGGTTTCCTCTTTACACCACAGGAACAGAGAATGATTAAGAGAGRTGGAGAAGAGACCAGAATCAAGACTGAAAACATGAAATACACAGGGTCCTTGTTTTTGCTAAGGGTCAAAGCTCCACATAAACCCCAGGCTTTACTTYTCAGAGGTGAGGAACTCTTAACTCCAGCACATGGAAAACAATGGGACAGTAAAATAAAAACGCCACGTGGAATGTGCAGGGACAGCACTGAGACACACACACCCCTCCCTGAAAACTTGCACACCCTTTCAAGGGTTTCAGAGCCTTTGGCTCAAAACTGGCTGTGGATAAATGAACCAGGCAATGCCTATTGGACTGGCTTTCACACAGGATCCAGTTCTAAGCCAAGGATAGGAAAGCTCTGTTTATATCTCTGCATTATCTTGACAYTTTCTAGATTTCCTGGCAGAATTAACACTTTGCAAGTTTCCTCTCCTGACTTGGCTTCTGCTCCATTCCTGTGCCTATGTATGCATGTCCATGGCAGGTGACCTGCTGCAAAAGGAGAGTGGTGGCATCTTGTCCCCAKGGGCACTGATAGCAACAGGGGGAGCAGGACAGATTTCCATTAAGATCCTCAGCTTTACAGGAATTCCAATGTTAAGGCAGAACACCTTGATTTTGCAAGGAGAACATTAATTGGACGTTTAAGTACTCTGACTCCAACCATACCAGAGGAAATCAGGAGCTTGAGTCTTTCTGGTCCAACTCATAACTCAAGAGGTTAGAAAGAAAAATATGTGAGAATTACAGATGTCAGGTCAGAAGTGGAAAATTATTCTGACTAGGCCAAAGTTTCTAAGTTGAAATACCTGGGACAAGAAAAAATTCAAACTAACAGCCCAGCTCATCTCACASTTTMTTTTTAAAGCACTGAACTAACCAARTTCMTTCTTGAATCAWWAAGAGCAGAAACAATCCTATACATTACTGCAGCACCAAAGAACCCAGTTCATACTGATAAGGATGTATCATCTTTGCATTTATCTGAGCACACTGCTTGGCCCAAATTTGCATCCTATGCCTTAAAATGACACATGGCTGGAGGTCAGCTTTGGGTTCTGTTTGCTCCTGTAGCCCCACTGCAGGATGGTCTATCCAAATCCAGTGGTGGATGAGAACTTTGCAGCTCTGCAAACTCTTGTTGGTGAYACTCAGGCCTCTCTGTGACAAAGCYSCCCCTTACCAGCAGCAGAGATTTTGTCTAAAAGGGTGCGGACAGTTTGAACTGGGAAAAAGACWGGAATTTTGGTCTGCAGAAAGATCTGAAATGTTAGGTGTACTTGGTGGCTCACTAGCAATCTTGATTGCAAAATGACTGGTTGGGTGGGGAAAGCCCAGCAGAGTTTTGCTCCAAGTAGAACTGTAAGAGAGACCTCAGTGGAAGGTGTTTTAGGTGCCTCATGTAGCCCTTGCCCACAATGGCAGCACAAGAAGTGAGAGGTGTGCCCAARGGGCAGGGTGTGCCCAGAGCAGCTGGTGGCTGGGGACAGGCAGGGTCAGCACTGTCACACAGCTCCCACTGCCTGCAGCTCCTCTTGCCTTTCTCCCTGACCTTCAGACTGGTGCACAGCCACCATGTTGACAGACCTCTAATTCAAATTCCTACCCAAAACCATTATGATATTCTCAATTCATTGCCCTTGAGTGCAGCTGAATTAAGACACCAGGGTAATAAATGGGCTACCATATTAACAGTGATGTATCTCCCTGTTCCACAGAGCCAACAGACTCATTTTCATGTGGAAGTCATACTGTCACTAGACTTCACTGCCATTAAGAATCAGTTAAACTTTAATTAATAGGCATTTAAACTTACTAGAACATGTTTAGTGAAAAAATTCTCAATTGGCAGAATATAATTGGCTTTCCAAATTTAACAGTTCCCTTAAAAATGATTTTTTTTATCTGCATGCCCCATTGCTCCACCACTGTAATGTACAGTTCATTTGGTAATCATGTACAGACAGACAGACAACTAATCTATTTCTTCTGACACTTTGTTTTAAAGTTCCATTTAATGTGATCACTTCCTAAGAGAATTGAGAATTTAGCAGGAGAAAAAAATGTAAATGAAATCATTTATCAGGTTTAAAAGAAACACAAGAAAGGATTGTTAATATTCAGAAACTCACTGACATTCCAATAGTGGAAGTCATTTCCAAGCACTCTCTCCAGGAGTGAAAACATAATGGAAAATTTAAGTGTGCTGTTCCCTGCTTCATGCTACTGTATCTCCTTATTTTAAAAAATCAATACAGGCTATTAATCATTTCAACCCCATGTCCAAAGACTGTGAATGCCTTAAAAGGTGAGCTGTAAAGGTCTGGGAAAAAAAAACAAAAAACAGAGAGAGAAAGAAAAAATCAAACCCACCATAATTAGCAGACAGACATTTCAAACTGATATTTAAATTATACATTGTCTTCCACCTTCTTTTTACAGATCTCAGCCTCCTCACTCAGTTGAAACACACAGCCACAAACAAATGTGATTTTTTCTGTATCCTTACTGACCAGCCCAGGAGCAAAGAAAAGAATGATAGCATTTTATTCAACAATCCAGAGCTCTTTCTTATCCTTTTTCTCTTAGTTTTTTTTAGCTTTTATACACAGAATATAAAAGTAAACAGAATCATAAAACACCAAATGAAGTCAGCTTCTTTTTGATTTCTTGCAGACTCCTTTTTCCAGGATCCCTCACTCAAAATACAAACATTGGTACCTCTGAGTTTAGTGCAGAGCTGAGCAGAGGTGGCTGAGCAGCTTCTCCAGCCAGGAGCAGAAATGCCATTCTGCACCATGCCAAAGGACTGCCAATCTCAGTTACTGGTGAGCCCTCGTGCATCACACCTGGACTGCAACACCAGGCTCATGCCCACAGCAGATGAGAACCTCGGTTTAGGCAGACTGCACCAACTGCACTGAGCACAGTGTGGCTCTACCATTTCAGACCACGTTGATAATTTCATTACAAACATCAATAATTAAAGACTTTTTAAAATCCTGCTGGCCATCTGTCACTCTGTAAGTACAGCTATAAAAAAACTGACCTGGATCTTGTGGAATTAGACAATGTTATTTTACCTCAGATGTTTTCGCCACCAATTGAGACAAGACTMAGTGACCAATACCACTGCTGAGGGGGCCATCGGAGACCTCCCAACAAATTCTTTACAAGCACTTTTATGAAAGAGCAATGTGTGCTCTTAAAATGTTGTATTACCTGAAACTGCACCAGGTTCAACAAGAAACCTTAAAATAACTGCATTTCCAGATGCAACCTTTACTAATTTTCAACACAAAACCAGCTTAATACCAATGGGAAAGAAAAGGCTACACCATTAAAAAGGTGWCTTGCATATTCACAGAGACACCATGACCTCATCAGAGTAGCATCTTTAATTTAATGCCGCCTTTACTTCACATGTAATGCCAGCAAATTAAAGCTTTCACATTTTAAACAATTATTGATTTGTCTGATTTATGAATACAAAGAAAGCTAAGTAGTCAAAATGCTATTTCAGCTGACTGAATTTGGGCTTTAGCTGGAAATGCTTCTACCCAGTACAGGCAAAGCCTGCCCTCTAGAGCACTCTGTCCCTCGCTGTGAGAAACCCATCTGCATCAACTGACTTGTACTCAGTATCTAGCAGCAAAAAGTGAACTTGTATGATTGCTTTAGTTCTTTGTCAGATTAATCGAAAATGACAGACTTTTCAGTTAGAAGTATTTGATTCTTTGAGCTAGAAAAAAGTTTTCAAGTTCAAGGTTAAATCATAATAAATTCCCAGCTGTGTGAAAAAGGACATGGGCAAAATCCAGTGCAAGAACCCAAATATGCTGATTTAGCACTGGAACCACCTTGCTAAAGAACAAAAAGAACATCTTCTCTGACACACACCGAAGTTGCCATCCACTCTCCAGCAGCCAGATGTGTGCAAAGATATAAAACTCCCAGAGATACMAAATCTGTACACATTTCCAGCTGAACACTGCTGGCACAGTCTCAGTGCAGCACTTGCACACCTGGACTATGGCTCTGGGTGTTACACTGACAGCACAGAACAATGGCACTCAGTCCCACCTGGAGTCGCTGGCTGCACTGCAGAAGCATTTCCCTGGCTCTCTGACAAAGTCGCTCCTGCAACCAAGGAAATCTAACAGAGCATGCAGGAAAGGAGGGACAGAGAGAGGAATAAAGGGATTTGTCCTTACCCCACTGCACCCTCCTTCGTCAGAGGAGCAAATTCAGCCATGTCCACATGTTAGGAGCAACASACAAAGAGAATCTTTCACCCGTTTCATCATACACTTAGTGATATATATTGCACCTGCTTGAATAAGGCACAGTCTGACCCAAGAACGTATCACAGGAGACTGGAGTACAGAGATGAAACACATTGTCTGAGTTCCTGGTGACTTCAGGGTGGTTTCAGACATCTTTGAGGATTCAAAGTGTAATACTTTAAAAAAAGTACAGGGTATGAAGTACTACACCAAAAACAACAGGCCAGATTCTCAGGTCACTTCAGAACACTGTATGACATTTGCCGAAAGGAACCTCCTGGCCTTGGTTCAAGCCACCTGGATACTGATACTTCCTGCACTGGTCCACTTCTACACTTTTCTATATCTCTCAAGAACTGGTACTGAAAAATACATCAGGAATGTGCTATAAGTAGGGTTTTCTTCAAGTGATTAATATTAACCAGTCTTAGAATTTCCACATCTCATCATAAAAGCTATGGAGAAATCCTGTGTGTGAARAAAGAGTGGAATCTTAAGCTTTATTCTGGGATAGCCCATGGRGTAGATGCAGGAACCAGAGTGTTGCCCAAGGTGACTTACCTTTATTCCCTGCTTGGATTCAGTTCTGCACCCTCACTGGCAGAGCAGGGAACTAAGCTACAGGCTGGCGTGGGAGGGAGCAGTGGTTTGGGGTTTCCTTACAGAGTGAGGCTGCAGTTTGTAGTGATGTGTCAGAATGTGGAAAGAGCAAGTATTTGGCAGAAGGTGGAGGAGAGGTATTTGTGCTAAATGACAGTGAGGGTTCAGGRCTGGGCAGACAGATGGAGGCTTGCATCAGTGAGAATAGGCAGAAAATGAGAGCATCTTAGTGGCATATTTAATTTCCTTATGCTTGTTCTTTTAGGCAACAACCTGAGCAACTGCATTCATTACATGCACAGACATCTCTAAGGATCCTCTCATATAGAGAAATCACTGAAATCACAAATGAAATACATCTGTCTCCCTGATGCATTGCAAGAGCTTTTTCGCTAGGCACAGCTACTCAGTGCAGCAGACTCAGAAAAAAATAAGTAACAACGCACAGAAAAAAATGCTCAATTGTGTTCCTCTGAGCTTCTAGGAAACCATAACTAATTACTGTTATTTAGAGAGGAAATGTAATTAAACCACTTGGGGTGGACAGAGCTCTGATCTGATGGGAGAAGGGCYGTGCAGCCACAGCAGTGTGGTACGTGACAATACATGTTTGCAGACCAGCTGTTCGAAATTCTCCCTACCAACTTCTCACTGTCGGGTGAACATATTCCTGAAACCTGCCCCGAATGTTTTGTTATCACTTTCTGTTAATACTCTCAAAGGTGTAAGATGATCTCCTAATGACCAAAGGCATTAAAAATCTCACTGTACTTTGTGYTCAGTGGACAGCACAACTGACGGATACCCCTCTCCTGCCACCAGGAACCAGRTCAGGGGGGTAGCACATCCCAGAGAGCCAGCACCTCCTGCTCTATCATCTTGTGTAACTCAGCYGACAAAAACCAGACAGCACACAATGCCAGACAATACAGATGCAGCCCACTTGCCTTTTTACTGTACTTGCACAGACAGCAATATTAGCTTTTCTAGTTTTATTCCTTGTAACAATTTTTTTYCTGTCTGTTTTGGGAGTTGGAAAATTTCAACTGCATTAATATGCTTCAGTCCTCGGTCCCATCAGAAACTGTTTGTTCCTTAGACAGAATATGAATCATTGTAATGGACTAACTTAGCTTCCACTCCTACATACTAATGTGAGATGCATAAAGTACCAACAATCTGAAATGAACACTTAATTTACGTTTGGACTAAAAGGGAATGACATATACAAAGTATCTGCCTTCATTAAAGTGCTTCTGCACTTCTGTGAGCTTCGTTGATGTCACTGCATGACATTTCCCTTGCTGCTGAAAAGGCCACCTTGAAAACAACAATGATGCTGGACTTTGAAGATCTGAACCATAAGGCAGTGACATGAAGAAAAGACATATTGTGTTTATCTAATCCCTGCACTTYGCATCCTACTTGGATTTGGAAATGAGGCATTTAACAGCAGAGGAGGGCAGCTCTGCAGAAGTACGTGTTCATTCAGTTTTATGGTTTACTCAGCAAGGCCTAATCTTCCTTAATGTTTGGATTGGGTTTTTTTTCCTTTTTTACCATTCTGACAAACTTGAATGTCTAAGAACATTTCCATACTAATTGTTTGGCATTTTCARAAATGCTCATATGTTGAACTGGTAAAACAGCTGAGTGATGAAACCTGAGAACAATCTCATTGGATAATTTCAAATGAACTATCACTTCTATTTTAGTTGCTGAACATTTTATATGCTGTTGCACTACTCCAGATCCAGATGACACTGGTAAAATGTGGTGACTGATTTTTCCTGAACATTTTTAGTGACCTGTCACTAGCATCAGGAAAAAAAATCTCAGGAATAAACATCCAAAAATGCATTTCTACTGAAAATTTTCTGTTGAAGCACAGTATGAGGTGCTTTTTGAAACTGGCTTTCTAGAGCAGCTGTTAATATTTCTCACACATGCTAACTAATTAACAGACTGTGTCCAGYAGATCAGGGAAAGGGGCAGACTTGGAAGGCAGAAAATTCTCTGTGCTCTTGAACACTACTTCTCTGTTACTATTTATCCTCTACTGTAAAAATAGCTATTTTATTTGAGAACCTGGAGTGATGAGGCAGGCACAATCACTCTCCATGCACCCTACTTGCATCTGTTGCCACCAAATCATTAATGATACTAATAAAATAGTGATAAGCAAACAATGAGCCACACCCTCAAGGAAAGTTAATTTAAGTGRTTCTTCTTTACTCATCTGAGCCCATATCACACTCAAGGGAACACAGTGATCAGATCTATGCCAATCAAGAAGTTAACAAAGTTCAACTGCTTAGCTAAATTAAAATTTTGAAATATTATTTTCAATGAAGTAGTCTTTCCTGAATTTAAAGGGCGAAACTTAAAAAATATCAGCAGGAATATTTCTCAAGTTAGATCTTCCCTATGAGATAACAACAGAAAACATGTGGCATGAAGCTCAGTTTGATGAAATCAGGACTAAGACAGAAAACAGACATACATTCTTCAGACACTCTTATATGCAAAGCTAGAGAAAAGAATCTCAGTAATTTTCCCAGATAACACAGAGCTCCAACTCAGTCATTACACTCACTTTATTAAACTGATACTTCACCCTAATTATAAATGGATAAGATGATGTGCAGTGGAAGAATAATGAGCTCTGTTTCAGCACTATAGAAGCAGAGTTCTATAGAAAACCAGCAGCAGTGGAGGCTGATTGGAAGGGGATCTTTCAAAATCAATGTCATTCTGCATTTACGGTTGGCCATAACATCTCTTCCACTGKTGCTGAAGTTGCAGATGTCTTCTTATCAAAAATCATATTTTATGTARTATTTGTAATTAAAACATAAAAATTTTCTCTGAGACACAGAATATTGACTTGCCAGCTAAGTTCTGCCTCTATTTCACACCCCTGCAGCATAAACACAGGTTTAACTCATAAAAAGAAATTGGCTTGGTTAGTAGCTGAGAAATATTTGACATTAAAAAAACCTATTTGGCCATTTCTTGTGGTAACATAAGCCTGAGAGTACTGAAAATTAAGACATTTGAGAYGCTTTGTAATGAACTTTTTGCTGAAAAGCAAAATCTCAGAACACAACAAAACCAAAAGCTACCACCTGCTCGCTGGCATTTGAAGAAACCTTACACTTTGAATGCACTGACATCCACAAGCTTTTTCTCTCACCCAGCCAGGGAAGGCAGAAGAAAAGCTGGCAATCCGGTCAAAAACCTCTCCTACTCAGAGTTCATCCCCAGCGGACTGTCTCTAACCACCAGCTTTCTGCAAATGGGAAGAGGAAAGAAGATAGCTCAAAGGAAGTGCCAAAAGCTCCAGTGGTATACAAATCCTCTTGGCTTTTCATCTGATGCAGCTGAAGTAAACAGAAGGAAAGGCTAATGAATATCAGCGCAGACAGCACCACTGCCACTACCCACACTTACCCTGTATTTCCCTRTCTCTCCATGTCTTCCAATTCCAGTGAAGGAACACCAAATCCAGGATGTAGCCCCTGGTAGGATAAACAGTGGAGGCACTTGCTGCTTTYGGAGTATTTGCCAATTTATCAGTGTCATAAGATGTAACAAGAACAGCACATAAATAGTCATCAATTTATTAGCGGGGGAAGTGAGCTGCCTCCAGAAAAACCAAGAGAAAGGAAGAAAAGTCAGGTCCTGTTTACCAACCTTTAATCTCATATTCTAGGCAAGACCTAAAAATTCAGGGAATACATAACAGCCCAATTATCAACTCTAAAGGTGATAAAACAGTGCAACAAAGGAATGCACAGACACTGATCCAAAAAGACATTCAGTCACCYGAACAAGATTTTTACCAGAAAGCTCTGTTGCCTTTGAACAAACTATTTTTTCCATAGAAACTTATGCAGGAAGCATGGGGAAGGCAGAGCTGCATAGGTTTATTTTAGTCATGTAACCTTGAGGGGAGCAGCTTCAGAACCTCAGGCAACCAAGGAGAGTTTTTCCAAACCAAAGTCAGCCACTCCATCCTTGATAAGAGGAGGCCATGACAGAAGGGAGAGGAGGTGGGGGAAGTCTTGACTTCAAGGCCATTGCACAAGAGGTCTAAGAAGAGAGGTTCAGATGAAGGACTGTGCACTTTCCCACAAACCTAAAACTTTCCTGTGAAGGAGAAAGTGACTGTGAAGRAAAAAAAGAAACAAAAAAATCTTTGCAAAGTTTCCCTTTCAGTGTTTGACATCACACGTTGCATGAAGCAAAAGCAAAGCTTATGCAAGCTGGAGGTGAATAAATCTAAGCTGCTGCTCCTAGAGCCGAAGAATCCACAGTCACAGAATCACAGAATATYCTGAGTTGGATGGCACCCACAGGGATCATTGAAGTCCAACTCCTGGCCCAACTTTGGGCTGAAAGGGAGTCAGATACAGAATTTGACCTGGCTACATGACCAGTCCCTACTCAGATAAGTGGCACTTAGCAGAGCAAGGTAACAGTGGCAGAACCTTCTTACAACAGGCCARACCACAAAACTGAATCACATTTTGGCAGTAAAATCCAGCCTTTCTATTCTGTGACTCGAGTGGATAACACAGGTGGCATTTCACCTTCACTGCTGTAGTAACAGCAATATAATAGAAATTCATTCCAAACAGAATCCTTTCTGCAGGAATACAAAGATATGTTAATTACACARTGGTATTGCATTTGGATTCTAGCTATCCTAAATGATATTTTTAGGTCTAATTCATGTCCTGTTCATGTAAAATGAGAAGACAGTCTTTTGAAGGCACTGTAATTACATCTGGTCAAACTGCTATAACAAGAAAATCAAGCCATTATGAGTACAGGCTGGAGTCTGGGTAGACACTCAGCAAGCACAGACCAGAGCAGATTCACCACCCTGCTCTATTTACAAAACAGCAGAGATTACATTGTTCAATTCAATTGAAGCTGATTCAGAGTAACTTATTTAGGAGGTATATGCTACGCTGGTGCCACTGTCTCGGGGATAAAATTGCAAGTGTAAAATTTAATTTTCTCATTTTAAATCTTTAAGGTAAGATTGGAAGCACAGAATAAACATCAATTCATCATTATGCGCATCATGTATGACATTCCAGAACCACTGTTATGCTAACAACTTATGGWATATGTATTCCAGGAAAAACCATCACACGAATGGTACTATGGCATAATGAAAACTAAAGAGAGTCAGGGATGTTACTGAAAAGTATTAAAGCTTCCTTCCAACTACAATTCTAAGAACCTACAGATTTTTCATGTTTTATAGATTCTAGGTTTGATTCTTCTCTTCCTGAAAATGACTTTACGTGACAGGAATTAGGTAATAGTTACTCCTGTCTCACACAAAAGAGAAGTCAGAGTTTGGACACTGAGTGAATGCTACGAGATCCTCTGATCCTTTCACAGAGCTCACCTGAAGCRTTAGGAGAAGAAATCATCCCCATTTCATGCTATGTGTGAGTGCAAGGGTTCGTTTTTACTGCGTGAGACCCTGTGTATCTCAGCCTGAAAAGGACACTTCACAGGCTTACATCTTAGTGAACTGCTTTTAAAGCACTCCCATAACAAAACCTTGACTGATTTTAATGGTTACAGTTGGGTGGGTTTCTTAAACAGGAAAAAAGAAAACAAAAAAAGCAGTGCTTTTTTATATGTTTCCATAAAGACAGAAAGAAAAGCTCCTTTTGCTCTTGTTCCCGTCAACTACTCAGAATGAGCTTGGTCAGGCCACAGGCATTAAAAATGTGCAGTATCTAGAGAGATGCCTTTTAGGCAAAGACAAATAATGAACAAGCAAAAAATAAACTGTCACATTCAAGGCTGAATGGTTTATTTTAAAACACAGACTCCTCTTTTAACAGGCCAGTTTCTAAAGCCAAAAGGCATAAATTTCATAACTACAAATAGTATTTCATAAGGGAGAGGGAGAAGGAAGGCTGTTTGAGCCTCTCAAGGATCCCTCCTGCCCAAATTCCKATTTGTTTGGGACACCACTGGTACCTTGTCTGCTCCAGCAAGCCAGGGGAAGTGGCAGGAGGCCAGCTTCAAATGAATAGGATTCTGTGGGCCAAGCTTTCTGCATGGAAGAGAGCTCTCCATGGATATTCTGATAAAGGAAGCCTTCAGATCTAAAAATACCCACAGAAGACACAAACAAACTCAAAAGAGGCCAAAACTGATTAGCAGTTTTTGCATTCGATTTTAAACCATGCTTTAAACTGGAAGTGACATTTTGTCAAAAAGCCAGTTTTGCAATTCCTTTTATTTCATTTTTGTGACAAAACCCAGCAGCACGTCTTTTGCAGTTCTCCCTTATTTTTAATTCCATGAATAAAAGATTTTTCTGGTGACTAACTCACCCTGACTTTTTGGCCACCAATCCTGCCCTTTTTATTCCTTTAGGGAATGGATTTCCTTCCAAATTTAAATGGCAGGCCTGAAGAACACTTTAATGATGGCATGCTACACAAGTGGTACCATTCTTCCTTGAGGAGCTGATTTACCTGCCTCAAGAAAAAAATCCAGCGCTTCAATGAAGGAATTTAAATTATTCATAAAGAGCAAAAATCCCACATATTTGTCAAATGTTGTCATCCATTTCCTTAGATGATGCACACAGGCACAATAAAATAATACCATTTTTAAAACCAGYTAGCATTGAAGATAAGAATCATCAGTCACAGCAAACTTGGAGCAAGTCCAAAAGCARTATTTAGRGAACTTGGACAAAAAGGCGTTTGCTTAGCTTGAAACAAAAGAAATCCACTTTGTATCACCCTAACACAGGAAGAGACATCTTTCTAGAGATSTCAGCACTCCAAGTYACTTTAATTACAACAAACTTTGTTWCTCWTTTCARCAGTGTAACTATGACAACTACCCCACAGCAAAATAAAGAAATYATGTACCCAGTGAGGTCAATGAYAAGCCACACATTCATTTCAAGAGATCAAGATCTCAGCCCTGGTTTATTATCCTAAATTGGATACTATTACTCCATAGCAATCCAGAATTCAATTCAAACACTTGTAGCCAAGAGTAGCCAGTGTTCTTCAGATCAATGCACAATCCTACAATAGGCAATTGTGAAACAACCTAACAATGTGAAATTTCTTTAAAATCCAGCTCTTTCATCAGCATTAAATAAGCTCTACAATGAATCATTATCTATTCTCAAAAGTCATAGGAACTGGTGCCAGAAAACTGAAGGATAAAACATTTTTCTGTGCAGTAAAATTGAAGTAAGTAAGGCATTTATCACCTTCATTCTCAACTGAAAGTCAATGGACTCTCAAGAGTCTTGTTTAAAAACATATTCCCTCCATGCTCGGTGAGAGCAAGGCCACAGAGCTCCTGCCTGAGCACAAGAAAAGAACAGTCAAACTGGAATCCCAGAGCTGCTGGCACTCCTTACTGAGCTCACCATCAGGAGGGAGTTCTGACTGAACCTGCACACAGCTGGCTCATAAATGCTCTAAGCTCAGCTCAGCTTTCTCCTACTCTTCTTTCCAAAGGGTGGGGTTAGCTCTGAACCAGGCACAGATTGATGGAGTTGGGAAAGAGACCARAGGACAAGGAGTCAGAGTTCTGGCACTAAGTTTTCATCTAAGTATTCTGCATCTTTTATACACTGATGTTTTACATTTGTGCACCACACAAAATCAAACAAAGAAAACAAAGTAAAAATGTAAAGTCCATAAAGTAACCCTTGTCCTGAAGCAAATGGTACAGCCACTAGACAAAGAAATCAAACTCTAAAAAGAGGAAAACACACTGTAACAATGGCCATTGGATTGATATGGAAACATGTAATTTTGTCCCATCCATCCCTACGAGACATGCAAGCAAGCTCACAGCTTCTAACCATGTCTGAATCGTCAGAAAATGACAGGTTTGTACTTTCTTTCTTTCATATTACTGGTTCAGAGAGAGCACTGAAGCAATTTTAAACATGCTTCTGTGCAGTAACAGTGTTAGAGGGACGCTGTGTGTGCATATTGCAGAAACCAAAGCCAAAAAAAGACCTTTTAGACTTCAGCCTTGACATGTTCCATTTACACTTGGCATCACAAAATAATGAATKTGTGTGTTTACAGCAACAGAAAAGAGAGATGTCATTTCCTATAACCTCAGCCTGTGCGTGGTGGAAGGCTAAGGTGAGATCCTGGTGAATGCAGCACTTGTTTTAGAGGAGAGTGATGCCAGTCCAGCTTCTCTTCAAAAGTACTAAAAGATCCTCAGAATGCCACAAACCTTCAACAGAGCTCCTCCATGAATGTATCTCTGTCACAGCCAAGAGCCTCCCAAAACAGCACAAGAGAAAAGCACAGATGACTCCAAGAACATGGGACACCAAGAAACAGGGCCAAAAAAAGCACAATTTACATTATTCCAGACTTCTTATCATGGAATCATAGAGTCATTTATGTTGGACGAGACCCTTAAGATCAACTGTAATCTACCACTCTGCATGTCTTTTAAATTCCCCCAGGAATGGGACTCCACTGCTTTCCTGGGCAGCCTGTTCCACGGCTTGACAACCCTTGTGGTGAAGAAATTTTTCCTGATATCCAATCATAATCTCCGCTGGTGCTGTTTTTGTGACATCATCTTTCTTTATATCTCAAAGCCAGAATCTCATATTCTATGTATGTATACATACATAAAGCAGGAGTAAGAGACTGATTTTCACAAGTAGTGAAATTCAGGATTTGATGATAAACTTATTAATTCAAGGCTGTTTTCACCTATCTAGTGACATCCGTGTCTCTTGMCAGGAGGTTGATACAGCCCTTTGCCAGGAAGATCTGGTCACTTTTGACCTCAGGTGTACTTTTACACTGCTACAGAAGGCAGATCCAACCTTGTCAGCTGTGGAGCTGTGATTTTAACTCCAGGTAGCCAAGTGAAATACACAGCACCCCATTTGTCATATCCTGGTTTTACMAATGCTACTAAAGGAACCTTTGTAACTAGGATGAAAGCCAAAATCAAGGGAATGTGAGATAAATATTCATTGAGAGCACAACTAATAGGGTTTCATAGGGATTAAGTCAGGAAATTGGAAAACAGAGCATGAGAGAATATATTATTAAATTATGCATTTCTTTCAACTTATGAATATAAACTCAAATTGATAAACAAAACTCTAGGTACCACCAGCATTATGTAAAAAAAAGAAAAAGACCTAATTGTAAATACTGCACAATCATTTCATTAATTATGGTAAAGACATCTTCACCTCAATGCTTAAATTTTAATTTACCTATTGTCTAATCTGAAGGTGGAAAAAATACCATGATTAAATTGCACCCCACAAACACTCCCAGAAGATGATGTATCAGCATAAAGAAAGAATCACAATGGAAAATCAACATTTAATTTTCTATTATCAGAGCTTTGATGGTTTTAGATTAATAAATATCAGACATTGCAGGAGCACACACTAGTAACCATGGATATTCTTACTGGGCCCAATCATCAAGTTGCTCCCGGTAACGAAGATTAAACTCTGGCTCCACTGAAGTCCATGGCACAAAGGTTTTTCCTCTCATGCTCCTAAAGGTGCAGTCCAGAAGCAGGAGCAAGTATGAAACACCATAATAATTAATTTTATATTGGGGTAATTCTTCCTCCAGAGATTAACTGATGCAGTAACAAAACAATGAAAACTTAGGTCCTCCAATGTAATGTGAATTCAAAAAAAGCTTCTAATAATCTATCACTTGTAATTTAAACTTATTGAATATTTCCAGTTCTTATTCACCTGCTCTCATCCTAATCTTGCAGATGTATGGTCAGATGAATTTCAATGGGCCCACAGGGCACATTTTGAACAGTAAGTGTGAAAGAAATGAGTAAGTGCTAATAGGATTTTCAGAACTGTTTTCAAACAGGAATCACATCCAACAAGATTCTGAAAAAACTCACTTAACGCCTATCTGGAGTGTTAATGTCATGAATTTATAAAAAGACCCACATGAACAAATTTAAATGATACCTGTGATGAACTTAGCACATACCTTGTGATATAAATTCCAGTGGAACCTACAAGAATTTATGCATTAGTGATTAATTACAAAAGTCAGTGAACTGTGAGCCCAGGGCCAAGCTAGAATGGCATCACATGGAAAAGGCTTATGTATTTCTTTGCTCAGCCACAGTATTTTAGGCTGAACTGACAGAAGACAGGTGAAAGCAGCGATTAAAGGACTYCCATGCTGCTACGACCAACTGACTTTAGGGGTTTAATTTTCACTTTTGCGGTATTAAAACATAAGCTTTTGCGGATTTATCCATGATTCCATAATTGAGCTCAAAGCAGCTGGTTCATAAGCACAGACTGTGACTCAAAGCAATGATAAAGCCATCAGCTGCATCATTTCTGGCATTCACCACTTCCTTGGATTCCAAGGTCCTCCGTGCGGCCCAGGCCTCTTCCTAAGCATTTATTTTGCTGCTGCTGACAGAGGATGTATACAATAATGTTTTAAGGGAAGATTACCACCTTATAGTTTTAATTGTTTGCCTTTAACACAAACACCTGAGACCAAAACCCCAAACTTGTGACTAAACAAAACATGTAGCCMCTAACTGAGCCCAAGGCAGCATCAGCTCCAGGTGAGAGCTCAGAGTTCAACTCCTGCCTCTCAGTCCCTCTCTCATGTTTTTATTTGCAACATCATAAAGCTTCGCCTATGGTTTCTGTTACCTTATTTAGTGACTGAAACCTGCACTTCAGAAACACTGCACTTGTCTGGATAGGGACTGAAGTGATGTAAGGAAAAAGAGGTCAAGATGGSATTATATAAGGGAAGTATATAGTCAAGTAATTCCTACATCCTCTCAYATCTCTTTTATACTGCTGTGGCAGCCTCAAGCAGCTCCTGCCCTCTTTAAAGTTACTCGATGCTATTAGGCCATTGAAAAGGCTCTGGGGAGAAAAGGAATCTGTACCAGACATCATTAATTGAGATCTACCATATTCCTAGCTCCTGGTTGATAACTATATTCTTCATTACAGCACTTCAGCAGGAAATAGAGTAATAACTGCAGCACACCTGAGGGTAATACACTTGTAACTTCCATTTCCGAAAAAAGGGCAAACATATTGATTTCTCCACAAAGCAAAAGGAGCTTCAGTTCTGCAAGCATTTTCAAAAACCACTTACCTGTCTTGTGACACAGCATGACCAGCAGCAGCACAAGCCAGCTGTGGGAACTGGGCAATAACAGGAAGTCAAAGCACGTAGAATCCACACATGGATTTATAGATCCTTGTGACATAAACATTTCCAAGATCCACACAGGGAAGGAAAGAAAATTAAAATGAAAAAAGGCAAGGAGAGAAATTCTGGGGCCAAGACAACACCAGAAGGCTCAGAAAAGTTCTAAGATGCAGCAGAGTAAGAGCTCATGTCTCCGCACTCGGCCTGTGCACTACAGGGTTTAAGCAGCACAAGTGTCTTTATGGGATCTCTGAACTCATTTGAGCCATCTCCTCCATGACATGGGTTGACAGTGCTCTGAAAAACATACTGTACCATCATGGTAGCAGGGCCAGGGCAAAACTCTTCAAGACTCATTTCAGCAGAGGCAGCATTAAGACACTCAAATATACATGTTTTGTTCAGAGGAGCACCTGCAGTATGCTTTGGCAGTATTCCAGAGCAACAAAAACAACAAAGCTCTCCTTCTTCACTCCTAAGAAAGTAGAGATAAGCACCACAGAAGGGTCTTGSCAGTTTCCTTGGGCACCTGGAGGAATAAAGAAATGGTACATTGCCTCTTGTTGCACAAATACCAGTCAGTTTTTGACAGTCAGTGCAGCTTCCAGCTCTCTAAGCAAGAAGAGGCTTTATCATCTGAAGCATGAGAAGGATGTCAGGATTCTGCTCATGACTAATGACTTCATGCTGTAATGCTTCAGGACTACACTTTGAGTTAAATAACTTCTGAAAATTAACTGAAGAGTTACCCAAGCATGAAGAGAGTGAAAAGCTTCAGGACTGCATCCTGCACTTCTAGATGGACATCAATATCTGCCTCAACGTCTCCCTTCAGCCTGTAGCCTCTGGTGTTGTGTGAGGTGTGGACATGGGGGAGGGAAGGGAAGAAAAAAAATTAAGAGGAAAAAAGGGAAAGAGAACCACTTGAAAAGAGATAAGTAACTGGGAAAAATAAAAAGCTGGCTTGTGCAGTAAAAAGCTCAGTGTATAGAATCAATTGAMGCTTTCAATACAAGGGAACAAGGGTCTCATTTCAGCTGCTGATCGGTTTAGATTGACAGCCACAATAAAAAAAAATCTGTGTTCCATGGCTTCATCTCCTGATTATTAAGAACAGCTTCTACTAATGAGTATTTGTTTCCTTAAGATAGATTCAATACASTTTGTGATTTCTCACCTGATGAGCACTATTCAGACAAAATTCACAATCAGAGCTCATAATAGCTTTCACATATTAGAAGACTTTTATGTCAACAATMCCCATAGCTCACAAAATCTAATCCATTGAGGAAAACTTTTCAAAAGCATATGGCCTCAAAAACAACTCAAACAGAAGAAAACTCCCAACTAAAAAAGAAAAGGAAAGTTTAGAGAAAGGTCCATAGCTACAGGCACCCACATTTTACAAGACTGAAAGGAATACAAACAAGTAGAAAGAACAGCAAGTTTGGGTATTGCCAGAACTGCAGCTTATCTGTAGCTGTCCTAACTCTCCGAAAAGCCAAGAGCTGCCCACCTCTGCTCCCTGGATACCATCAACAGCTGACACTGAAGCATAGCATTACCAAAGACTGACTACGTCAGGATAGCTGTCTCCCATTTATCTTCTCTGCCATCATGAACTTGTTTGTGCAGATCCCAAAAGAAAATCTGGCACAGAAACTGAAGCAGAATTGGAACAGCCAGAGGAACAAATTTTTCCCCTTTCTTTTGGACAAAAGCAGGCAGTGAATAACTGCTGAATTTAGCTAATAAAGGGAATAGTTATGTGTGCAGCCCCCTCCTTCATTAAAAAAAAAAAAAGAATAAATTCAGTTGCTCTTAAGCAAGAACACAAAATATGCAAATGCAAAATCTGTGTAGTAAGAATCTATGCTGAAAAGTGTCTAAATGGGCAGTATAGTATTTTCCTCAAACTCCATATGGCCAACCCATTGTATCAGACCCTCATCTGATTCAAACTGCAGCATTTGTGTCATGGAGATTGAAGCAGCAGCAATACACATCTTCCCACATGCTCCTGTCCCAACACATATGGCTTGCTCATTTACATGGAAGAAACAGAAAAAAGGCTGCAGGCATGTGGTTTTGCCAACMGTTAATTACTGAAAGCAGAATTTCTGCTCTCTGGGATGCAGAAATCACAATTGCTCTTCCTGCTGGGACCAAGACAGATATTCTCCCCTGTAGGCATGCACAAAGCAAAGGTTAAGTCCTCCCGTACGTGCCTTCCTCATGGCAGTAAATGAACACCATTGCTATGCTGCTGCCAGTCACTGAAGCTCAAAAGCTGGCCACCAGGCCTGACAAAATCTTTAATAGCTCTGTAATCACTGCATGCATGCCTCAGTTGCTTCCTTTTGCTCTGAACTCTTTCTTAAGGGTGATTGGGGACTTAATGCTTTGCTTGAGGTCAGAGCTTAGTGCATGTGTGGTGTGTGATAGACCGATGGGATATATGGTGCCTTCCCTTCATGCTTAGGGAAGATCTTATGGTCTGCCAGGATCAGTCAGCTCACACTCCTTTCCCTTCTCTCCTGGAAAAAGGAACAAAGGGCACATGCAAAGCACATGCAGCTTTTGAAGATGAAAACAAGAGTATGGATTTCAGCAGCAAAAATGCTACACTGTGGTCTCTTCTCCCAGGGCATTTACAGAGTCCTGAACACTCTGACCAGACACATACCCCTTTTATCATCAGACAGACAATATGTGCTGGCCTATTCATAGAGAAAAATTACTCATCTAGCTGCACATTCCCTGCTGAGAACCTTGATTCTCCTTCAGGGTAAGGGAAACTCACTCTGAGTTGATTTAGTTCTTTCTGATGGAGCCCTGGGAGCAGACTACGGTGATACTGCAGAACACCCAGCAGGAATATCAAAGGAACTGAGCCTGACAGCAGAGGAGGGTAATTCACCCTCCAGCAAAAGCCACACCAGGATAGATCTGGGGGTCTTAYTTAAAGAGACTTTAAGGGCAGAGCTCTGATCAAGAACTTGCAGAAAAAATTTAACATCCCTCATCTTTGCCTTGGACTACATCTAAGCACTGCAAGTTCTTCCTGCATGACACCTCTTAAAATACCGACCTGCAAAATTATGTAGTCCCAATCTTCAACCAAGATCTTGTTCAGCATTCAGCTGCATACTGGAGACACAGTCCTCCTTGTGTGACACACGCAGTGCCTTGTCCTCACCTGTCACTGACTCCCATCACACTGCTTTCCTGCTGGTTCCCACTGCACTAGCACAGACGTATGCTACTTGTTTTCACTGTCAAGGCCTTGGCAAAGCCATCCTTTCCCTTGCCATCAGCTCTTCCACAAACATCCCAAGCTACAAAGCTCATCCCGAGCTACATCCGAGCTCTTCAGTTAGCAGCCTGAGGGCACAGCGAGGCCAGGAAATGAACACCCTGCTCAGACRGGCCAAAGCTTGGACACTTCCACAACAACAGCACCGATGATATCAGCTGCTTCTAATGCCCCAAAAGGTCACTCAGTAGTGAAAAAGTGTCAGGTCTGTCTTTGCCCTGACAACTCTCTAGTCACATTCCACTGCAGCCACTCTGCCCAAAGCAGGGCTCTTGCCACATAGGGCCACTTGTAAATGTCTTCTGCCATCTGTAGCATTCCCTCAGGTTTTCATCCAATGCAGCCATAAATATGTCTGATATTTCTCTCTGGGTAAGATGCTAATTGCCACGACATTCTTCCATAACTGATCTAGCGTTTGCAGCAATGGATTACAGAGCAAATTCAGCTTTCACTTCACTGTAGAACACAGGCCATTTGCAAATATGCAGTYGATAACTAACAACTCAAGTGAGGCAAATGCATTCAGCAATTCTGTATTTGACTTCTGGGGCAAAGAGGACAAGAGGGATGGTGAGGCACCTCCCAGTCAGAAAAATTAATATTTAAAATAAAGTTCAAAAATCAGGTACAAAATTCTGGGAAAACCACAGTTAACAGCAAGACTGAAGGGTTACTCCAGGCAGCAAAGCAGAGTTAAGACTCCATAATGATCTGCAATGATCAGATGATGCAAATCCCAGCATGTGGCATCAGAGCCAGGCAGCCAGCACAGGGAGTCTGGGCATCACCCTCTCCCTCCCCAYACTACATCCCCATCTGCTGCGAGTTGGCCACGAGCAGCAGCCTCTCTCAGGCACAGACCCATCTCAAACAAATGCCCACAGAYGACATATTTTATTTCCAGCATCTACTTTTCCATTTGTACATTGTTCAGGAGCCAGGCAGAAAAGCTGGAGACAAATGTTGACAAGTGAGCTTGGAGCAGATTACCAACTCTGAAATACTCAAAGAGGTGTAGGCTATCTACAATTCCCCATGACAGTGTACAGGAAAACTGCTGACTTCTAATATAATAACTTGTAAGGATAAAATGAAATTTAAAAAAAACATGCAAAACTGCAAAGTCACTGTCTTGTTAACATTTGCCACAGCAACACAGATAAGCAACGGGTATAAATGGCTTTCTTCCTCAAGTTTGGGAGTCAAACATTGCTAGACAGGAAGCGGATCTTCACCTGAGACAATCACTGTCTGTGCACAGCACAGACCTGTGCAATCACTGACTAGGGAGCAACAATCACATCTGGCAAACAGCAAAATAAATTAAAAAAAAAAAAAAAAAGTGTTCATTTTCACACTTGCATCACGGCTTTAGACAGCACCCTCATTTTTCAATTCATCCAAAAATATCAACTTCTGTAGCATTCATTTACACAACTATCAAACTTTTGCATTAAACTCAATGAAGCTTTTGAAAAGACCTTTACCATTCCTCATTCGAAAAAGTAATATAATTTCAATTCTATTCTTCCCTTAATCCTGAGGAGAAAATTTGAAAGGCTTATCAACAATAAAAAAGTAAATGTCACGTAGTTCTTTTACCTCAAATAATCCATGCAGTCTGATCCCAGTGCTGTATTTGCCAACATCTCTATAGCAGTTTAGTATGAAGTGATCACAGCCAAGGCCTGAAAGCTGGTTTTCTGGCAAATTTCYGTTTCAATGCAGAAAATGTAGAGGGCTCAAAGAAAAACTGCTACRTTTGGTGTGGATATGCTGTTCATATTCTAATACTTTGATTTTATAGTTTTAATAGGAGTGTCTATAGCTTCAGTAGGTGTTAAGATAGCTGCATAGCTTTGTAGTAGCCTAGATCCACACACCAGCCACAATACTGTCATCCAATATTCATTTCACTTGCTGGGAGTAACAAAAGAAGGATCAGACTCTTTTTTTTTTTTTTTCAAATTAGGAAAACCAAAACTGCTTAACAACTTACATTAAGTTCCTGGTATGGACAGTAAAACTTAGCAGAGGGAAAAGAATTCTGTGAGACTCAACAAGAGAGAATGATTTTGTTTGAAGTAGCTGGATAAATTTATCTTTATAYTTCATAGCAAGATAATGAATGAGGAACAAGRCACATTTGTCTGAGTTTCCTAGCAKAGCGAATGTCTCAGCAAGCAGTGGTATTACTGACAGCACTAGAAAATTTCAAAATGCAATGTGTCTTACTATCACATAACAGAGTGGATACCACAGCAGTGAAGGCATTATCTCAACTSTACTGAAATCACAGATTTTACTGATACCCTATGCATTCTCAGCCACGAGCTGAAYGCATAACAAAGTTTCTGACAACCAAACAGTAATTCTGTCTCATCTCACTGTTCAACGACTGCAAACCAGGAGTTTAGGAGCACTTTTCTCAGCTCAGTGGAAAAGCAATACGAGTCTAAAAGAGAATGTGTCATGGAGTGTTTCACAAGAAGAGCAGGATCTTTAAGCTGACTACCAGGAAAGAGCTGTCAGCAGTGGTAGTGAAGGGCAATGAAGATAAGCACTTCTGTGGCATAGACTTCTTGAAGCTGCTAGTGCAGAAAGCTCCAGTGACARAAAAATGCAAAGTTGCTTTGGTCCTAGATGCACAACAGCCTAATTAACCGTATTTAACATATAGCCAGTSTAGGGGTTTCAAAAGTCAAGTCAAATCTCACAGGACCCAGAAGGAAGGACTTGTGCCAGCTTTCACTGAATAACCTTCATATTTTCCAGCAGGTTAACAGGCAGCCACACTGGTGCTGCTCATGCCTCTTCCACAGCTTGCTTTCCAGGGCAAGAGCTGATTTTAACCCYCTTTACAAGGCAGTCACTTGCAGTCACCACAATGTTCCCTGTGATCATGTCTCTCCTCCATCCCAAAAGCAGAAAGGGTGCTCCCATTTGTCTGGGGCAGAAGGGAGCAGCTGTGGGTATCAGTGCCCTTAGAGAGCCGACAGCAGCACTGCTCTGACTCCACAGCATGGGATGCTGTAGGKAGACAGCTGGAGTTTCTGTACGTGTGCCACATGCAAAAGCAGCTGCATTAACCTTCCTGTTWGATCACTTGATTGAATTCAGTGACTCACAGACAAAACAGAGGAATCTACATGTTCCTTTTTGTTCAGAGGCCGTCTTCTCTGAGCCACAGTGCACACAGGGTAATGTCTGTGGGGTAACCCRGAGTGCAGAGTGAGTGTGAAATAGCTGTCTATGTGTCAAGCTGTGTAACAACTTCATCATCATCATTCCCACAGMCAACACCTGGCATGGGTAAAGTAGGACAGTGGTTCAGATGAAGGGAAAAAAGTAAGYAGAAGGGTGGCAGATTGTCTTTTTGGAGCACCCTGAATTTAGTTCTATCCAACTCTCCCAGAAGAGAAAAAGAGGCTTCACATKCACCAACCTTTCTGTTTGGTAGCACAATGCTCTGGCCAGTGCTTGCACATTTCTATGGTACTCTCATGCCCCAGAACMGTGCAGCAAAATACAGGACACTTGCACTACAGATATATCTGGCTGCCACACAATCCCATTTGTTCTCAACACTTGCTAAAAAACTTGTGCCACACTGGAGCTCCACACTGATACCAGACTGACGTTTGCTTTTCTACAGAGAAGTATAATTCTAAAGAAATATATGGATAAACAGACTTCTCTGTAACTTCTCAAACACAAACCAATCTGCCCCAAGCTT
This sequence comes from Malurus melanocephalus, assembly GCF_030028575.1. NCBI lineage: Eukaryota > Metazoa > Chordata > Aves > Passeriformes > Maluridae > Malurus > Malurus melanocephalus. Next base: position 2,087,780 of record NW_026623323.1, on the reverse strand, counting down.
AAGAGAAATACACAGGACATAGAAGAGTTCAACATTTTTAGGTGAAAATCAGGTGTTTTAGCATTAGAGGTACTCATGGTTTTCACACTACAGCTGTCGGCAGACATTGCTCTTTTCTGGTTATTCATTAAATCATTAAAGCTGCCACTTGCAGTCAGTGGAAAGGAATCTCTAAGAGAAGAGGTTRGTGCAAGTACTGCAAAATACTGGTGTTCGGTTACTACTAGCTAGACAAACTAAGGAGCAAAGGGTGTTCATCTACCTCCCACGGCTACAAGTTACGTACAACATTTTGTGAGCAGTTTTAAAATCTCAGTAACTATCCCCACTTCAAAAGCTTTAGTTAAAAGAATTTCTCTCATAGCACATCTAATTGAAACAGGTGTATTCCCATTGTGAAGTGTGGTAGGAGTGTAGCACGAACTGGCAATAGCTTCAATTTGAGTCACCTTTTAGAGATGTCATTTCATGGATTTCAACTAAATTACTTCTGATTTGTGCTACTGTAAGAAAGAAAAAAAAAAAAAAAGAAGAGCTTTCATCTTGATTTTGAACCAGGGAACTCAACAGCATTTACACTATTGACTGCAGTGAGTGCCAGATTCAACTCAGCACCTGAAGAACATCATTTTTAGGAGGTGTAGTAAATTCTATTGCACCTTCCCAGGAGCAAAGATCCAGATGGACAAGTTTCTGCTACTTTTTTTTGCTGTCCACTAGTTAGTCTGAAAACATTAATAATGAAGGGTGAGTCTTAAAAAAGAAGAAAGCTATTTTGGAAATGTCTCTCCCACTGAGCACAAGTAGAGTGGAAGTGCTGATGCGATTCCTTTACCAGGCATTAAGACCAGGGTGAGACTCGATCCTGGAAACACCACATGGTAGCTTTTGCTTTTATTGCCTACTAGAAGAGCAATTTCATGAGAGACAGTGAAATGACTATGTAGCAGTGATGAATCCTATCATCCATGTGGGGAACAAAGTGAGAAGCAGAGATTTTAGGTAACAGTGCCAGAAAAAGTCATTAGGCTTGTACCCAGACATGACTATGGCTGGAATGTGAGCCTACTCTTCATTAGGCTGCTTATTATGAAACTGTTTAAATCTTGAACTATTTAGCATGTATGAATATCCATTTTTTTCCTAATAAACAGAGGGAAAAGCAGCATTTAAATAATCATAAAACAAATTGAATAACTCAGCCCAGTGTGTTTTCTGGWTTCTTAACAATTTGCCATGGCTAATGGTCCTTGCTTTCACCTCACACCATTAATTTTGAAAGTCATCATTAATCTCCAAGAAAAGCATTGAGCTTTGATTATTACTGCTTAATTACATGGAAAAATAGACAGACTGTCAATATTAATTTGCTTTACAACAGGCCAACTGAGTTATCTTCAATTCTCAGTGCATTCTACAGCTGTCATTTTATGCCAGGTAATAATCAATAAAATTGTTAATTTAAATGAAGCTTTTTACTATGGAGATAGAAAATCCTTATTTCAGCTCATGAGCACTCATACTTTACTACCCAACTCCTAATGTATTGTTTACCATATGTGAGCCCTCAAGGTAAAACCATTGCAAGCTTTACCTTGACAATTCCATGTAAATTGCTTGAAGTTATGCATGGAAATCTCATAAGACAGGTTCTGTCTTTCAGGGAAATGGGAGAATGTTCTAAAGACTCAAAGGACAAATTTAAGATCAAGGTCATGAGAGTAAAGGTGGACTTACATATTTAAATCAGAAAATTCTAACTAATCAGACAAGCTGGAAACGCTTTACATTTTTATGCACTTATTTGGAAATCTCAGCTACCCCCTTAGACTTTAGCTTTCCCCAAGCMTTCAGGGTAAAGCTTGGTGAAAGTGTCATGTTTTCTTCATCAGAAAACAAAAAATTTCATTACTTTCCACAGCTAGCCACTGAACCACTAAGGGGCAAAAAAATTCTGAATGATGAGAATAAAAGGCAGTTTTTGCATGTACTTGTCAGCCAAAGCTCGGTAAATTCTGACTGCATGTCATGCGTGCAATAAAGTCTTCTTTTGCTCCTTCATCACTTTGAATAGTGAAGACATGAGGCTTGAAATACTCAAAATCTCTATATTTAAAGAACTCTCCTGCCTAAGCACATGGAGGACAAAAGGAAGGGGGAAACAACATACTSAACTGCAGTGAGCTGGATTTCTTCTACAGTATTAGTAGCAAGGCTCCCATTAAAGATGGCCATGGGAATTCGTACAATGGAGGGAGAGCAGGAGGGCACTGAAGCACAGTCCTCACAAGAGTCAGAATTGGTTTTTATACAATTTGCACTCTTCCACCATTTGTGTTGTATCTATAATGTGAATGATGGAACTACGTACTGAAAATGACTTCCAGAGACTCTATCATTGATTCAGCATCAAATAAATTGACATCACCAGATGTTAATCTGCCATGCTCCTAAAACCCCTAAGGGCTCGTACCGCTTTCCCAGATAACCTCACACCCTTTCAAATCTACCACTGAAATGAGGGCATCTTGCTATTTCCTAACTGAAAYAAACTGAGCAGCACCACAAGTCCAGAGCTTTGCTCTTCAGCCTAGTACTAACACAGCAATTAYTATTCTATCTCCAACAACCACTAAAGTATCGACAAGCAGAATCCCTGTCCCCTCTATCCCCTTCAACCCCTCCTCTTGAGCACAAACCAACCCCATTCCTTTATCCTTCACAGGTCATGTTCTCTAAAATTCARTATTATTTCCCAGCTGTTGTTGCATTTGAACCATCTCTCAACATGTCAAGATCAATTTGTCAGCCTTAGTAAAGGCCRTGAGATGTCCTGGTGAGACACCACAAACATGCAGCCCAACAGATTCCTGCTTTGGTCATCAATCTTCCCAGAGAAGCAACTGAACAACATTCTCCTCAAAGCCAGGCAGTGTTTACACCTGAGTGAGTTTACAACTCACTTCAACATATAACAATGTTATTAACTTATTATAGTTAATTCTTGCTTAAAAAATAAGATAGAATGAGGAATGCTACTGATGAAAGCTCCGCAGTRGAAGATGACAGACTAAGATTACAGATGAGTCTCTTTTTAATGAAAACATTCCTCATTTCTTTGAGGTTTCTTTCTTCTTCAGGTGGGGAGAAACTGCTCTTTCCTGTGATTGCTTTTTTGTTCTCATATGAAGTACGCTTTCCTCCCTCTCATTATTGAAAAGCACATTCACTTATATTTCCACTTTAACTTCCTTCAGAGGATAAAAGACAACAACAGCAAGCAGAGAGCAAATACTACATCAAACCAGAAGCCAGCCAATTTAATTCAGCTCAGGAACATGGGAGATTTGAAGTGAACAATTTTTGTGACATGGGGAGTAATGAAAAGTCGACAACATGAAATGGAATTCTTTTACCATTACAAGCAAGTGACAAGTTTTTGGGTCACATCCTATGATTTAGATTGACTTGTAGAGGCAGAACCCCAAATCTTTGTCACTGAGAAAGGAAGGGTATACTTCACCTTCAACCAAGTTCCCTAGCAGAAAAAAACAACATGAGAGTTAGTAATTCTTTGGCAAAAGCTCTAAACYCAGTCCCACCCACTGTTTTTCACTGCGTAACTTCTAAATTGTTAATGTATTACAGTAAAATTCAAGATCAAGTGTTTTCACAACATCACCTTTTATTATATATCTTACACGTGGCAAGTGAGCTATTTAAGTTTTAGCATATAAAGCAAAGAGCCCCAAGGGAAAGCCAAAAGCATACTCTGATCATATTGATGTATCTGTATTTTATGAGGGAAGGTGAGAGAGAGAGATTTCCCTCTCTTCTTTAAGCTTTTCATTTATCATGCCAAAATAATAAGCACAGAGTTCACTTTTATTCTAAGGACAAAAWAATTAGGTCACATTCACACATCAGATTGTCAGTGGACTAGTATTTTCTAATTCTAGATCTCCAGTGCTGGATGCTCCTATCTTCYCTTTCTCTATCTCTGTCTTCCACTCCCCAATCCTCCAAACATTCCCACTCCTCAAAAGCTATTTATCAGTTCTTAGAACCACAGAATTCTTCTGCCTTTTTAAACGGCAGAATTTGTCTCTCAAATGATTCTAAAATAATCAGTTCTTTCTCCTGATTAAAATCCTTGACCTCGAACAACTATGTTTTGGCCAGTCAAACAGTGACAAGAGCTAGAGATTGTGAATACAATTTAAAAGACAAAGGAGAGTCAGCAGAGGGAGATGACCCRGTTTTGGACTCACCTCTGTTACGAGAACCTTGATGATGCACATAGGCACTGTCAGAGGCATATGTCCCCTTGCTGAATCACTGCTATCCAGGGTTCCACTCCTGTTTGCTCCATCAGCCTACCACCCTCTCTCAGCCCCAGCTGGCAGAGGGGAGCACTGCTCCCAGTCCAGGGCTCAGCAAAGGTGCCAGGCTGCAGAACCAGAGCTGGCAAGCTGGGGACGGGGAGGCAAACCACAATTTAAACCCCTAACCAAGTACACTTACAATCCTGCACTTACAATCAACTGCTTTCAAGCCTTCCATGCACATCTTAAAAGCCACAGCAGATTTGCACACTGCTGTCAGCCCATTTGTTCCTGTTCCAATTCTATTTCACTGCAGCATTTGTTTCATGCTGCCACCAAGAACATGCTTCAGCTATCCTGCTGTTAGTCAGTCTCAAGCACAAGGGCAGAGCCAGCTCTCTCCATTAGGTCAACAAGGCATGACCATCCCCAGCTTCCTCAAGGCCCTGTCCCTTCACAGATCTCTAATTATGCACAAATCCCTGTGTAATTTTCCTTTMCTCTATGCTCTAGCAATAGAATAAACGATTCTCCTTCTTAACCAGCAGCTGCCTGGAAAGGACCACATAAGTTATTCACAATTTTTTATAACTGAAACAAATCAGCTAAGTGGTAAAAATAACAAGCACTGCCCATGGTTGAAAGCAAGCTTAAAGACCTCAAGCGGAGAAGTAACACATATATTTGCAGAGGCAGAGRGTACACCCAACCAAAAATATCCCCTGTTATTCACATGCCAATCCTCCTCAGCAACTGCTTCGCTTGCTGAAGACCACTGGAAATAAGTGAAAGAAAAAGAAAACAGAGCCTGATTTTTCATACGATTTTTTCTGTCATTTACTTCCTGAGATTGGTCACTTTATCCTGATTCTTTCAGGGTTGCTATGTGACGTACAAGCTGAACTTTCATTTACTCAAGTGATATAAAACAAAGAGCCAAATAGTCAGACATGCTAGACCTTCTGCAGACTCGCAACCCAGGAAGCATTAAAACCAGAGAGGCAAAAATCAAACTTTTTTTTTCCACTAGMGTGGTTCATTTTACTACCCTGGACATCTTCAGGGAAGATCTTTCTTTCCGGATGCTTTCCAGATTGCAGGCAATACTGCAGAAAGTAGAAGCCCAAAATGAAAGCATCTGTGATAGCAGTTTGCAGCAAAAATTAGCTTTTTTGACACTAAGCTTGTTTGAAGAGCAGCAAGCCCTCATCAGCTACATGTGGCACCAGAGATGTCAGGCTGACCTAGAACAAAGTGCCCACGGTGCTCTCTCCACACAACCCCGACCACCAGAGCTGTAAGGWCAGCCCACCCTGGCACAGTTCTGGGCAACAACACCTTCACCTGCCTGAGGCTTGCTGTATTCTCCCTGTTTGCTACATCACAACTCCTTYAGGCAGAGCTAAATGTCATCCACCATGAAGATGCTGTTAGTTATAGAATCTTTCACTCCCCTTCCAGTGAAAAATCTGKGATGAAAATGAAAGAAGTAAGAAAATATAGCACTCACAACATTGGTTTTTGACATTTTAGGTGAATTCTTTTCATGGTGCTGTTACAAAGTAGATCAAAAGTATATGCTCAGTTCTGATCCTAACAACATAAACCCCATTATACTAAATCATTTCCCCATGAGGGATTTCAATATATATGAAACTGTCAAGAATCTCCATTACACACCTAAAGGGTACTATGTTATTTACAAAAAAATAAAGTAAAAAATAGTAATATAAAACCTACAGAGAAGTGGGAAAGAGAAATGAACATGTACAACTAGAGGCTGAGAAATTTCTAAATAGCAAAGRGTCAGGAAAAAATCTCAGGTTCTATTGTGAGCATTTCTATTATCTTTATGAAAGAGTAAAGCACAGGGACTTCTATCTATAAATGTCATACAGGTTTTATTGTTTGTCTCACTACCAGCCTATTTCAATTTTCACTGACCTGTTGAAGAACAAAACAAAACACAAACCCCCCCAAAAAATAAAAATAAAGAAAAAAGAATTAAAAAAAAACCCTAAACAACAAAAACAACAAAAACAACAATAAAAAACCCCAGGCATATCAACTACATAGGATGAGACTACTAAAAACATTGCTCTATACTTTACCTTCAAAAGATACAGCATTTAAACCTTCTGAATTGAATATGCACAGAAKTACCACTACCTACTTTCATAAGCTAATAAAGAAACCTCAAGGAAACATAAACCATATGCTAAGTTAAGCACATGCTGGGACATGAGTAATGACTTTGTGTTTCTTCTTAGAATTGCTTTAAAATATTCATATCATATAATCATAAAACATCTTGAATTTTCAAGCASTTGAAAGGAAAAACAACCGATCCTAAACAGCGAGTTCCCCATTTCCAAGTACAAGCCTGGATCCAYGGGGGTCTGTATTCTTTTGCTAGGTGCAGAGTCTCAGGCTGATTCGTGCCTTGACTGCAACAGAGTTATACTCAACAAGCACTGAACGTAACTCACACTGTGTTCTCATCACTTTGCTCCCTTTTCTCCACCTTAATTCATCTTGCCTGAAATAATRTATTTATTATAAGGGTCAAAACAAGCCTTTGAACTTTTGACTCAAAAAGGTYTTCCAAATTTCAGCCTGTAACATTTCACAGGCCTTGCGGAACCCCTTACATAAAGCAACAAAAGGATCACSTACAATTGTGGGTATCTTTTAAACTGATGACAATCAGCATTATAAAACACTGTCACTGTAATATCTGAGATACATAGAGCATAAACAGGCAAACCGTTTAAAGTCCACTCCACAAATGATAAAGTGATTCTTTGGTCTACACCTTAAAATTTTTCATTGCTTCACTTCCTGAGGACATTTCTCAAACTCCATGGCCCACTAATAACAATAGATACTTGTCTTACGTTACAAACTTTTCTTGTTGCTCATTTCTTACTAAACAAGACTGAAAGCAGGAGGATCAGACCATCTCCATAGTTAGCAGTGGATTCTAAACCAATGAAAATGGCGAATTTACTTCCCTATCTATTCTGAGTCTCCTCTACCCAAGACGTTTTACACATACTTTTCAATAGCAACCGTTTAGGACACTGTATTCTCACACATGCCTGGTCTCTGATTTTTGATTGCTCACTAATACCTATAAAGCAGTCAATAAATAAATCTTAATGGAAAAAGCCACAGGGATTAAAAGGAAGTGCTGTATTTTGCATATTTTTGTACTATTCCAAAACAGTGCAGTAAGTTGCATTCTTTTACCAACTTTATTTTTTGTTTTGAGGAAAACATTTGCCTTCTGTTCTATTTTTTAGACCAAGAGCCATTTCTACACCACTTATCCTTGTCAAGTGCACCGCTTCCGTTGTCTGGCCCAGCAGAGCTCCACAAGCAGCAGTTAATTGCAGGGTATCATTAGAGGAAAATGAGGAAGGTGTAGATCTGAGCATGAAAGTGGTTCCAGTTAAACTCCTTCCAGCTGTGTATCAGAGGAGGCACAGRGTCTCCAACACAACAGTAAGACTGCAGCCAAGATAGCAACCTGTGACTCAACTACAACAGCCACTATTTGTCACCCTGGGCTAATTTTTCCACACCTCATTCTGCATTATGGGAAGACCAGCTCTTCCTTCTCACTGTTTCCAACACCCCTCTTTGCAATGCATCACTACATGGTAAAAAAAATCACTACAGAAAGATACAGCTCACCGAGGTAACGATACACAGCTTCTGGCCAGATTACTCTCCTCAGGCCTCCCTTTTATCTTGGGTTATGTATGCAGCAGTGTCGAGTCAACAGGGCTCTGAGTGAGCTTGCTTGGCCAGCAGAAGCCATGTCAGGTAATCACTGAGAACAACTGCACCTGCAGTGTTGTCAAAAATCACACAGCTGGATTATACTAAAATGCATTAAAAAATTCAGTGGATGGAAGCAGGTTTTAGAGTTAACTTGCACACTAACAATTCCCCTGCTGCTCCTCTCTGCCTGGAAAGYCAGTGTAACAATACACAGGAGAAAACATTACTTTTTCTTTAGAAAAGAAAACCATCATTTTTTTGTTTTTAATACAATGAAACACATACATAAAAATAAAATCCCATGAGACAGTGGCAAAGTCCATGTTATAACAGCTAAATTTAAAAATAATTTAAGAAAAATATACAAAAAGATAGACAGGCTTGATACTGCAAAGTTACAAGTATTCCATCCTTGCACTAACAAAGCATTTCTGACACTTCTTGGTCTTTAAATCCATTAATTTTTTCCACAGATCCCTGCAGAACTAGATAAATGCTCAGAAGTATGTATGTGCTTAAGTGCTGTGCTGGGTAGGAATTAGAGCAGTTTGAGCTCTGCAAAATCAAGGATTATGCTTAAATCTTCTGTGTCTGATTTTATTCCAAAGTGCTAGTGTTTACCTGAATGTCTTATTTTTCCCTCATTCATTTCTGATAAATCCAAAGTGCATATAGTTATATTTAAGACTAAATATTTGCTCCTACATGTCACAATTAGAGACYAAATGAAAAAGGAGGAAGAGGCTTTTATAGGGCTTGGAAGTGCACATATCTTGACCTGATTTCTAGTATTATAAGCTGAAAASTTTTTGACACTGATAAAATTAGTGCACAATCCCTTTATGATTTTAGTTTTCTAGCAGAAGACTTTTATAAAGAAGGACTAAAAATTATTCCATTTCTAAASATGAGACAGGATCAACTCCCATATTAATTCCTTTTCCCACTCTCACTTTGTTTYGTGCTATGCTGATGCTGAAGCTGTAGTGTGCCCATGAAACACATAATTTCCACAKAAGTTATCCATGTAAAAAGCAATGGAAATAGATGTTTTCCTCTGCACAGCGAGGATKGATCAGAAGGTTATTTGACAGCTACACAGCCAAAGCATACTTTCATCTCAGAAGAAAGTATTCCATAGGCAACAGAGCTACCGATGGCAGTGTAGTAGCTACTTATCAGTGCACAGAGAAAAACAAGCCAAATGCAAGCAAGGAAAAAGCCATGACTGATAAACAAATCACAGTCAATAAATCACACAAACAAAAACAGGCAAAGGAAGCAACAAGTCATGACTACTCTGACACTGCCCTTGTATCATCTGTACGTACTCACTTTTCATACATTGTTTTCTTCTGAAGCCTTAAGTCTTCACTAATTGCCAAGGTAGTGAGATTTACAAAGAATTCATGTTATTTCACCTTAACATCAAATAAACATGCAGGTGAGAGAAAAGCAAGCCTATGCTATCCAGCCTCCAYTGAATGAATCCCTTTGTGCTGCACGATTCAGGAAKGGAGGSTTTTGGGRTTGTTTGGGGTTTTTTTATGTGGACTTATAATAAATAACTAATTAACCTGTTGCATAGAAGAGGCTTTCAATTGTTTCAATGCCTGGAAAGATGTACTTACAAGACTAAAAATCCCCAAGAAAGTAAAATGCAAATTCAGGTCARTCTGAGCCTTCAGGTGCTTAATGGGTAGAAAAGAAAGCATTTACATAGAAAAACAAATTCACTCTGCATTCCAATTTTTCAGCATCAKGAAGAATAAACCGGCAATGCAGTCAAACAGTGTCCATTTTGTCAAAAATGCAAACTTGTCACATATTTGCCTGGGGGTGGGGAAAATGAATTTACCGAAAATAGGTCAAGCTGGTGACAAAATCCACTCTTAGGCACAAGGTTTGAATACAAATTTGAGCAAAAGGCCCAGATGTGTGRAGTTGGCCAAAATGCCATGCAAATTTCTGTAAACTACATGCACACTCAGAAAGCATGCCAATATTAACCTGCACAGACATCTGAAAACACTCAAGGACTGAAAATGCTTAAAGCCTCTTTTACTTACAGCATTCCACAATGTTTTAATTCTCAAGGAAAACAGCTGTTCAAAAATTCTCTGTAGCCTATTTTCCATGAGCAGTTCCTGCAAAGCCAAAAATGCTTYGTTCTTTGATGGGATTACAAGTTTGGCTGATAAAGACAAGAGGAGAAATGCTCAGACTTTTGTATGGTTTTTAAGGCCCTAAAGTATGGATTTAATTTAATGGATTAAAAACTGACTAAATTACCTAAGTGTTGAAAACAAGAAGAAATACTAAAAACATTTGTTAGAGGTCATCATGACACAACAGGAGTCAGTCCCACTGATGATACAKTACTTACAGTTTGGAGGTAAATATTACATCCTTGCAAATAGAACTGAAAGCAAACACAGTAAGAACCATAAATAACAAAGAGGAGAGGGTATTCATTCAGAATGGACCAGATCCTTGTTTAACAGAGCCTACACAAAAKCACATAGGACTTGTGATGTTTTAAGGACACTGAGAAATTGAGAAGGATGTACAGAATAGGCTTTTTGAATCAAATCAAGAGACAAAGGAAAGAAAATAAAAAAGACACCTTGATTATACTTTTTTAAGGAGAAAATACCTGTAATCATGGCTCTTAAATCCTGCCACAATAAGTATAACAAGACAAAAAAAAAGCCCCAAAGAAAGGCAAATTGAAATTAGATAAAGCTTTTACTAGTAAGAATGATAAGCCACTGAAAAAAAGAAATGAAACAGCATGTTTCCTATTACTAATATCTTCAAATGACTGGATGCTTTTCTGTTAACGATGAAGGATCATTAACAGAAACCATGAGATGATGAAGTGACTGATGAGGTGAAACCATGGCCTGTATTCCCAGGAGGCTGGAAAATTGATCTATGGACCCTGACATGAGTGACAATTACAGCAGTTTACAGCCACCAACATGAATTTTCTTGTTTATGTCATTGCTACAAATAATTCTGTGGGCAGTTAGAAAAACTGCCAYCCAAAACTGGGGTTTGAACTAAATAAAAATCTTCTCTCCCTCCTCACCTCCACTGCTACAGTCTCTCAGTGCTCCCCAAACCACCAATCCACAGCTAGATCAGAATAGTCATTTGCTATTCTGAGACAGTAACTTCGCACTAAGCTTCTTCAAACAGAGCATCACAAAGTCTAAAACTGAAGATTCTAAAATGGAAAATTCCAATTGAAAATCTGAAATGTCTATCACAGGTGAAGTCTATGAGAAAAATAATAATCATAKTATTACAATGTACTCAGACTTAAACTGCAAAGGAGTCTGCCTACATTCCCTTTAATCATAAATAAATGTCCAGTTTTGCATATTCCTACTTAGAACATTTTCTTTTATGATAGTCAAAACCAAGCTGTCTCAATACAGTCAATCATCACAGATTTCTTTTTGTTCTGCCTTGTTTTTTCCCCCAAATGCACATCAATATGTCAGAACTAACATTGGTAAGAACTTGGATCACAGACTTGAAACTTGAGAGTTTAATGTAGGGAAAGAAATGCCTCTTTTCAACACAGCATTTACAACAACTATAGTATAAAAAGAAATTCAATTTTATGATTGTTGCTATCATGATTTAAAAGGATTTCATTTCCCTCCTGGAGTCATCTACAAGGTTAGGTAAATCCAGAGAGAAAAATTACTTTGACASAAAGAAACAGTAGCTGACTAAGGAGTTTTAGGAAAATCTCACCCAAATTCACATTAAACTCCCCAGGTATTAGACAAGACCATGTGTCTCAGGGTAAAGATGAATTTATTTCCCRCCTGGTTTTCAGCTCATGCTATTTATTGAGACTGCATGCAGAAACTGCATTTCAGACTTCTCCAGGGGAGACAGCAGACGTAGGTCCCAGCCAGAACAAGTGAYAGTGCACAGCCAGCAGAGAACATTAAAGTGTTCCCCAGGGCACCACCTTCCCCCATCCTACTGTGTGTCTTGCCATCTCTTCCTCTTGGAAAATGATAGYGAGGGAGCACTTGCACTGCAAGAGCTCTCAGATTTCACAGATGTTTACAAAGTAACTTTATTCCAAGGCAGGGAAAAGAATGTTACATCGTCCAAACAGATGGATATTTTTTCATGTAGCTCAGAGGAGAAAGTGTAGCTTTAGCACACAGCCTGTAAAAGCAGTACTTTCAATAAGCAACCAGACACCGTTATGTTTTGCACCTGTTTGGGAAAAGCCTTCAAGGGCAGTCCCACATACAAACAAATCCAGACTAGGCTAGTCACAGGGGGACAAACCCCATCCCACAAGAAATCGATTATAAATATGGYACCAAGCAAAGAAGTGAAGGCATTGTGGTAGACATGGCACTTTTTGGGAGTACTCAAGACACCCACGTTCACCTCCCACACACCACAACAGAGTTTGTCTCTCCCATGACAGTGCTACCATAATCCAGCACCATTCCTCACCTCAGATTTTCTTCAATCATTTGTTTTCTGCTCATTGTGTCTCTTCTCATGCTGGCATCTGTTCCCATCTTCTTCCTGACTTCCGACAGCCTTCTAAACTTGTGCCTTTCCTCTTCCTTCCTCTGCAGTCTTACTAGCTGAAGCATCATACTTTATTRTCTCTGCTCTTAGTGATTTCTTCCTCTTTGCACATTCAAAGGGTTTTCACACTGCTGGATCAG
>NW_026623323.1:2024303-2074811 GCF_030028575.1 Malurus melanocephalus | reverse complement strand
TAAATGATACAGCATCTCCGTTCAATGAAATGCCTGTTTATCTTCATAGACCAAGAATCACAAGATCTATTTGTAAAAAAACAGCATTTCCAAACCATAGTTTGTTATTTTTTTTCTAAAGTTGTGTTTAATTTGGTATCTTTTCTTCTCAATGGCTTTATTTTCCATTCCTTTGTAAATGATGTAGTTAATTTACTATTATGAGGTGATCCTTACTCCTTTCTCACTCTAGGCATGCTCTTGATTTGAGTCTAACTTGTAAAAGTAAGCCTGTTAAAAAAAAACAGAACAAGGCTCCAGAGTACTTACTTCCCTCGTAGCTTGAACGACCACTGTTTGTGGTAGAACTGTAACAACACGATGTTGGGCTTTTGGCAGAGCCAGACCTWGAGTTACCAGAAGTAGAGCCACAAACCCAGCCCTCCCTATGAAGTTTCAGGGTCCCCAAGATCAGTCACACCAGGTCAGTGCTTCCCTATGGCCGCTCCTCCAGGGCTGCCTTGTGTATGATGGGTCAGAGAGCAGCACAGAGCTGCTCCTGGCTGTCCCTGTCACCTCCTGGATGTGCCAATTCCAGCTCACAGATGTTAACAGCACTGTTTCCCTGGCACTGTGTCCAGGTCACAGCCTGCAGGGCACACTGTCCCCTCAGGGATGAAACCAGTGCCTCAGCTACCTCCACAAAATGGCCGCCGCACGTGAGGCGCCCCAGGCAAACAGCCACCCCATGGCCACCACGCATGAGAAGCCTCGAGCAAACGGCCTCCACGTGTGGGGAGYCCCAGCAAAGATCTGCCTCAGGTCAATGGCCACCCCACACGGGGCTCTGCAAGCGAACGCTGCCTCAGGCAAAAACAGCTGCCACATGAGGGGCGCTGCCGGAAAATGGCCGCCTCAGCCAAATGGCGGCTGCACTCCTGTCCTTGCCTATGGGCCTTGCATACACGGGGCTGCAGGGGACGCTGAGAGCAGTCAGCCCAGAGGAGACAAGCACTCCTTTCATACCTCTCGAGCAGGACTCAGGGTGCTGCACCGGAGCAGCTGGACCCCAGAGCCACCACCTCTCCCCAGCTGCAGGGTCACAGTGACCCCAGGCCGGCTCTGGGCTCACTCCCTGCACAGCCTCTCCACAGCTGCTTTGTGTGCTGGGGTTTGTCCGGGGCAAAACGGTGGCAGGGCTCCTCACACACTCCATCCTCACAGGGCTGGGGTTTATCCGGGACAAAAGGGTGACAGGGCTCCTCACACACTCCATCCTCACAGGGCTGGGGTTTATYGGGGACAAAAGGGTGACAGGGCTCCTCACACACTCCATCCTCACAGGGCTGGGGTTTATCCGGGACAAAAGGGTGGCAGGGCTCCTCACACACTCCATCCTCACAGGGCTGGGGTTTATCCGGGACAAAAGGGTGACAGGGCTCCTCACACACTCCATCCTCACAGGGCTGGGGTTTATCGGGGACAAAAGGGTGACAGGGCTCCTCACACACTCCATCCTCACAGGGCTGGGGTTTATTCGGGACAAAAGGGTGACAGGGCTCCTCACACACGGGCTCTCCATCACGTTCATCATCGGCTGTGGGAGCACAGCCCATTCCCTCGCCTCCCTCACGACCACCCTGAGGCATCCATCACTGGAGAGCTTGTGGCAGCCACCCCTGCCTGGCAATTGCGCCCGGGACGTTTGCAGTGTGAAATTGGAAATGGAGAAATAAATTGTGGAGGTACAGGCTGCTCCCAGAGGCTAAGCCCACTGCCGCAGCAATCACGTGTGAAAGGAGAAGGGGAGCTGTGCTGCAGATTCCATACCTGCTCAAAAGAACTCACCATGGGCGAGGAGGATTGCGGRAGGAAAGGGAAATCACATTCTCTTCTCAGGCCATTTTAGTTAATAGCTGCTGTGACCATATGTTTGCTCATRAAAACAATCTCTGCATCAAATATTAAAGCACTGCCAGGGAAATCTCTAAGTTCTGTACTAAAAAGTACTCAATCATTTTTGTTCATTCCATCAGTCCTTATTAAATAATTAAAAACAGAGACAAAAACGATCTTTCACATGCATACAATCCCTAATACAGTTAAAAGAGCAGCTCTGTCCTGCCACCCAGGACCTAGTGAAGCACAGTGCCAATTTACCATTTAAGTCTTGAGCTAAACGGCAATTCTTTTCTGCYGGGTACCACTCAAATTTTCCACCTGAGCATGGTTTTAAGGGACTCTCCACCCCACAGACCAGCTCCCAGAAAGATGTGAACATCGCCGCTGCCCTCAGCCCTCTGGTCTGGGGCACAGCTGGCTCCTGGGGTTTCACCACTTACACTTTCAGACCYCTGGCAGCTCTGCTTATCTACCTGGGCCCCATGATGTGCATGAGCACATCAGACACCATCACTCTACACCACAGCAACCGTAAATTATGCTCACAGATTAGCCAAAATGTAGCCAAGAGTGYTGGATACCTCAGTGAAAAAAAAAACCAGAATCACTTTGGTTCCCAGTCAGCCAGTGCTCAGCTATTAATGTTCAGAGTGCTCTATGTAATATAACAACAATGAATTAACTTCAAATGGGTCATTCTACCCCAATTAAGCAGAAGAGATTTCCAAAGGGAAAGGAAATGCAAACTGACATATGCCATTGAAAATCTTCCCCATAAATCTTCATTTAGGCTTCATATGCATTTGATGTTGCTGGTGGGGAATTTTGTAAACTGTATTTGTACTTAAATTGGGTTAAAGAAGTTAATATAAAGGAATAAACCTATATTTTCCAGCATAAGTATAAATAATGTTTTTTCATTTCTTRATTAAAATGTCACATAATGGAAGAAAACGTTATTCTGAAGAAAATAATGYGAATACTGTGCTCCAAGCAGAATGATACATAATGCAATAGGAAAGATGGTAAGAAGTRATTCATGTATCCACCACAATTCACTGATCGGTGCTTTTTTTAACCAATATAGTATCTAATGGGCACAATAACTGGAATATGAACAAAAAGCCATTTTCACTTCCAATACACTTTGCAGTGATGCTTTGGAAATTTAAGTCTCATTCTTAATCCATTTTCACAGGCCTTTACCTTAATGCAACAAAATGAAAGTGACCTCAGGGACATTTTCTCCTCTGCATCAGAAAATACAGGCAAGCTACATGAATTCCAAAATATGCAGATTGGTGCTCTTAAACAGGACTGTCTCAGTGAGAGCACACAGACCCTTTACAGCTACTGAGGCATAACTGTATATTTACTCTCCCAGTGGTTTAATTTGCTACACTGTGATTGGTGCTGCAGCCATGGTTTACAAAATCATACTACAATTATTCAGTGTAGTTCAATTTTCAAAATCCTGTCTGGTAATTGGCTGATAGTGATTGACTCAATCTAAGCAAAGCACTCTCAATAATCACTTAATTGTAAATTTTTTCAATTACTTCCAAGTTAAGTACAAATTTCTTACCTCTGAGCAGCTCACTTGAAYTTACTTAAAAGTGATCACCTTTGCCAGTTACAAAAATAACATTAGTTTTTCATCCCTTTACAATGAAACATAGTAATTTCCAGTGTGACATAATAATAAAGAAATCTAATAGGCATCTAAATGTAAGGGTATCAAGAGAAAGTAGTTTTTAAAATTTTCATCTAACAACTGTCATTGAATAGCAATGTTCTATTCTATCATGCAGGAAAAAAAAAACCCTGTCTGCTTTCCCTCAATTAAAACTACATATTTCAGTCATACAAAAGAACATGAGTATGTCAAGCTATTTCACTCACAGAAAAAAGACTGGGGGGAAAAAAGAAAAAATAGAAATAAAAATCGAAAGTATTATCAATCATATCAGAAATACACTTCACTTTTTGCTTTATATAAACACGGCTATGTTTTCATAACTACTGAAAAACTGAAATAAGGAACATTTATTAAAAAAATTACATATTTTCTCCTATCTTATTTAGTAGCAAAATCAAAAGCAGCTGTTTCAGATTGAACTCTTTTCAAGGTGTTTGTTAACTGCTAAAAAAAGAGATCCTATTCAAAAGCTGTGCTTAAAAGACATACTTTTAATTTTTAAAGAAAATCCTAATACAATTTTTTTTTTTCATATGACAGCCCCAGACAGAAAGGACTGAAGCCTGAGCTCTGGATTTTGTACTTCTATCTACTATCTAGAAATAATTAAGTAATTATTGTGCTCCAGTAGTTTCCTGGGAAACAGGAACTGGTTTGTGACCTCCAGTTAGGGAARCACGTGCTGTTTACATCCCTATCTCTTCCAGAACTGTTATAAATATTTCACTTAAACGAGTAACCCTTGCCCCCAAACCTGCATTGCAGATCTCCACTTCTCTGAAAAACTGAATTGCAAAGCTRTACACAGGTGCTATAGTAAAGCAGAAAGGAGAGAAGGGAACCAAAATCATGGCATGTGTTAGGAGAATGTTCAGGTGTACAGGCTCACCCCATTTTTAATTATGGAAGAAGACCACCCCCCAAGTATTCAATGAGACATTGGCCTCAGGGGAAGTAGGACTGTGTCCTGCTTCTCACACTCAGGTTCTGGATACTGGCCCTGCTGGCCATCACAGCAGAGGTGTTAATGGATGAATTAACATGCACAAGGGCTACGCTCCCCTCTTTAGCTTTTGAAAACCAACATGCTCCCACAGTGAGCAATGCCATCTCTACACCTTTGTCTACGTGCTTGCCTGCCATTTGTTACACTGAAGTTGTCAGCAAGCTGAGATGAGCCATGGCAGAAAAGCAGGCCCTAAAATATGCTTTAGTTTGGTGTTTGGTTAATGTTCTGATAAAGGTTACCAAACAGGTTGGGTGATTTTCATGGACAAAGTGTTTTCATTGTGATAAGCAGYGTGATGGAAACAGTGACACAGAAAAAAAACATTCTCTTGTCACCCTGGATAATGTTGGAGAYATCCTTGTGTAGTTTTACTGTCATGGGATAAGTGATAAATTATGTATATGGTACAACATCATGCTGATTTTGGGGAGGGCACTGTGAAGGTGAAATGAATACCTTCTGCTCATGAATGTCAATCTAACCGAAGTCTTGGAAGCAGATACTGCTGTCAGACTGCTACAAAACAAAAAGGACAGGAGATAGATTGTCTGGGTGCTTGCCATGGATAACAACTGAACAGAAACTTCACTGTTGGAAAAACCAACCATCACAGATCCAAAAAACCTCTCTGTGGAATAACAGAGTTGATTTTTAAATGCTCTGTTTCAAGGCTGTGACACATGAAATTCTCCAACCATCATAAAGAAGAAACCACCACTAGCTAGATCTCAATATCAAGCATCAATGTTAAAATCAGCAAGAGTAAATGTACTGTTGGGTCTGTTTTCTCAGA
Source organism: Malurus melanocephalus (assembly GCF_030028575.1). Classification (NCBI taxonomy): domain Eukaryota; kingdom Metazoa; phylum Chordata; class Aves; order Passeriformes; family Maluridae; genus Malurus; species Malurus melanocephalus. The sequence continues at coordinate 2,069,429 of NW_026623323.1, read as the reverse complement.
TCTGCATATTCTGTCTTTTCCAGATTTTTCCAACCCAAGGGCTTTACACAGCTCCTCAAACCAGCACAATGCTCTGTCTCCTTGCTTGGTGGAGATCAGATGTATTTCACACACAGAGACATGACAAATGTTCTGCAGTTGTGTAAAATGTAATTAATTGGCAGATGCCATGACACAAAATAGAAAACAAACATAAGCAACTCTATAGAGATCTATCTCGACATATGGATGTGCATATACATGCACACATCTTTCCCCCAAAATAACAATAAACAGYAAGTCCTGACTGTATTTTCTAAGAATGTTTGTTCTTCGATTTGATTCTAGTTCCAAGATCAYTTCCCACATGCCAAAAATTGTCATTATATGACAGAGGAGTAAATCAATCTGGCCCTTCTATCTTTTTAAGCAACTATAAGGATTCTGTGCTGAAAAGTAAAATATTTCATCATAGAGAAGCTGCTGAAAGATGCCATGAATCCAGGTACTGATACCTGCTTTTGGCACAGAGCAGAACATGAATGTAAATAACCCCTTTACCTASTGCCTCAGGTACTGCCTGTGATTGACAGCTGTAACAGAAACCCAAAARTCAGCTCTGAATGTGACTCTTGGTCAGCCTGAGATTTTACTGGCAGCTTGGGAACCATATACAGAGCTTTACAATTTAATAGTACATTGACTATACCACTTGAAAATACACATCCAAAGAACGAAGTTAGAAGAAACATTTATGTAGGAGAAAAGAGGGACCAAGGACCAAAGAATACCAAAGGATATCACTGAATGACAGCTTTAGAGAGGATTTAAAATATGCTTGAGACTTGGGCTTGATTTTAGCTTTTGACATTAACAAGAGCTGCTGGCACCATTTGATACTATATTCTGTGCAATCAAACATGTAATTGTTGTGTGTACGATGCCAGATATCCCTTAAGAGCTTCATCTGACATGTGTCACTCATACAATAGAATTTCATAAAGGCATTTCATATTGAGCTGTGCAAACAGACCCRTGAATGCATTATCATTGGCAAAAGGTCATTTTTTCTTCATTTTATTCCCTATGCTATATCTGAAAGAGCAGAACAACCACTTTACCAATATTAGGACTTGTTCTACATGTAGGTCTTATCATCAGAAAAAAATATATTTGATTCCTTTTACCCCTTGCTGAGGAGGTGCTCAGATTACCTGTGGCACAGAGTTTTCAGGTGGCTTTTGGTCCTTTGAACACAACAGCAGTTTTAAAATCACCTCCTCAAAACACCTATCAGCCTTGGTTTTCTCATGTGAAGTATAAAATAAGACACATACAGACTTAGAAAATCCAACATGTGATTTTCACTGTAAAACAGCGTTATAGTTCATGACAGAAGAAAAGGTGTTGTTCGTGTTACAAACTGATCTGCCCACAATGCAATGGTTGTAAAAGATTGAGCAGTAGAAATGAAGCTCTAACCAAACATACCAAAATATAATTGTGATATAAAATGAGAAAAATCTTTCTGCTTCTTCCATTATAATAATATTTTTCTTTCCATTAAGAGAAAAAGAAAAAAAATTAGTAAAAAAAAGAAACATTTGAAAGCAAATACCTTCCAATGGACCTCCAAGATTTAAAKAAATTTACATTGTCTGAGCTTTGTGCTCCTCTACTGCAATCCTCTACAGGACTGAAAGAATGTCCCTTTTCTAGTTCTTGGTTAGCTGTGAGCACAAGCAAAACAAAAGTAGRATTTAGACCTTCAGTCAAAAATGTGCATCTCTCCTCTGCCTTACTTGTGTAAGATCACCAAAAATGAAGTAAGAAAAGGACAGCAGATTGTTTATTTGTTTGGAGCATGCTGTCTGAGAAAGAGCCGCTGTCTGTCATCTCATGAGGGAGCTATGATGCCATCAGCTAACTTTGATTTCTCAGAGCCATACTTCTTTTAAGCTGATGTTTTGTAACATACATTTTGTAACATTCTTTSTTTTTGTCAATTTACCAAGACCCAGGATCCTGGCAGTTGTTTTAATGAGGAGAAGGATATAATGATGGAGCCAATTAATTTTCAGTAGAAATTTTTTTTACTTAAATGCAGAAAGTTCTGTTTCCACARTCACAGGATCCAACACTACAGCCTGTCATTAGTCACAGCCTTTCCCAGCCCACGAACAGACAACACAGACTTTTTCTTCAGTGGCACAAACCCAATGACTTGTCCCTCTAGTTTTTGCTCCCTATCATGCTCCAGATCTGTGATGTACCTTGCTTTTCTCACACGTTAKTCCAGTCCAACACCTCCCTTCCTCTTAAACTTGCTAACATGAAAACAACAGCTCTTTTCTGTGCATGACTAAAGCCTGGCACATCCTTTCATTCTGGGTGAAATCTGATGGGGCTTTCTGTCACTTGCTCTACAGAGCATCTCCCATGCTTATATTTTACACCAGCTGGTTTGGCCTAGCTTGTAAGCTTAATATTTTAACAGGTATTATATGAGATCAAACAGTTCAAATAGTCTCCTGCAGCACCTTTTCAGTGTTCCAGCTGGAACAGCCATCCCACAAATAAATGAGCTCCAGTGAGCAAGATTTCAGACAGAATGCAGAAAAGACTATCAGAGCACCACAAAAATAAGCATTCTGGAAAGGAAGACAATAACACAGAGTTATATTCAGGTAGGAATTTCAGTTTTACCTTTCTACTCTTACCTTTTCTTTACATTTTATTGCAAAGATGAAAATAAAAATGCTAATTTACTTGGGGATAAGAACAGTCATAGAAAAGTGGGGTCAAAATGGTAGGGAAGACACCTTACTTTTCAGCCTGTGTACTACCAGAGAGGATGGGTACATCTCAATTCCCGTTCCTAACAAATATCTGGCCTGTCTTCTCAACACTTCCAAGGGTATCCAGAACCCTTCCATTTTACATCATCACTAAACCCCAATCTGAATTCCCACATGGAATCAATGTGTCACTGTTTTGTCTCAAGTATAAAAGCGAACAATTAGCTGCCACTCTCTGTACAAAACTTGTTGCAAACYGGGATGCTGTTATCCTATTCTCTTTGTATTAAAACATAACCACTTCTTTCAACTTTCATTCTATGCTTTCTGAACTCTCCCTTGAGTTACCTCCAACTCAGCCATATCTTTATTTAACAATGAAACACGSTTTTTTGCAAGAACACCACTTGACCTATATTCTGCTGTTGTCCACTCCAATATCTTTCCCTGCTCCTGGGCAGTTGCTATTCTGCATTTTTCACCCAGCTTGTCCCTTATCTTCCTTAGATATGGGACTTTGAAAAGCTGAACATGGTCGTGTTGACTTAGCCTTTTCTGTCAAATTAACAAGGTCCTTTCACATTGTAGTTTTGTCTTCYACCATCCTTACAGCATAACAGTGTGATGGCTTCTGTGCATTTGACCAATTTTACCTTCATTCCATTACCTGGTCCTTAATGAAAATACTGAAYAGAAACCAGCTGCTTCAGCCCCACTTTAAGTACCCTCTTACTCTGGCAGTGAAACACAAGTTTTGAGTGGTTTCCACTCCACTCTGCAGTGTTTTCAGGCTGGACGTAACTCCCTGTGTAGTAGATAAAGATTCCATAAGAAAAAAAGTCAAAAGTTTAATAGAAGTCAAATTATATATCCCCCCATGTACTGTGTCTATTATCCTGCCCAAGAAAGAAATTGGATTAGTTCAAAATTACTTGTTCTTCACAAACCTACAGGGGTTTTTTAACCACTTCATCATCTTCAGCATTTGATAAATTGACCATTTAAAAATTTGTCCCAGAACCTTCCCTGGGGCCAAATCTGGGCTAACTGCTCCTGGAATTTCTCCAGATTTCTTCACTTTTCCACCTGAAATCTTGAGGTGATAACGTTGTAAAACTCGCCCCATTAATAAGCCCTATTCTACAACAAAGACATACACAAAAAATGTCTCAGAAAGCAATCTGCATATAAATAAAAATAGTGTTAATCTGATTAACCCCAAGTGTTTCACAAAGGAGCATGGCTGGTGCAGTGAAATTGCCAGAAAATAGGAATAACGGGACTACTTATTTTAGTAAAAGATATGGAATTGGAGGGGACTTGGTGAAGGGATATATGTGAGTGCACAGCATGAAGAAGTGAAGCCAAATGCTCCAGTTAATCCTCACGTGATGCAAAACAAGCAAGCAAGCAACTAAACTGAAAGGCCCAGTTTTAAAATTAAAAACCCCAATGTTCTCATTTCAAAAGGACAGTGTATGGATTAATGTGCTGCCAACAGTCAATAGGGATGGAAAATGCTTAGCAGAGAGAATGGCAGTAAGAGCCAGAAGCAAATGGTGTTCCCTCCACAGAGGATCACCAAAGCACCAGTTTGCCTTCTTGAGTCAAAACCAAGAGCAGGGACACAAGAAATTGCTGCAGCAGTTAATTCCACGGTGCTGATTGTGCCCACCATCAGCTCACTCTCCCAGCACATTCCTACACTTGTGCTTCTGCTGGCTACATTCTTCTTCCCCTCTCACCCTGTTTTTCAATAGTTTCCTGACCATTTGCAGCCATACAGCACCTGAAGAAGCTTGATCACTCTGTATCTGATCTGGTATTTACATTTCCATGTGCTCATTTCCACAACTCACTTGGCCTTTTCACCTYCTTCAAAATTATCCTCTTAAATGAAATGAAATCTTCCTTTAGGTGAAGGACTCATCTGACCTGGGAGCACAGATCAAATACCAAGCTGCTCACCTCCTTCTTTCTACACAGTAGCCCACTTTTTTTTAGTTGTTTGATTAAACGCAAACAACAGCCTTTTGTTTTAATGTGTGTGCAAAGTCCACCTCAGTCCAGCTTTTGTTTGTATCCCCACATACAACATATCCCTTGCTCTCTGAGATATTTACCTCAGACTGTTCTAAGTTTCCTCTGATGACAGAATTATTCGTTTCCTCAGGGCTTTTTATAATATCTGACAGGATAATATTAAGACTTCCTAAACATTAGAGGTGTTATGAAATAAATACCATTCGTGAAAGGACAGGGGATTTCCCCCTACACAGACATTTCTAGGCAAGATCTGAGGCAAAGAGAAAATAATGCCAATATTGCAAAGGAATTTTCTGTGCCCAAATGAGACGCCTCATGCCTGACTTTTTGAACCAGCTAATGGAACACTGGTTATCGGTTCAAAGCACATCTACCACTGACTCGCTCTGCAGCTGCAAGTCAGCACTTTGCAAATCAGACCCTAYAGTCCCTCACAATGCATCCCAGAAAAGCAGAACACTGACAAGGTAAGAAGACACTGAACAAAGGCACTGAGCAAATCCAGCCCTCCTGTGCCCCATCCAGRTGAGCCTTCATTGGGAAGGCATCACATGTGCCCTGCAATCTCCAGCCGCACACAACCCGGATCACAGATGTACTCAACATGCCCTTGCCTCCTTTCAACTGCACCCTCATTCCTCAACTGTTTTCCTTTTTCACTATCTGCCCCAAGAAACATCTTGCAGCTCACATCCATTATTCATTCTTCCCACTCTGATGCTTCCCTCCAGTTTGCAGCTGTGTAGYTGAAGGCCATTTCCAAACCACAGGCACAGAGGGCTGCAGGCTGCACCAACGTTGCACAAGTTCTCAGTGCTTGACTTTACAAATTTAATGCCTTTTCCAAGTCTGTAGTCATATAYGCCTATAATATAGCAGAATGAATAATAATCATTCCTTTTACTATTTACATATTGCCTTACAAGAACCACATGCACGTGCCGTGCCCTCCCTGTCACTTTTTTCTTTGCATGTACACAGCCCCAGATTACATGGATTGCAACCTAAGAAAGAGAAGACAGAGCACGGGACAGSTATGAAGCAGCCTCTGTGACTGAAATTCAGAAGCTCTCCACACTTCTCTTTCCATGCTGAGCTGCGACAATTTTTTTTCCCCTTTCTCTCCAGATCAGAGCAAGSTACAGCATTTTACCCCGAAGTCTGCTCCTTTGTTAAATTTACCACGCTATCAATTTCCTCCATCTTGCTGCTGCAGAATCCCACATCAGCTACTGAATGGAAAGATCAGAACACATCTAGGTCACATAGAAAACAAGTGCCACTTAAATAGCACTACTATGTTCAATRATACCTGTATGGAAAATATTTATCTGTATGGAAAATACTCTTTGCAAWCACTACAACAAAATCTATTCTACTACTGCAAAATGCTAAAACAGCAGGGAGAAAGAAGAAAGGGAATTTTTTTAAAAGGATGGGGGAACTAAGAGCAAAAGGGCYGGGGATAACAAAGAAGACTTACATTTGTGTAGCTCACGTTTTATACCGAAGCTGTTARTGCAAAAAAACCCCAAAACAAACTTCATTGTGTCGAGGGCAAAGACTCATTATTAGACTGTACATTGCTGGGAGCTTCGTGAGGGAAATGCAATAGGCAGTTTGGGCTTTGGCTGGAGTTAAACACACCCATCAGTGATCAGTGATTCAGATCATTTTGTCCAATAAGCATCCCTGGGTTTCTGCCGAAGAGAGACACTGCAGTTTGTGTTTGTTGKGCTGTTTTCAGTACATTGACTTAACATCAATGCATTGCAGACAGTACATTTAGAGACTTGCAGAATGATGAGATTAAAYCTTTTCAGCAACCCAATTCTAGCTAGAAAGGCATAGGTGGGAGCAACTGGCTTTTCYAAAACATAGTACAGATTGTGCTATTAAGGTTTAAGTGAAGATTTTAGTTACTCCAAGTGGATTTAATTTGCTAGAGAAAGGAAGGTTTCTCTGCTTGGCTACCAGAGTGTGTGCCCTTGAAAGATTAATGTTTGCCCAAGGAATGTGCACGCTCCTCTGCTGGAGGCTTTGTGTCACACCACCACCGCTGAAGTTCACTGGCTGCAGCCAGCTCAGTTTGTGGTACATGGCACACAGTGCAGCTGGGGTTCCACACTCACAGAGGGTGCAGAGGATCCCATCAAAGTCATGCTCATCCCACCACCACTGAGCAATGCAACCTGTCCCAGATGGGTGCTGTGCACGACAACCCTGCAATATCCCTCTCTGGGATCAAGTCTCCCTGGTGAAATTCAGCTGGTGTCAGAAAATCCCTGCTGTCAGCAGAGCTCACACTGATAAACCCAGTGAGGATTTTTTCTCCAAGAAGCTGACCTGCTAATGACTATAGTGSTAAATGGTATTACCTGATTAACACTGTCTTTAAAATGCTAATTATTTTAGGAAAGTAAAAAAATATCTATACACATATACCACTGCAAAACTACTAGTGCTGGATGATGAGCACCTGTCTTCTATTTAAGCTTTGGGAAAAAATGGGACAACCTTTTTTAACAAGCAAGTGAGAGAGATCACCCTATCAAGATTGCAGTAATTGGCGAGTTACTAAAAATACCCCAATGCAAGTAATAATCCCTCATCCATGGATCTGAAAGATCTTATGAACTGTCTGCTTTAGGTGAGAAACCAAGGAGGCTGAKCTAGGCAGTCTATCTGAAGCCACAYAGTAACTGCAGCYGARYGCTRAACACCCAGGAGGCAGATTTACTTTGAAGTTTATTGTGCCTTCTCTATGGTTTGCTCTTGAACGCAGCATTTAGTTAGCAAAAAGGTATTTACTGCTCACTGGAAGGATACGTGATTACTCAGCAACTTGCATCACTGCATGTTTTTACCATTTATTTCAGTTGTGCAATTCACAGAAGCCATTGCTTTTGGCAAGTCAATAAAAAAAGCTCTCATCCTCACAGGTTCARCCCTGGCATTTGTCAAATCTATTAGAAGATAGATTCTGTCATTTACAACACTTTTCATCTTGTGTAGCTCTAAACACCAGCAGCTGGATTGAGATTGCCTTTTCAGAGTTCACAAGGGACTTTTATTGCTGTCAGATCTAAGCAAGACTTAAAAACTATTTCTCAAAGCAAGATTTATTGGARGGCTAGCATCTGGTGACAAATGTTGAAGGAGCAACAAAATCTTTTGTATTGTGGTGTTTCTTGACCTGCCTGTTTATTAATGTTCATCTTTCCTCATAACTCAAAAGCACAGCTTTGTGCTTCTGATGCACCCTTATGGAAACAAATAAAATGCTGCTGCTGCTTCTCCACATCAGAAAAACCAGCTTGTTAAATGTTAGTGTGGAAGCTGTCAACGACTACATTGAGCTTTCCCTGCTCTCCCTATTCAAACTTAACTAGCRAATCTCTTCCAGCTCCACAAAAGAACTGACATAGCTTGCAGGAGTTAAAAGATTACATATTCCTATTTTTTTCTTCACTTTCTATTTAAAAGCTCTGACTTCTGTCATGGACACTATGCCAGAGTTAGTAACTACTGCCATTTTAGTGCAGCTTCAAAACGCAAGTGAGGGATCCTGGTCTGCCATATGTGCTGGGAATTTACTAGTGCTAGAAATTGCTGGTTCTCCCTGAATCTCTTCCAGCTCCRGTGCCCTGTAAGAAAAACTGCAAGTGACACTTTCTGGCTGCCCTTATTCAAGCAAAATTCCCAATGCATTTAGGAGGAGTTTGTGCAAGATCGTGCATTTGGAGTCCACAAAACAATTAAATCTGCTCCCTTGCTTGTATTTACCATTTTCCCCTACACACATTTAGACATTTGCACGTGTTTTCCAATGTGCAAGAAATTGGCTAATGGGACAAAGGCACTGAGGAAGCAGAGGACTGCAGGGACAGTCCTTTGGGGAGCCTCTTCCCAACAGGAGGCTTGCTGCCTCATCATCAGGACATGGCATGAGCAGACATTTCCACACACCAAGACTCCAATGATTGCATTTAGGAGACAAAGCTAAATCAGATCTTCTCAAACCAGCTAATAGGATTGTTGTGCTTCACCAGTCTTGAAGTCCCTCTTGTTCTGTGAATATCTTTCTGGGAACAATTCATTGAAATAATACCCTAGATCAAATCACAATTAATCCTTTTGTATAACACAGGCACGTAGTGAAAGCTTCCATTATCTCTGTGTTCTTACATCGGTATTAGCCAGAAGTGTATCACTTCAGCACTTCAGTCCTGACTGGTGCACTGCAAACTGAGTCTCCTGATGGGCTGGAATTATGTTGCTTGCCAGGTTTCCAATTTGCATGGGAATCAAATTTGTATTTCTATCAGTATGTTAGAAATAATATCCCTCTATCAATCTCTTTAGTGATATAGTCACAAACTCCAGTCTGTTACACATGCAAGTATCATTGTATTTTAAAAAAAAATAAACCCCCAAACATTAATCARAACTGTTTGGAATTCCCACCTGTTCAATGTTGATGGCTACCAGTCACACTCAYGTTTCTGTGATCATCTCCCAAAGTAATCTACCAGTTAGAAACTTCTTTGAACGAGCTAATTGTAAAGTAAGTCACATAAAATAYTGAGGGAAATAAATTTTACATTTCAACCAGAACCTGATTCAAGAAAATAATACTACCTCCCTCAGGAACTGAGAAGAGCAGACATGTATCAGGAGAAACCAACATAACGTGAATTTTAAAACCTTGTTACATTTAATTTCAGGCAACCTGCTTGCTCCACAAATACCTGCAGATCTAACTTATGCCCCCAAATACTMTTGTTATGAAAAGACACTCCTGTGGCACCAGAACACTCTCTTGGGCCAGTATTCCACACTGACTTTGCAGGGAATTTCACTGTAAAGCTAAACCCCAGTACCAGTTTTTGCAAAACAAATTCCTCACACTGTGGAATCAGGTGTGTAGTTTGGGGCAGCAGCATCATGCACTGGATTTTCTGGGTGCCCTTATGAAAAACACAAGGTCAGGAGCCCCCAGTCCTGACCTGTGTGGGAAAGAAGCACATCTCAATTCAGAAGTAAGACTGGATGCCATGCTGGGCCAGGAGCTGGACTCYRTGATCCTTGGGGGTCTCTYCCAACTCARCTTATTCTGTGATTCAGCTYCTTAATCATGAAACAATATAAGCAAGTCCTTTCCAACACACTTACAGAACCCTAATAAAAAAGGGGTTGAATTATTCGTAGTAATTATTGAGCAATTCATTATGAGCCAGCAAAAAAAAGCTTAAAAAACCAATCTCATTGGCCACTGTCGGGAAATTTGTCAACACAAAGAAACAAATGCATCAAAAATTATCCCACGTGAATTATCTGGGTAGCCTGGGTAAATATATAACCTCTTCCCAATTTTAAGAACTGCTGCCCAGCTCTCTCACATAAAACGCCAGCAATTGCATGTGCAATAAATATTCATGTTCCATAAATTAAATAGCATTATTCTTCTTGACRTAACACCATTTTGCAAGGCCCTATGGAAAAGGTACAGGCAGTTTGTACAGGCAGTTTGTTGAGCAAGCTCTGATATAAGAAAAATATGACTTTGTTTTCACTTTTGAAAGCATTTGTTGGGATTTATAGGGTATACYCAGAAGGTAATTAAGGCAACATTTTACAAAAAGCTACCATATGCCCCCAAATAACAAAGAGGAATAAAAGGAAAGTGTGATCTGTGAAAAGCCAGGCAACTTCTGTCCCCTCAAATACCACTTCCCAGAAGACATCAGCACAAACACAAGYCAGGCCAAGGTGACACAATGGGTGCCACCTGGCACTCAAGCATTACTRCTGAGGGGAATTTCAAGGCTAGCCTAGGAAGCACCAAGTGCAGCTCCCCTGCTGGGGTTACAAGGAACTTGGCCCACCCYGGGCAAGAAACATTAAAAAAGGTGAAGTAGAAGGGTGAGGCGTGAGAAAGACTGGCACCCTCATAGCCTCATTGGGCAGGCCTGGAAGGGCCTTAAAAATGCAGAATGACAGTGGACAGATGGGAAAAAAAGTCAGTGAAGACATGCAGAAAGAGTGATGAAGTGCTTAAAATAACAAGGCAAGAAATTAATATCAGTAGCAGCAGTTTAAACAAATAGGAGAGGAGTGTGAGTGTCCCCCTCTGTAATTTMAAACACGAGATAATGAAACCTGAGACAGAACTTTAATTGTGCTGACACAGAGATGCTGCTACACGGAATGTAACAGCAAAGTATGACTGTCCTGGAATTAGGAAATGAGAATGAGGGACACGCTGAAACAACACTCRCATTAGTAGGCTGGGAGATGGCAAATACACTGAGTGGTCTTSTTGCCTGCAGTGCCTGGAAAAGAAAAAAAATGGCAGAGAAAGTGACCTTTAGCAAGGAAATGGCAAAAGACTGAACTTTGTTCACTGAATTTCAAGAGTTATCCAAAATGCTACAATCTTAGCTTGCATCTACTAAGTGTGCAAAGGACCCTGAATCTAGGTTCATGCATGGGATTTCCAGGGATGGCACACCATAGGAAAAAATGTAAATGTAATTGGATCTCCAGTAACAGACTAACTGCAGAAGGTATTTCATCCTCATTGGATGACCTGGATTCCATTAAGGCACCAAAAAGCAGTTCATTAAGATTTAGGATGAAAGAAGATAGGATGGAGTGAGGAAAATGGACTGAGGGTTGGCTGGTTTATTTTAAGGTCCAGGAGATGACAGTTAGATCRTATTTTCTGTGACAGAGCCTGCAAAATTATACTTGTTAAGAAAATAGGTACAGAGGGAATTGCTAATGGAGGAGCCTGAGGGACTGGGAAGCATACATAATATGCTAAAGTGGGGTTTTTAGTCACTCAAAAAATAAGCTTAGAGTTCCTAAAGTAAAAGAGGATGGACATTTCTGATGGTGYGGGTAGACTGAAACTTAGAAACTCAGTCAAGGAAAAGGCTGAGTTTTCTGCAACTCTGTTGCCAGGAAGGACCAGACCGTGGCCCTGGGGAAGGACCAAGTCACCAGAAAATAAGTTTGATGTAGACAGTTTATAAGCTGTCCATTCCTTATTTGAGATGGGATTTGAACTGGTCAAGAAGGCTGTGGTTTCAGTTAATATACAGTAATACAGATAGRGAGAGCTCTTTGCTCTCTCTAGAATACACCTAACAGAGGATGGTATGTGTTTTTTCTCTCACAAATATTGGTTCACTACAGACAAGCTGAGCTGGGCAACAGCACACTTTTTTCATCATGGGGAAACTGAGGGGGATATTAGGTGCAGAAAGCAGGGACAGAGAACACACAGAGGATGAGGTACAGAGATGAAGGACACCTCATATCCAGGCTGAACTCACRAGCACATACTCAACACTAACAAATATTTACAGAGAACAATGCATTTTCCCCGTTACTTGAAAGACTTTGGGTAGCTCTGGGCACTGGAGTTCAAGGCCTCATCCTTTCCAGGGCATTGATGAGAGGGTCTCGGCTGCAAAAGTGCCTGTGGAGATGTTAAAGAGCAGAAAGGTCCTGTGCAGACAGTAATGCAAAACTAAAGAATATTCACACCTTCAGTTCTTACAATGCTGCTTCTTCTGCTCACCTAATTCCTTTATAGAATTTCAGAAACATGGAAGACTGAAAAAGATAGTGATAGATCTGATAAAGAAAARTTTTAAGTAACCCTAAATGTTAATTCTTTGGACTTTTAGCCTTAAATACTTCACAGTAAGTGTCAGAGCTCTCTTGGGGACTCTGCTTGTACAGTTTTACTGTGATCCCAAACTGAGGCGCCAGTACTGCTACTTTGGCATTTATACCTTTATAAAGAAAATATTTCCCTTTAAATTCTCTACCGACATCAAAACAGACACGTATTCAGCATCCAAAGAATCCCTGTCATTTTTTACAATCAGCAGAAAATACAATCTTTAAGTTGAAAGTAAAGAATACAGAAGTGCAGAACACCTGCTTGCTACAAYCCCAACAACAGTCTGGCTCTGAATTGATGAAACGTTGCAATATTCAGTAATTTATAGAGCAACAAAGACAAAACAGTAGGAGGTTGCACTTTTATGACCAACAAGCCAATAAAACAAAAGTAGGGGGGAACATGATTTGAGGTAGTCAGACCAAGTGACACAGATATTTCTGCTTCCTGCAGTAAATAAAACATGCTGTGTCAGCTGGAAAAACCCCACTCCAGCAATGCTATCCATCTTMAATGAAAGGCAGCGGTGAGGGAAGGTCATCTGCCACAGCTCCAGCATGTTTGATCAGGAGTTTGCTCCTCAGAAGAATTTGTTCCTCCTCGGTATGGAGACAGGAGCTGCTCCCCACAACAGCCTTGAAGGCAGRTAGGGCAGAGCTTGAGGTTAGACCTGAGACAAACTAAACTCCAACCACTAGTTTGTAAAACTACAAGAGTTATTTCCTCGTGTCACAGTCTCATATTTCCAGGTATTGAAAAAGAAAATAATTCCACTTTTCTAATGCATCCATGTTAGCCCCCATAATTTCACTGTCTTTTTCTCTACACATGCCCTGCAAATGGAAGCAAATACTTTCTTTTTCCCTACACTATACATTGATGTATTTACAAGTAGAAATGCTTCCATCTCACAGCCTGGGGAGGTTACTGAGTTTAGGGTATTTGACCAATATGAATAAGCTGGACAACAAGTCCCAAAAAAAGATTTCAACAGCTGTCCAGGAAATTTTAGCACAAAGGAAAAACAGATTAATACAGCAAATTCCTTATGGTTTCTTAGAGGCAACTGAAAAGAGCTTGAGCCACATGACCTGTTCCTCCACGTGAGCCAGAAAGGTTCTCATTTCTTACAGCCAAGGAATAATAAATTATTAGAGAACAAGCAGCTGGCATCTTAAACTGCCCTGCCTTTCCTACAGCCAGGACCTCAGCACTCTGCATATGAAATGTATTGACCAAACTATCCAAGGGTTCACCAGGCTAATCTTTATCTAGCCAGTGATTTGCAGGCAGTGGGAAACAAACAAGCAAACAAAAATGAGATCATAAATTTCCTGAAGCTATGGGAAAAGTAGGCATTGTTTGCATAGTAATTACCCTGGTTCAATTACAGTAGGAATAGTCTTCAAAGGAAAGTTGGTCTCCTTCCTCTGAGGGCAAAAATGAGTAAGAAACTATGATTACTCTTGCTGCTTATTTCCATGAGAGTTGAAATATTCCTGTAGAGGATGAAAACGACAGTACTTATCATGAAAACAAGACATTTATTTTCAAGAGATATGGAAAATTCTTCACACTACACCTCTAAAACCTTCTGTTCATCACCCCTTATGTTCAATAATTTTTATCCAAAAGCAGTGCTTCTTCTTAGATAGACTATCAACTGCTCTCCAGTCACATTTTATACATCAGGCATGTTAATATAAACCTGCAGTCATTCTGCTGCRGTCCATGTTCTAAAAGTGGTCTTGATTAGTTTTCTATACTATCTTAGAGTCGTTTCAAAGATGACACTGAGAGTCCCCATTTACACAGCGAGAATAAATCCCTRAGATCATAGCACTATGCATTTTGAAACCTGCAGATGACTTTCCCCAAGAAATTGCACAAATAAATCACTTGAAAGCAATAACAGTGTAGGAAAATTATACGGCTCCAGACAATGTGCAATCAGCCAACGCACACTGTATATATTCCTTTGCCTTTATCACRCCTGACAAGCCCATGGTTTGAGACTGACAACAGAGACTGCCTGTTCATCAGGAACAGGGCAGAATTTATAGAGATACCTCTTGAAAGAAAGAACTCCAGATGGACTGCCAAATCTCCATGTCAGCTCCAGACTGGTAATAATTTGTGCTCTATCTTCCTATAAAGCAACCTTTTCTTACAAGAATATTCCAAGGGCTTTTGGAGCTGAGTGTAAAATGTTTCAGCTATAGTACTTCTACTAAAATGACACAGTGCAACTCTGAGGACAACAAGAACAGATGATTTAGGATATGGCAAAGTACACAGAAGTCACYTCTTGCCTCTAAATCACCATGTTAAAAATGGTTTAGGTCAACTGGATGTCTGCCTAGCAAAATTTGCTGCAATCATCCAGTTTCTAATTCAGAGGAGCCAGATTCCAAACACAAGCATGTTGACATGGATTGAGAAAATATTAACTACATCAGTGAAGGAAGTGTGAGGTTTTTATTGAACCCAGGGTACAAGAAATCACTGTCAGTGGCAAAAGCCCACCATGTTTACTATTGCTGCCAGCTGTGGAACTAAAAATTCAGCAGCTCAGCAGAGGCAGTAGATTGCACTGCACTCTCATAGTCATTGCAGCAATACCTCGCAGGTGTTATCCACACACCACAGGGGACTCACACTGGAGTGTGCACAATAGTTATGACCTTTCAGGTAACAGCTTTCCCAACAGGTGATGCAAAAGTGCATCTCTGCTGCTCAGGATGTTTTGTTGTTGCACCTTTCAGAGGACCTAAGAAGGTCTRCCCTGCCTTCACATGCCCATGCTGCCATGTGTGGAGACCTTCTGAATCTGGGGCTTTCCACAGCTGCAGAAAAGGCAAAAGGGCTTTTACCTGACACCACTACTTGTGGGAGCACAAACGGGATTTGCCCTTTTGCAATGCCAGTAGCACTGGCAAGCAGGAAAGGACACTTAGCTCCACCAGCTTTGCACCACACCACAAAGCTTTCTGTGGCAAGCCTTTTCCTGTGCTGCTCTGATGATGAGCAGCAAGCTCTGCTTCACTGAATTTGAGCAGAAGATGTCAAGAGAATAATGTTCATGCTCTGGGTCAAATACTGAGAAGGTGCCATGCTAGGAGCAGTTCAGGGGAATGCGGTAGCCTGCCAATAAAGGAAATAACATATTGGGCAAACAAAGAACCATTTTAACAGACTCAAACCCAGACTATTTGCAGACATCCTGCAGAGAAGGTTGGATGGCATTTGCAGGCAGCAGTAGGAAAATCCTCTGCAGCTGTAACTATTGGAGCAGAGGGAAGGAGGCACCCTGGAGCATACAGTACAGGGCCCCTCTCACCTATCACCATGGTTCCCCTGAGAAGCTGCCCCAAAAACTGTATCTTTATGGCTACTGACACTGACAGACAGCAAAGCAGGAAATTATTTGCCTCAGGACCTGAGTTCAGACTGATGCATGAAAAACACCCACAGAAAATCACCTTAAATGGCTGCGATTGGAATCGATAACTTATCAGCATTACAGAGGAGAATGGGGAAAATCCCAGTTCTCTCTGGTCTGGTGGTTGTGCTCGCTAACAAGGGCTATTCTGTAGCAGTCAATATTTTTGCAAACTAATTCATGCATAAGTACACTATGGATTGAGAGAGGCTGAGGAGAAAGGGATATAACAGAACAAAACCTATACCTGGTGTCACAGTTTAGAGAAAATTTTAGGAGAAAACGCTCTGGAATGAATGTTTCCTCTAAAGAAAAGGGTTTKGGTGGTCTCTTCCCACTGATAGGAAATGAATTTTCTGATGAAAGTGAACAAAACCTGTTTATTTAACAAACAAGGTGCCCCCAGAGCACAGGAAAAATGACTAGCTGCTAGATACTGAACCTTAACCCACCCACCCACCAAAACAAACCCAAAATACCGGGGGAAGAGGAAAAACTGCCGGGCACGTGCCAGGGRAAAACAGAATGGCAGAYGGCTTTGTCTCRGGGTGAGGAAGAGAGTCCATGCAGCTCGGGGAAGCAAAAAAAAACCAGATGTGAACCTGGTGAACCTCTGATGTTGGTCTCTCCCATGTGGCAGCCGAAGCTGGTGGGTTTAGAGTGMTTTCTTTTGTTAGGAAAATTAATCCACAAGCACCAGAGGTTTATGTCCAAAAAGGAGACAGAGGAGTCCCGCAACTTTATTCATGAATAAAGGGAGAGCTCATGGGCATTTCCCATGGGGTCTCTCCAATTCATAGAGGACGCAAGCTCTTTTTATCCCAATTTCCCGGCTGCAATTCCCTCTCTCTTTCCCCGTTGGCTGAGGTACTTGAGAGGTACAGGGTGCCCAAAACGCCTGATAAACCCCCCTTCTATCATCCACTGCCCCCTTTCAATATCCATCTCTGTGTCTCTGCTCTTGTAGTCCATTAACATAGGCTGGGATAAGTCATTCAAAGGAATTCTTATGGAAATCCTTCCCATTGTTTCCTTCTATCTCCCAGTATCAGCCTTATCTTATCCCCAGAGTCAGCATGTTTGTAAAGACACTCCCTTCTCATTCCTTTCACTTTCATGGGTTCAGCTTTCCCCGCGGCCGGGCGGAGTCACTCTGGTGGCTCCCGCAGGTCAGGCCGATGGCTTGTCTGATCTCGGACCAACAGCCACCCCCAACAGTCCAAGAACCAACAACAGAAGCCACCGAAGAACTGCTGCTGCAGTCCAGGGACAACTTCTTGCCTAAGCTAACAAAACCTGAGCTAGCTAAAAGCAGCAATGTAGCACCCACCTGCCTCACGGGCCTGCAAGCGAGAACATGGGACTGAGCTTTGAAGGAAGCGCACACGGAGCTCCCCGGCTCCCACCGCCACCCCGGACTGGCCTTAAAGCTACAGGACCCAGTTCTGGGCAAAAAGCAGGCAATAAGGAACATTATATCATCATAAAACACCCCAAGACACCTAGACAGTCCTGGGATTTGGAGAAGTTCTGAACCCACTCCAGCAGGTGACACGATTTCTTTGTCTGCGGCAGCTCTGAGAAACGATGGGTGTCACACAGACACCCTGAATTGTGGTCCCAGGGGGAAGGGTTAATAACAGCACTGGCAGGTGAAAAGAGACCACAGAAATATTAAGACCTACCTTGTGTGCTGGCAGTTGTTATTGTATGTTATAAACACATAGAGTTGGCTTTGCAAATATTAAGATGGATGCTATCTGTACAATGTTTCCTTTTTGCATAAGTAATTTAGTTATGCAGACAGTGGTGAAACTATCACTAGTGTTTTTGGTTTTTCATTTGTAACTCAGATACAGCTATAATACAGCTGATGCTGTTGTTTTAGAGTACTGCGGTTAACTTACAATAACTGAAGTATTATGGCTTGTAACTTAAACTACGGAACAGGGGCCACACGCACACGACCCCAGGAGCATAAACATCATCACTGCCCATGCCCTAAAAAGGCAGATCCATGTTAAACAGTTCCTGGAAAGGTGTGAATATACATAAATGACTAAATGAATTAAGCTGATGCAATACAAAATGTATTTAAAGAAGGCTCTATCAATACCCGGTGTGCCTCTGGCAAACCACCAAGCACCCRGCACAGTATCCTTTTGCTTTTATGTATCCTGTTGTCGTTTATTAAAACCTTTTAAATTTTAACAGAAGAGTGAACTTCTTTTTTCACATTATAGCTTCCCAGTATGTCTTTCCATTTCCATAAGCAAGAATTACATGGTGTCTGTTTTGAAAAGATATTTTCTGGCATGCTTCAAAAGCACAAAATTCAGAAAGAATTGTTTTTAAAGGACTTAAGAGTGTCTGAAAACTCTTTTATTTACAGTCCAAAGGAAAAACACAATGTATCAACCCTTAAATAGTATGCAATTTGATGCACCAGTACTGAATTAAAAATTAATAAAATCATGCTTAAAGGAACAAACTCTCCCTTTCACTTTATGTTGAGAGTCATTTACGTGAGTGGTGTGTATTTATCCAGATCAGAAGAGTATAACAGACACGTACACAGGGGGAAAAAAAWTTATTTTTGTTATTCTATCGAGTTTTCATATTGTCACACAGACAAATTGATTCTCTATTTGTGAGCCATGCTGCATTATGCCAGGGGAGGAAGGTACATCCCTGCTTCACTAAACTGTGGAGGAGTAGACTTAGTGGGATGAAAAAAAGAAAAAGAGAGAGAATTGATGAAAACAATCCATTCTCATCTGGATTTGTGGGTGGGCTCCACGTTATTCTGGTAACTCACTTGCACAATATATTGCTGCAATGTGCAAAAAAATAAATGAAATCAGAGTWCTGCACATACCACAGCTTTAAACCCATGCAACCGTGTCATACACAGTTTTAGCCACCATGTTCATCAGACCGAGGATGGAGTGAACAGAGGTGCCCCATCCTGCCACCAGCAGTGGACTAACATCCCCATGGAATGGCAAGAATGTGGCTCCAGGCTCCTCTGAACACATAAAGCCATCTCCCCGCCTGCCCTAGATGCTTCAGGCTGCTCCTAGAGCGGCCCAGAAGCCCATAAAAACCCATCCCCTGCCCAGTTATTAATAAATTCATGCTTGTAAACACCTTTGATAATTTCCTGCAGTGAACAGTGCAAAATGCAAACGTGAAACAAAGGAAACAGCCCCTCCATAATGATGACTGAATAGATGGCCAAATGCTGCTGTCCCCCACCATTTCACACAGTCTGCAGGAAAGCAGTGTCACAGCGCAGCAGTGCTCGGCTGCTTTMCATCAAATCAGTCACTTTGACCAGGGGTCAGCAGTGGCTTCTGTGASGAGGCCAGGAAGGAAGAGGCAGATGACATGAAGGAATTTCCAYTAACTGAAACCATGGTGTGCAGAGAGGTCACATTTTCTGGCATTCAAGYACTCTGCAGCCCCTAATGTTTTTAACCTAGGAAGGTAATACAGGTAAGGAACTACCACTTCCCTCATATTAGAGATGGAAAAGCAAGGCACGAGTTAGTGCAGCCCCAATGCATCTATTTGTGTGTCACTGCCATTGAAATTCTTTGCACATTKGAGCCGAAATTGCTTTACAAGGTCACAGTGGGCACCATGGATTGCTAGTGTCTGTACTCAAACCCTATCTCTTCTCTCCTCTGTGAGCCTATAAACAAGGAAATGGATTTAAGGCAAATCTGAGACCTTCTGAGACCTGTGTTCATGCAAGGGGCCTCCTCTCCCTTCAGCTGGACCAGTTAGAAGCAATTTTTCTGGCTACTGATATACAGTTCTGCTAAGCTGTGATTAACTTTTTTTTTTTTTCATTTGAAGGTTATAACAATCAGATTCAATTTAATACAAGTATTTCTAGGCACAGACATGTGGCATTTCTTTCTAAGTAATTTTCTTCTATTATTATCAGAGTAACTTCCTGTGAATGTGACTAATTCTCTGCGTCAGCACAAGACTAAACCTTACAAGAACAGGATTGTACCAGAATTAGGTCTTTCATATCAAATGCATCTTTGACAGACTCAAATAAATGAGGGACGGTAGTTTAACATGAAACTAAGCACAGTTGTCAGCTGCTGTTTCTCAAAGGGGCCATCTAGTATCCTGACTCTTGGAAAAGCAGAGATAGGGAGTCAGAGAAATCAAGTGTATCCCGAGGGACTGGGTTTGAATGCTTAAAAAAAAAAAAAAAGTAATGAGGTAATGTGATTATTYCTATTCAGAGACTGAAAAAGGCAACAGTGAAAATTATTAAAGACTTGACTGGGGAAAAATTTGCAACCAGACTACATAGAAGACAGCTCAAAACACTGAAAATTATTAACATAATAAAAATGAGAAAGCATATATGGTGCACTCAGTTAACAATAAAATTTTGTAATTACACTGCCATGGTTGCTCCCAGCATGCATCAGCTCCACTCTCACCAAGAGGGTTCTTCCCGCTTCCCAATGACTTGGAACACGGCTACTCAGATGAATTTATCTATTTATCTATCTATCCTAAAATCGTACCAATTAGGAACAACAAACAAACAAAAAACCAAACACAGAAACCCACCTATGATCTGCAGGATCACAGAACCAGATCAGAGCCCAAGGGCTTCCCACAGCAGAGCAGCTGTCCCCAGGCTCCCTCAAAGCCACCCTCAGTAAAACTACTGCATAAAATGTCATCGTTTCTGAGASGGGTGCCAGTGGGGAAGCAGAGGAGAAGGTCACCTGTGCCTGRCTGCAGGCTTCCCTCTGCTCCAACCATGTAGGTAGAAATGCATGGTGTGAAAAGGAAAACCCTGCATAACAGAGTGGCTGAGTGGATAGAGCTTAACTGGCCATGAAAACAAAGAAAGAAAAAAGCCACGACTGTACTTGAGAAATGCCCTTTTGCCAAGTTAATTCTTATCATACAGTCAGATCAGTCAACTGCAAACACAGTTACAGATCTCTGTAATAAAATATTAACGACTCTTGTATATTGTTTCTACAAGGTACTGTAGTAATAAATGAATGCAGCTCGCACATTTCCACATCTTCCCTTTYGTTACTGCTGAAGCTTATGTCTAAGAAAGCCAGTTTACTGTAGCATTACTCTTTTTTTTTTTTTTCCTCAGCTGTATTTTTCCTTTAAACCTTAGAAAATAATTAAAATTCCTCACACAGGACAATGGTAAATAAGATTAGGGTATGCATTTCCAATGTAGCATACTAATGGCATTTTGGACTCTGTAATAAATCRTCTCTCTTCTCTGCAAGCAGTAATGTAAATGGACAAAATCTCTGAAATATACATCCCCATATATGAGTCTCATACTTTCACTATGATCTTATCTATCCACATCTCATCTCTGGTACCTTGGTATTGTAGATACAGTATTAGCTTTTTTAATGCATCACACAACAATCCAATAGTCTCATTAACTGCATATACTGTAGGAACACAGCAGCCTGCTGATACCCATGAAACCATGCCAGTCTTCACCAGGGCCTGTTGTCAGCAAGAAGCAGCCAAACATACCTTGCTCCATCTGATTCACTTTATCACTTGGTTTTACAGTTTCTGTTTAGCACTGAACTGACAGAAGGGAAATGTTTTAGCATTCCACATGAGATCCACTTATTTCAACACACTGAAGCTTTGTTTTTGTACCTAACCTTTGGGTAATCTCATCTCTCCCAGGGGCTTCTGACATTTCTGTTTGTTCTGAGGAGCTGCAGTTTACCCTACTGCAAACAGGATGATCATGACAGGGTATTTCTATTATCTGATAGTCTTCCAGCTTACTTTTCTTCTTCCTTCCACATAACATTAGCACAAACCACTGCTTGTGYTTTCCATCTCCCCTTTGCTATTTCACCCTGTACTGAAACAACTACAAAATGTGCTTCCTGGTAGAGACAAATGCAGTTCTCCTAATTCAGCTCTGAGTTCAGGAAAATCCCAGCCCTCGCTTCAACCCTGCAAGGGTGAAATGGCCAAGCCTATGCTACGCCTTACAAACCCTGTCCTAGTTTGCARTAAGACCTACTGGTCTTGCACAGTAAACAGTTCTTAATTTTGTTTTTCACTCTAGRTTGGCTAAACAAGGATAACAAACTAGTTTCTGTTCTCCAGTTTTCACAAATGGTAGAAATGAAAAAGAGCACAAAAGATTAAGGATTACAGAGTGTGGGTGGATTTATTTCCAGAAAACTGTATAGATAAAACTGAACTTTCTTCTTCCAACAGACATTCYCCAAATCCCCTTTAATTTTCTGCTGTACTTCCCAGATAAGCATTCAGCACTTCTTGGTTTCTTCATGCAATCAATATACATTAAAAAAATGTTACTCTCTAAATGCTAACTTACATGTTTTCCCTCTTCAATAACTTCAGCCTAGAGCACTCACACAGGTTGGTATTTGGGGGCTTCACAAGGATGAAATCTTTACTGTGGAATTCTCATGTTCCTGTGGCAGTGGAAAGGCTGCAACTTCAGAGCCAGCCTCCAGGAACCTTGAGCTTATTTACAGCAGCAGGCACTGAGCATGCCAGCTGACTCTTATTTTTGGTTTGTAAGGAGGCTCCTTTTCTGCACCAGAAGCACCATCAGCATCACACCAACCATCCAAACCCGAAGGCAGGTGCAGACCCAACGGGGCTGGCATTAGTGCTGGCTCAGCTCCCTAAAGCTAGTGCCAAGAAGACAGCTGGAAGATGTGAATTTTAGTCAGAAATTTTGACAGAAGTTGCCAGAAAGCTAACTAAAAGCTGCTGAGGCTTTTCTTACATCAGGGATTCAGAAGCTGCACTTACAGAAAGCTTAGAAGTGAGGTCACCAGTTCAAGGGGGCTGCAGAATTTGAAAATAAGACAGCTGAGTTATTGTGATTGCAATGGTAACTTCATCAGAGGCTACGACCACTTCCTAGATCACTATCACAGCTGTTCAGGAGTGTGTGGTCTGGAAGATCTTGTCTAGAAAGGGCTGTTAATTCTTTAGGAGAAGATTTCTACGGCAAGCCAGCAAAGTTTGCGATACAGTATTAACGAATTCCACTCACACAAAAATGYAATCAGAGAAGTAAAGGCACAACACTGCACCTCTGGGGGTTTCCCCACTCCGCTGCCCACAAACACTGCACCTCCCAGGGTGCCCACAAGCTCTTTCAGACACAGCAAACCCCCACATACCCTTCTGCAGCAACTCAAGAGTTTGTTTTTGAACCCAAAACAACCTAGCATTACTCTTGGAGCTACCCAACTCTCCAGAAGCACTTAAACAGCCACACCACAAATAAACAAAAAACCCTCCACATTTCCTAAATCACCCACAGTTTCTCCAGTTTGGGACCCAGCCTCACTCATCATCTAGCTACAGCACATTTTGACAGGTATAATCCATTTAACCACAAAAATATGGCTACAAGCCAAAACTTCCAGTTTTCCCTCCTCACAGAAAAGCCTTCTCATTTAACCCACTTCACAGCTTATCCTTCTGACAACATAACCACACAGAACCACACAGAAGGAGCAGAAAAGACAGAAATTAATTTAAAACATATGCAGAAATAACTTTTCAGAAACAAATGCCTGCATTTCTTCCACTAACATTCAGTCACTGCTTGGCATCCCGCTCACCTCCTCCTCCATGCCAGTGTGAGCAGCATTAGGGGTACAGATCTCAGAGGTACCGCACACAGCGCTGCTTTGGAGCCGTCATTCCTGATTAAAATCTGCATGTAGATCCCAGCAAGGCTGGATCTSTCTCCAGGACTGCCGTCAGTCTGCATAAGACCTCTCCATAAAACAGAAAGAAATAAAATTAAATGCTGCAGCTCTTATTGTTCATCTGGCTCAGCAATGAACATCTAAACATAAAATGTTTATTGTCACTTAAGGTGAGCTCTCTGTCCCAAGCCAACGAGTTGGCATCCTGCAAAGCCAGGCATATATTTGCAGTTGTTGCAGTCCAACGGTTTGCATCGTTATGAACAAGATTTAAGGGTTACACTCTGCATCTATTACCTATATAAATTGCTCTTCCAGTATGTGAATATTAAACACTGCAAGAGGCAGATGAATGTCTGTACAAAACCACACTAAGAAAAGTAAGAYGAAAATGAACACTGTTCTAACAAAATGTTTATTGGACATAAAGTAGCACCCTGAATCCAGTGATGTTTCACTCTTCTTTGCCAAGACCTAAACTGAATGACATTGTTCCAAACTTGTTACACTAGTAAATAAAAATTTCCACCTTTAATACTGTCCTAATTGAATTTTGATTTATAAGACCTAAATTTTGCACATGAAAGCATTTTTAAGAAACTCCTACAAATTGGTTCTTCTGACATAAACAGCAACAGCAAAATAAAAAGACATCACTAAGCTATTTTTACCTTTTTCCCATAACAAGGTTCCTGCAAAACAGATGTTSTTTTGTGTTTCTTCTCAAACCTTTCTTCCATCTTTCAAATTGAAGAAGGAAGAGATTCAACATTTTGAGCACAACTCCAAGAATTATTGCCTTGGGGTGGGAGGACTTGTTCCTTAAACCCCAGGGTTTTTTTTTTTTTTAATCTGGTGCCCAGGACGCAGCCACTTTTCCATAGATTACTTCTAAAGCAGAGTGCTTGGACAAGTCTCGTCATCAGGACACTGCYGCAGTGCTCAGTTCATTCTGCACTTGAGAGCCTAATATCACAAAAAAACTCCCTGAGAAATTCTSAATAAAAACCTCTTCTATTTTGATTTAAAAGACACCACTGTTGGGTTCAATTAACACTGTCTCATCACTCCTTTTATACCAGCTAATTTAATGTCCCTGACGTAACTGCAAACCAGTCTGTAATTATCCCTCGTTTTCCTCATTCTCTTGTCTTGCTYCTAAGGAGACATCCAGTTGTAGCTCTGCCACGTCCTCCTTAGCATGACACCACATTTTCTGCAGCTCTAGGCAGTCATTGGCAGCAGAGGAATGGCCAGCCCACAGAGGACAAGTCCAGCTTTCCCTGTCAAGAGACACTGGAAGAAGGACATGGTGCTGCCATGGTGTCTTGGGTTGATTTTATGATAACACTCTATTCCTATATTCCATCTGCTTGTATGCCCAAAATATCCTTGAGCCTTTAAATCTGACCCAGAAGAAGGAGCAGGGGCAGCTGGGAAGGCAGCACGGGCAGTTCAAAGCCGAGGCTGCCACACAGCCAGTGGTTGTTGGGAGCTCCGCAGGATGCTGGGTGAACTCACCTTGCTGCTTGCAAGAGAGTTATATTGTCGCTGCTTAGCTAGCTCGGGTTTGTTAGCTTGGGCAAACAGCTCTCCCTGGACTGCCACCCCTTCTATGACTCCAGTGATTTTCTTTCTGGAGCAATTCCGCGGGGCTTCCGTCCAAAAACAGAGAAGCGAGCACTGACCAGCCGGGGGCCAGCAGAGACAAAGCCGCAAGTGCTGCTCCGTCTCATCCCAGACTCCAGAAGAAGCCAAGCCGGCGACAGAAAAGCACACCGAGCCCTCTGTTTCATCCACAATAGGAGAGGACTACCACCAGATTTTCCACTGTTGCCCAAGTGGCCCCATGGACTTTTTTTTTTGCTTCTTTTTTTTTCTGGAGACAGGAGCCGTGCCATCTTTTCTACCCACCATGTGCCGAGCGGCTGTGGGGGGAGGCAGCGGCATGTGTTCCGGAGTTTTAAATATCTAACAGCTACTCAGTTTCTTTAATCTGTATCCTGTGGGCACCTTGTTTTGTTAATAAACTATTTTTCTCTTCACATTCCCCCAAACTCCTGTTTCATATCAGTGGGAAAAAAATACCAAACTTTTCACTTCAGAGGAAATATTTATCCTGTAATGTTTCTCTCTGAAAACATTGTCTCAAACCGAGACACATGGTCAACCCCACACACGAGGAAGAAAACCCAAAACCACAGGACCAGCTGGGGTCCCTCTGAAGACAGGGAAGGGGTTCAAACCTGCACAGTTAATAGTGCAAGGTGTGTGCCCAAGGGATCAGCATACACAGAGAATGACTGTCCTCTGCTACAAACTCTGAGTACAGATGTTCTTCACAACACTGGGGTGGAAGAGAAGAGTCATCAGTCAAGCTCATCCCTCTGTAGGTCCCTTAAATTGCACCCTCATCCCTCCTATGGACCTGAACTGCCAATCTAGATTTCCACAGCACCCCTACACACCCTTCCTTGGCTTCCTCCCAGCCAGGCTCCCCAGTTCTTGCAGGGCTGGCTGTCAGCAAGAGCCACAGGCCCACCTGCTGCTTTCCAAAGCAATACAATTTCCACAATTCAGTGGCTCCCAGAGGCGTGGAGTAGGGTTGGGAGGAAGGAAACAAAAACCAAAAAACTTTTCCAGTATGAATAACTGAAAAAAGATCTCTTGAGTCACCAAATCTTCTCAGTCTCTAATAGTCAGTTCTCCTAAACTACCCTAAGAAACCCCCAAAGAAAAGCAAAASAAARGAARAARGAGGTTCAAATCCACCCCCCCATCCCCAAAAGTGAACAAACATTCTTATATTCAGCCCTCAGTGGGGGCTGGCCCTAAATAACAGTRATTCCCTTTCTCAGTCACTAATTGAAGCTGTCATTTTCCTCTCTGACCTGTGGATTCCTGCAGAATGAGCATTACTGTAAAAATCTCACRGCATCCTGTAGTAGCCTGATCATCACAGTCTCTTATTTCTCATAACCTGCAATACATGGACATTTTAATCTCTGGCCTTTGCAAAAGAATTTAAACAAATAATAAAAATAAAAAAAAAACCACAAACAATTAGCTGAGGGGTGAGCTTTCAACTCCTCTGAYTTGACAGCACCACCTAAAAATACCCCATAACCATCATACCCTAATCATAAAGAAAGCTTGTATTTATTTTATGGCCTCCCAGTACTAAGTTCCAATCAGATAGTTCAGAAAAGCAAGCTAAAAATAGAGAGAACTCCACCTTTTGTTCTGGAACAAGTGCAATAATTTAAACTGGTGCTAATAATATGTCATTGCCAGGTAGTTGTCCTCACAAGATACCTGACACCTAATCTATTACCATCAACTTATATTCAACTACAAATGAGATGCAACAGCACTTAAACCTGGATAGAGCTCTTCCAGCTGGATAAAAAAAAAATGAATGAAAAGCAAATCTGCATTTTCTTTGCTCATCTCTCAGGTCTGGCTCACAGCTCAAGGTCTACAAAGGTTGCAGGGGGAATTTTTAAATTTCTACAGTCTTCTCAGAGTTTAAACTTTAACAAGGAAAGATAGATTTGAACTACCAACACGGCAAGACACCACTGTAATATGGCACCAACAGTCTCACCATTTCAATCAACRATGTTCCTATTCACAGAAGCACATTGCTGATCTTCAGCCAAATCACGCAGGAGAAAATTGCATTCGTGCTGCCTGGTACCGCTGCTTCTCAGTAATCCATTACCGCAGAGCAGCAGGTCCAAACCCCCTTCTCAGAAGCATTTCTTCTGTCAGCTCCTGAGAGGAGTGACACAAGGGGCAGAAAGCAGCACATCTCCACGCCACTGAGGGTCCTTTGGTCATCGTGAGGTACACTCACTGGCTTTCGGGCCATCAGTGAGACAGCACAGCAGTGTTATCACTCTCCCAGCAGGAAAGCCTTCTTGGCTGGCTCCCTTCAAAAATAAAGCCAGACTCACCTAAAGCAGAAAACAAGGCTGTGGAGATACCTGCAGAGGGAAAGCTCCAATCAGGCCACCTGCACAGGCAYGCACCTGGGACACAGAGCAGAAGTGTCAATTTTGCATTTCGGACAGAGACACAAGAAACCCCTTCCCTGCCGGCTACTGACATCCAGCACAAGAAGATAATCAAGAGTCTGGAAACAKCTCAGAGCCTGGACCATCTCTGAAAACCAGAAAGCAGCTTTACTGGCACCCTAGGACCAGGAAAGTGTGGGCTCCTGCAGCACCTAGGCAGTTTGCTGGCAGTGAAAGATTCCTAATCCTGAATTTTTACCTCCAATTCAAATACTTTATTTAAACACAGCGAATATACTTAAGTAAGTAAGTATTTGGCAGGTAAACATGCAGTAACTTKAGAAAAGAGGCAATCTAAAATCTGCAAGAAATAAACACCACTTCTGACTTCTTTTATATTTTATACTTARTACATTAACATTAGCCCACAATATGTGTATGATTTTGCTTGTAATTTAGTTTTATTTCACAGTTGCATCTGGAAAAACAATCTCTCCTGGAAGTTGTTTTTCTATCAGTGAATGATTAAAGATGTATTTTTGGGAGGACACTTTTGTCTCCTCCATCATCTTGAATTCTGGCTCTGTGTGGTTTTTTTATACCTAACCTCTTGTTTCCAGCTCTTGTACCTCCCTGTATTTGCACAGTACCTAGTCAATACCAAAGCTCAGACATCACACACTTGCAATCTTGGCAAGTTTTATGGATTCTGACWAACATGTAGCTGAATTTCTCACTAATCTTTCAACAGGACAATAACACTCAGCACCTCTAAAAGAACCTTCACCCTTTAATGCCTGCCTGTGTGTCATGCACACATTGACTGAACAGCACTCCACAAAGCACTGTTAAATCTTTGCGCTTCCAGGAAATGGAATTTTATACTACACTGGAGAAAAGAAAATCGGCTCAGTAGCAGAGACAAGACAGCGAATAATGAGCCAGGTGACAGAACTGATTTGGAGTTATATCACTAAATGCACTTAATGAAAATCTTGATGAAAACAAAGAAACCTGGTTTTGAACTTACTAGCAAGTGCGTCATCAAAACAATGGCCTTAYCAAGCCCTTAAACCTCAAAAATTAATTTTGTGAAACATATTCTTTTTTTCTCCCTTAAATCTTGCTTTCTTTAATTTATAATTGTGTCTCTTTCCTGGCTTTCCTCATGGGATYACAAGCCTAAGAGATGCTATACTCTGACATGCTCAGATTGCTCAGATTTCCCCCAGAGCTGTGATACTGGCACTATATGCCACAATGCCAGTGAAATCATAAGACTCTGCAAAACCAGTAAGCACTGGAGATAGCTTRAATAACCTTTTCACAGCAGCCTGAATCCCCTTTCCACACACAGAATGCACCAAGGCTACTGCAGAACCTTTCACACTTCTCTCAGAATCACAGGAGTCTGTTTTACAGGAGTGGTGGGAGAATGATGCTCCCTGGAGGTGTTTCCAGGTCTCATGAATTCACTGCAGTGCTGCAGTCCTGTACTTGCTTTAAATTCAGGTTTCTTAGGCCACATGCATAAAAGACAATCTCAGCCTTACTTAAAACTAGATATATCTCTGGAACCTCTGATCCATAAAGAGCTTGAAACACTGGAAATACACGCTTGCCAGTGCTGAGAGTATATCGGAAAAACTATGTATTACTGTGCAGTTTTTTCTTATTTGTTTGGGGTTCTTTTCCAAGAACTGCTTTATGTTTGCAAAGGTTTAAAGGCCAAAGTACTGTACAGAGCAGAATTTCATTCTGAAGCAGCAGACTAGTATAAAGAACATGAGCAAATGCTAAGACCCGCATTTTGCTCAGTGTGCTGGCAGAGAACTGCATTCCCAACAAAAAACAATCCCCATGTCCCTCCTTTGAAGCCAATCAGTTCAGGGAATTAAAATCTCAGTTAAGATCTGTTCTCACAGCACACTTTTGCTTCCAAGATGCCCCAGCTAAGGTCATCCCAGGCAGCACTCCACACTCGTATAAGCTCCTGGTGCTACCTGTTGTGCCCAATGGATWCGTCCTGACTCCTAAGGGACTCACACACACACCTGCAGCAAAGAGGCTGTCTCAGACCAAGTCACACTCATTTAAGCTGACAGCTACATCTTCAGCCAGAGGTAAGAGCTCCTCAGGGCTGATTTTTCAGGGAACAACAGTTCCTTGGCATATCTTTATTCTGGGAAAAAAGCATTTTTGGTTGGGTTTCTGCTTCCTCATTTTCCAAATGCTAATGYCCTCTGCTTAAAGCTGTTGTTTTTATGATTGGGTTGTTCACTGTCCAGAGCCCAGTCCTGCAGCTCAGGATTGCTGGGATGAGCCCAGCTGCTTGTGGGCAGCCCTGGAGATGACAAACCCCTGAGGGGCACACAGCCCAGGTTCACATGGGCTCGTACCACCGTACAAACAATGTGTTCCACTCCGCTGCTTTCTTCTCAAACTGCTCTAAGTTTAAACAGCTGTAAGATGCTTTCAGCCATCAAATAATAGAGGCTGTGAGCTCCTTGCCAGCAGCCGCAGCAAGAGATTGTGCGTACTACTTGAAGTCAAATTTCTGCCTCCAGCAGGGGTTCCCCAACTTGCTCTGCTCTGCTGCATCCTTCCCAAATAGCTGTAAATTGAGGTTATTGTAAGACACTTAAGGCTTTCAAGTAGCAAAGCTGATCTCTGCTGCTCTCAGACTTGTTCTGACAGTCACAGAGGAACATGTCAGGCAGCTCACCACAGRGCTGCCCAAGCTCACTCCAAACCAGGAAGCACCAGAGAAACTTTTACTGTTAACTTCCTCAGGATACAGAAATGTATGTGATTTTTTCTAATCATCACAAGTTGCCTGATTTATTGCTCTTTGAAGTAGAAGGGATGACAGTGTGTGCCCTTACCTGTGCTCTAAATAAACTTATATGAACAACCAAATTCCACAGTAGGGTTTAACAGAACTGAGTCCTAAGGTGTACAGATCGCACAGGGATCTGATCACTTGTTAGAAATTCACTTATACTCCCATCTAAGCCATGAAGAGGCCTTAAAGTGGCTTAAAAGAGGTGCAGTTGAGTTCAAACCTAACCTGGATGGACAGAGTTTATGGCTGGTACAGACACCTCATGAGTTACTCAAACCATTCCTGTGGTGCTCAGTGTACACATCACACACAACATCGTGGGGAGCAGCCACGCACAGCCCAGCCTGCTTGGACCGRAGCACCAAACAATCACAGAATCTGACCATTTTGGATGGCTGACCAGGCACCTTGCGTTAGCTGGGAACAGCCTGCAAAATCCAAARGGTTTCCCCAAACAGTGTTCTTTTAGCATTTCCTAGTTTTCTTATTGTGAGTTTCCAGTATCAGGATGTGTTTAAATGTATTTAAATGCATCATACATCATGCACAGCTATGAGATCACTTCATTTTTATCCTCTGTGATCCACAGCAAGAGCAACAAGGATAGAAACCATTTGAAACAAAAAAAAGGCATTTTTCTATTRTGCTACCAAAACCCCCACAAATGGCACAAACCCCAAAATACAACACTTATTCCTAATATTCTCTACAAATTCTTGTCTGATTGCCTGTTGTCTGCATGATCCTGAAGGAAACATAAAATCAGAGCAGTAAAGAAGAAAAGAGAGATMCCGTTCAGATGAGAGAAAGGGTTTGCCAGGTCAACCTTCACTCACTCGTAACACCATTTGTTGATTTTTTCAGTTAACAGCYCTTGCCACTGTCATATTCAAGTTTTTTACTTCTTTTTCCCCTACAGGCTTTTCCAAGCAACCATGGATGTTTCACTGCCTGGGCCCAGCAAGACAACCATCAACAGCAGGGTTAGGCCACAGCCAGTAACAAGCTGAAAGGATTCAGGTTTGAGCAGTGAAACCCTGCAGGGTCTTTTCTTTAAGGTCTCATTCTCCAGCTACAGCCATCAGCCAGCTGGGAAGCACTGCCTGATACGCCTCCTCTGCTTTCTCAGCTGTTTTAATTCAGTGGATTATGAAGATGTAGCAGTGGTTCCTTCCTGAGGAACCCGACAGAGAGGCATCACAAAGTCCTCACAGCCACTGAGCCCCTGGTCTGACAATCAGCTCTGCTCTGTGGAAGCCCTTTTGCAGCAGGGACCCAGCACAGACATACACAGATTACTCCCTGAGAAATGTGACTGTTTTTTTCCCTGTGAATTCATACTGGTTTTTATTTTGCTGCCTGAGACATGACAAACTCCATCTCCTGTGTCACAGCTGCCATCTGCAGGTACCCGAGCTCCTCGCTGGGGAACAGCATCTCCCGGGAATGGAGAAGGGGATGTGTCTGGCAGAAAGGCTTTTCCTCCTCTTCCACCTCGTTCACTATTTTTTTACCTCCCATCTGTGAATCCCTCCCTCCTTCCTGGCCTCTCTACTTTCTCCATATGCTTGTTCTGCTAACATCTATATTCTTCCTCACCTTCACATATGTCCATCTGCTGGTRCAACAGAGCTGCAGTCTAAGCTTTTAGCTACCAGCAAGCATGAGAAAAACATAATCCCTAATCCTTCCCTGGATCCCACCCTCCTTCAACAGCAAAAAGGAAACTGACCACTAATGCTGGCTCTTTATACTTCACTGGGATACCACTGCTTAGCACAAAACCACCAGAAAGTTCAAAATCCCCTAAACTAACACTCCCTCAGAGCCTCCTTCAAGCAGCTGCTCCTTAGGGTTGACACCCCAGTCAGCCAAGGGTAGTGTTCCAGCAGGGATTTCACTGGCAGCCTCAAAAGCCCCTGCAAGTGTCCCACAACTGAGGCCAAACAGAATGGGATGCCCAGAAATCCAGCTTTCACATCCTGCCTGCCCCCTAAACCACTCCCTGGTTAAAGATCAATTCCTGTCTCCCTGTATCAGCATGTTAAAGCCTCAGCACTCTGTCCCCTCCTTCACAAGTAGAGCACTGTTTAAATTATCTACCTACCTTTGGAAGTATGGTGCTATTTACCAAGGCATACACAMCACGCTACCTTTTATCATCTTGACAGCAAGCTGAGAGTGAAAACAGCAAAACAAGATTCTGTTGGAGGAAAGGGATCATTGTCACAACCCAAAATGTTTTCAATTACCTTCTCTCTCTACTGCAAAACCCTACTAATGAAACATGCAGACCCAAAGGGAAAAGCAGGCACCTTCGTACATCATAAAAGCAAACAGGCAAATCCTGGCTCTACTTCATTTCCATCCATTCTCCTTCACAACCAGATCTGTGTTTTTGTTACACAACCAGCCTCCCCCTCCCCAGCGAGTGTTTAGGCAGGAGACAGCTCTACAAATCTGCACTGACAACTATTCTCATTTTCTACCACGTACCTCATGACAGCTCTTCCCACAATAAATACTTCAGATGGGTAACTCAGAAACGTGGTGGATGGTAATTAAACTCAGTTATCTCAGTTGTGTATAGGAATGCTGTCTCTCATCTTCTGGCTCTGAACTGTATTAACAGCAAAAACTTCTGTACTAAGAATTGGCAAAGAATAAGAATGAATGTTTTGAAGCGCCTGTTATGGTACCCAAAATACCACGTTTTGTGTTTTCATCTCCTCTGCCCACTGCCTAAAAAAACATGGCTTTAGAGTAACAGAGCTATTGGATATTTGTATCAATACATATTGTACAGGCTGGAATTGTCTAAGCTACCAAAAAAAATATTTTAACTCCAGAAAACAAAGTTGTGATCTTTGATTACAATGAATATTCAATAGAGGCAATGTAAAACCATGCTCAGCAGTAGCTCTGCTGCTCATACCTTACTCTTCACATAATTGAAGACTCTTTTGATAGCGAATCACAGCACTGTGTGGGCACCAAAACAAACCTGATACAGCTTGTGAGAACTAGAAAATCATTACCTAATCTAACACAGCAGCAGGCAATATTCCTCTTCCTCGTCCATTATSTTAACAGCGCAAGGCAAGAGTCAGGCTGAACACAACCACCAGGCAAGCGGGGTATCAGAAATGCACCCTCTCTGCCATGTCCCCCAGAAGATCTCACAGATGAGCAATTCTGCTCCCCYACATGAGGATCCAGCAGGCTATAAAAATGAAGCAGTGGAAACAACAAAATCAGAAAAGGTCCCACAAATCAGTGCAGGAAAGGGAGATGTACACAGTTTCCACACCACCGTTTTTATGAGAAACACATCAGCCACATTAACTGTGTGCCTTGCCACTGCACTGGGCAAAAGCACCAAGGCCTGGGGGGACTCCCTGATGGAAAAAAAGGAGAGATTAAATAGAAAAATAAACACGTGCTTCCTTAAAATTTCTTTGTAAYGCAATTCCTGGGGCTCAGCAGCAATTTGGCGAGACACAGGGATACCAAAACAAAGGGATAAAATGAACAGAAGTATGAACGGTGCCATGAAGATTTGAATGAAAACAGAAAAGGTACCATATTAAAGAGATAAGAGAAATAAAGTTTTAAAGCATGCCAAGTTTGGGAACTGAGTGCAGTTTTCTTACATCATTGTAACAATTGTGCATCCATATCTGCATCTTCCAGAGGGCTTAGTACCTCCATGGACAAACTGCAGGGAAGCCCCACAAGAAGGGAGCTGACTGCTACCCTCCTGCCAAAGCACTGCCAAGAGGAAATTTCATAGCTGCAGTCCCACGTAAACTCATCAAGTCCAGCACAATTAAATGAGCTCCTCAAAGACAAAAGGCTGACCAAGCACTGGCTTGTCAGAGTGCAGTACTCTCACGTCACAGCCCTCACCATGCAAGTCACCATACCACAGCTACCAGGAGAGCACCAGAGCCGAGTGTCTTCATACACCCACATCAGGTGAGCCAYGCACAGCCTGAACCAACACTGAGACAGCTCTAAATAACAACACGGTACAAAGCTATATATATATATTATAGCCAGATGCATAAACCGAGATTTCACCCAGAAACTCCATCTCTGCCTTTGTGAGCGGGAGCTGGGGACAGCTCAGCCCTCTGGGCAGCTCTCCAGCAAGGCCAGGAGCTGCCAGGCAGACCCTGACCCCCTGCACCCACATGCACGGTGTCCCCTCTGCTAACGCAGCACCCAGGCTCAGCAGCTCACTCACAGCCTGCCCCAGCACAGCTCTTATGACAGCTTTATGCCACTTTAATATTAAAGCCTGGAAGACTATTTGCATAATCAAACATTGATCCGCTCTYCCTCTCTGCATGTGCCTCTAAATTTGTGTGAAATACTTTAATCCAGTGTCTGCCTCAGAACAGAGGTCCTGCAGACATGACGTGGTGCCTGCCCCCCTATTCTGCCCATCTTGAGAAAAGCATGCAGGACTTCTGAAATGTAAACCCAAGGTGACAAGCCAGRAGCATTTTCCTTTCTATCAGGGAACAAATGAAAAGAAACAAAGGAACACAGGGATCAGCCTCCAGGGTGGCACAGGATASGGGATGTAAATACTAGGCTTTGTTACTGCAATGCCCATAATCTTCATCTGTGGGTGTTTGGACTATAAACAGCACACCCRGAATAAGCAACAAAACATAAATGCCAAGCAAGAGCTACTTTTCAAAATCTATTGCAAGCTACTACAAATGGGCACCACTGAACCTACTTTTTTGTCAAACAGTAATTCAAAAAGTAGAGTTCTCAAGCAACCCAAAGTAATTGTTTATTATGAAGCATTTTTGAGAAACATGAGGATCCTACTTGACAAAAGAGAAGAGACCCCGAAATCTGTAACTCAGATATTTGGCTACTGCCAGTCAGCACACTGTCCTTCCTCGAATAAGCCTCAATGGGAATTTCAGAATGAGTCCCTGGAAGAGCAAAACAGGCACAGGTTTCAGAATACATTCAATAGCACCATGGAATTGCACCTGGTCACAGAGGAGAGTCTGTACAACACTGGGGTGAGCACATACAGTTTTGCATAGGCAAGGGTGGGACAGAAGCTGACCCTCATCCAAAGGAGAATCAGCTTTAGTTTGTCTTCTGAGAGAGAAATGACAGCAGTGAAATCAGTGACAGAGCAGTTCCAGAGTTCCTGGTAAAAGGGAGGAAGAAATTACAGCCCACCACAGGTGGTGTGGGGAAAACAGTCTAAAAGTAATATTAAGGTTAAAACCTGTATGATAGTTCTGTCACTCAGCCAAAATGTTTTCTTTTGTGCCCATGCTATTAAAGCATTCCAAAGGGAACACACACACAGAGGATCCATGCTGAGAAGACTGCAYTTGATGGAGGAAAATTAATAAGATCTGTCTCTCATACATATGGATGCTCAGGGGACACAAAACCAAGCCAGCCAATCTCCACAACTAAATCAGCTGACAAGGAGACATGCAGGAGATCACTTGTGGCAATGCTGACACCTGGGCAAATTTTTCTACTTTGGAACAGCATTGCCACCCCACTGTGGCAGTCCCTGGCTTCAGCCTGACTTAAAGGCAGCAGCAGTTTTTTCCAGCTGCCCAAATTCCCAGGTTTCTCACTCACCCACAGGCTGTCCCAAACTGGGACTGAAAGGGTGCCCAGTTGCAGTTCTCTGTGACGGGAAGAGAATTTTTGCTCATACCAGGAAGGGGCTGGGGCAGCCACTAGGCAGGGTAAGGAATGTTGGGTTTCCATGGAACTTCAACAGGGAATGCCTGCAGTGCCACTATGGGGGAATTTCTTCAGTCTGAGAGGTGTAACTTGGAAATAATAAAAATATTCAGGTGTTCAAATTAATTGCTTCCATGGAGGCAACCAGGATAAATAGCCAATATGAATATTTTGAGTTCCAATTTCTATCCTGTGCTACCATAAGTTATTTTCACATTTAAATAACAAACTTGTATTTAAGCTAATCAAGGTTTATCAGCTGAGTTACAATTGAAAAATACCAAGGGAATCCTAATTTTGCTGCAATCACTGATTATTCTGTATTTGTAATTGGTGGATTGCTTTTTTCCCCCTAGTTATCCCAGAAGAAAATTGCACTGGGATTTTTTCTTTCCAATTCGCTTCATCTGAAATTTTTACTGGGACATACCAGAATGCCATTTGTCCATCAAGTCTTCTACTTTCCTTATATGAATAAATACTGAGATCATGACCAGGTAGCTGAGGGTTTGTTCAGCATAGCATTTGTAAACCTTGTTCTGCCTTTTGTTTTGGGCTCTTCTTTAAAGGTCAGCAAGCATCACACCTAATCTGACTTGCAATTACTCTAGTAAACATGGCTAAATAGATAAATGTCAGCACACTTAAGTGTATAACATTAAATGTGCTGTTTTCTGTTTCTAATCCACCAGATAACAAGAAAAACAGAACTAAAGWAGTTTTCTGGTGATAATTTATAAGCCAAGGTGACATGCAGTTTGCATATCTTTCAACAGGCTGAAGAGGACCTTTTTTCCTCCACAAAATGCTCTGATTACTCCTCCTTGCTCTTCTTCAGGAGATGCAGGACAGAATAAAATAGCTGTTCTGCACGAGCAAGGAAATAACCTAAGGTGAAGGAGGTCAGCCCTTAATGTAATACATCTCCTATGTCACCTTCAAGGGTCCACTTGAATTCTGGCAGCAATCTGTGACATTGATCARATTACCTGGTGACAGTGAAATCCAAAGGATGTGCATTTCAGAAGCTTTGATGGGTGAAGAAAGCCAGGCAAGCCAGGGCAGTAACCAGCTTCATGTGGAGCAGAGGGCACAGGACAGGACCACCCTGGACCACTAAAGCCCAGGACAATAGCGACTGCAAGGTTGTACTTCTCATCCAAGCTTCTGTGTGCTACTTCCTCAGCAGGAGGGCAATGGAACATGATTTCTATACTTCAAAATAAATCTAGCAAAAAGCAGGGAAACCTAACTTCTTCTGTAATGCTTTTTTTGCATCTTTGTCTGTAATCAAAATATAATTTTCAGCAGCATTTGCATTTCTCCTGTGAAAATGGAGCATAAAAGCAGTCCAAAGCTCTAACAAAAAGAACCACAGGTTTCTGAGTAAAAACAAATAGCTCTCATCCCACTAAACCCCACAGCTACTGCAAATCACTTGATACAATATTTAATACAAATACCAGACTCCAGTCCCTGACTGAGTCAGGATAAAGAATCTACTCTAAAAAATAACCACCATATATATCGTCCCCCACATCAGTATTAAGTGAAATGAAATAACAAAAGAAAATCATAATTTCCCCACCACAACTCTTGTCAGAGCACAGCCTAAGAAAATTGTCAGCCAGTATTTGACTAATACYCACATTAATTTCATTGAGCCTACTTAAGACTGCTGTGAGACTGTTAATACACCACGCCACTGCCACATGCCAGGATAGAAATAACTAAATCAGATCAAGACTGGTACATTGTAARTAATGAAAATCTCCTGTCAGTTTAGGAAAGAACACAGTACTTCACCCCGTGAATATATCATGTACACAAAGCAGGCACAGTAGGACCAGAGGCGCATTAGCTTCCACTTTAAATACTCACTTTGTGTGCTGTCACTTGTGCAGGCATGACACAAGCATTCTGTTTGCTCAGTAGATCTGCAGTGATCTGCATACCCTGATGGGCTGTGAGGGGTGGCCAAGCTACAGCAAAGGCCACCAGAGCCTGGTGCCAGCCCTCAACCTCKGCCAACAGACCTTCACGTGCTACAGAAGCACCTTGCATTTCACTCACTACAGGCAACAAGCTTTGCCAAAGGCTGAATGTCACCAGCACATCTCCGTGCATGGTGTGTACTGGGAGTCAACACCCCAAGCCTGGTCTTGAGGGAAATATGCATTAACTGATGCACCAAACCTGGAGTTGTGCAATTTCCTACACCATTCCCAAACCTTGGGAATTATTGGCCCCTCATCAACCATCATTAAAATGTATTTGTATAGTCTCTCATCAGTTGTGTGTACTACATCAAAATCATATTTGGTAGTAAGTTTGCATATGCCAAATATGATATTTACACATTATTTAAGTTTTTACATATCCTTAAGAGCTGAACAAATTAATACTTTGATTAACTTAGCCATTTACCCATATGCAATTATTTTCTAAAATTAATGCATTATTTAAATTTATTCAATGAAATAGCTTCTGGGGTGTTTCTTCTCTGGGTTTATTATAAGCTCTGAAGATCAAACATTCATCATTTGAGCTRTGTAGCTTTGATTATAATTGTCAAGGTAAATCACAGGGCACTGTAGCTCTCCCTCGATTTGACAAGTATGGGCACATTCCCRCACACAACTCAAGTCTGGCTCTCAGGGCAGGCAACACAAGCTGGGCATTTGCTCTCAGCAGTCATTCAGCCAAATAAATTCAGACAAATGTTTGTGAAAAGGGAATAGGAARGGCTCATGATGGCAGCTTGAGTTAATTCTCTTTAAACTGATTGAACATATGCACAGAACACCTTTCTCCCTTCTGAAACCCCWCCCCAGGATCCTCCCCAACAGCAGCAAATTGACAGTAAAACACTATATGCACACTCCAAGAGCTCCCATGACACGGAACAGTTAATAAAATGCATCTTGTTCTTTGCTTAATTTATAAGGTGCTCTCTTTCCTACATGCCTTAAATAATCGTTTTTTTATAGGTTAATACCATTGTACATCGCAGTGCAYGCTGCTGTTTCCCATCGGGAGCCGGGACGTGCTCTCCAACAGCGCTGGCTCCTGTGCAGACACTCCCTGACAATCCTGCCTGAACCAGGAGTGAGCACACGGATAATATGGCTTGTAATCAGCACTCACACCAAGGATGAAACACAAGGGGAAAAACAACATCACAGTGCGCTGTGCCAGGGGAGGCTCTCAAAAAAACATCATCACAGTGCACTGTGCCAGGGGAGGCTCTCAAAACACGGACAGGTCCTTCACAGCCCCAACTATCTGTTATCTTTCTAGTGTACATCTGAAAAACTACCAGTAAGAGCAATTAGCTCCAGMGAAGTATTTAATTCCCAGCAATACATCTAAGTACTTTGCTATTGCTTTTTAATTGGAAAACATGCTACCAAGAATATTTACTGCAAATTTTGAACTGACCCTGCCTTATCAGCATGAGTCTCTCCGGGGTTTTCATTTACTATGGTACAACTTTATCACTAACAGTAATTAGTACTTTTTAAACACTGATTTTTGTCTGTAACAAGCCTCACCTCAGAGCTTAGAAATAGCAATCTTAGGTGTCTCTGAAAGTTTTTTCCAGATTGATGATAAGCCACAATAACCTAACTTAATATATATTCAKGCACATAACATAYCCTGCCAGYTGATCTCAGCATACACAGAGCACASTGGCACRTTCTGTTTATACAGTGAGATCTCTGAAGCACACAACCCCACCTTTATTTGAGTGTTTGTCTCTCTCAAGCTCTCCATGCTGTGCAATTAACCTAAATACAGTCTTTATCCTGACTGAACYAGACAAATAAATGCATATCCTAAAGGAGAAAGCACTTGATGACAGATAACTAAGTCAAAAATACATACAGCACAGGGACAACAGTCTGTTCATTATTTCTCTGGTAATCAYTGAATTAAAGTCTTCTCAGTGACTAGAAACCAAACTGAGATTGCCAAAATGCCCTCTATTTAAGTTCATTCCGATCTGTTCAAGGTCTTTCAGTGTAACACAAGTACCACAGTTAACTTAGAGCAATTGACCCACTTCCTAAATAAAAATAGACACAATTTTGATTGTGGTATATGTCACTAATAATATACCACGTAAGTTACTTACCCAGTTGGA
The DNA here is from genome assembly GCF_030028575.1 of Malurus melanocephalus. NCBI lineage: Eukaryota > Metazoa > Chordata > Aves > Passeriformes > Maluridae > Malurus > Malurus melanocephalus. The sequence continues at coordinate 2,028,958 of NW_026623323.1, read as the reverse complement.
ACACAGTAAATAAAAGCATAGCTCAGTGAACATCTATAGATCAGTGCCAGTGCTGTGAAATAACAACCAGAACCCCCCCTTCCCCTGACTAAAAGCAGTGCAGGGCATTCCAGAGAGARCAGGAAGTATCATTACTTATTGAAAACACCACACCTGAAAGGAGCTGACAAATCCTTAAAAACGTGGAGTGTTGGTTTTAAGAGAAGGCTTTCACAGAGATCCCAGTATGTCATACGACAAGCAACAGTGCAGGACACTAGATTAAAACCTTTTTTCTGTAAAACTTAGCTCCTACTGCCACCTGCAGGTCCCACAAAAACACGCTGTGATTTAGTGTTTCCATTTCCAAGCAAAAGCTGCTACACACCCCTGGGTACAAAACATCTCAAACCAGGCAACAGTAAGGACTGTCCTTTCCACAATTTGTATTTAACTGCTTTGTCTTTGCTTAAGAGCAGCTCACATCCTGTTCTCACTCATACACCCAAGACCTATTAAATACCACCAAACTCGCTGAGGATGTAACCCAGACAGACCTGCCAGGTTAAAACTCCGGCTTTGTAGTGTTTGCTGTCCCTTGGGTGAGCAAATCGTGCATATTCAAAYATGCAAACCCTGATGACTAACAGCATCTGTATACTTCTCAAYTTCTTTCTCTGCTCTCACCAATCTGGCACGAATTTTGGCAGGGCTGTCATCTATCCTGCTGCACCCCYGAGAGCTGCACTGTGTTGCTYGCGGTTCTCCTCTTCCAGAGGCAGCAAAATGCTGGCCCAAAACCACCTGCTGCAAAGACATAAATTTTAAAAATTCAAAAGAACCAGGAAATACACACTAATATGTATGTAAGTGATCCATTGATTGCTTCAGGGGAGACAATTTAATATCTAAGTGTGTAGGGCTGCGGTGTGGTACGAGGTCCATTGTTCCTCCTGACACACCCGGAACAGCGCCTCGGGGCAGCTGCTTTGATTTTTTTTTTTTTCTTTCTATTTCTTCTCTCTCTCTGCTCAAACAAACCTGGTTATAATCACCAACCGAATAAAAACCTTCTCAAGGTTTTGGGTTTTTCTTGTTTTTTTATTAACCACATACTGGAAGCAAGAGCAAGTCTYCACAAATCGGCTCGTGTATTAACACCCATTTTACAGCCATTGACTTTGTGTTCTCAAGTAATTGTCTTTCATTATTTACTCAGCCCTTTCCTCAGTCATTTCTCCAAGGTTTTCATGCATTTTGCTGTACTTTCTTTTTCTTTTCAGTAGGCTTTGGGCAAGTATAACCCTGAGCTTGCTCCACCACTAAGCTGGTCCCAGCAAGCTGAAGGCAAAGCTCTCCCCCACAAGACAGCAGAGAGCAACAGCATCCACACCTCAGCACCAAAGCTCCATAAAACCAGACAACAGCTTCCCTGGGAGGAAAACGGGACTGCACACTGGAAATGAGCARGATTAAAAACACCAGTCCAGCTGCCACACACATCATTCAACAGGCAAAGCCACAAACCTGGAATAGGGAGGAAAACATGGTGAGGCGAGAGCAGCGGTTTCCTTCTCAAAGCAGCAAACTGGAGCTCAAAGGTCAAGCCTGTTTTAAAACCTTCCTTTTTCTCCCCATTCCATCACAATCTCACTTCATTTAATGCCATCAGGGTATAGTGGAAAGCAGAGACCAAACCCCCGTTTTGGGATATTTATTAATTATAACCACAAATAATTGCAGGCTGCTTGTGAAGGTGGCAGCCCGAGGGCAGACAGGAAGATCCCTTCCATCTGGATCAATTTATTCCAGATTAGATAAACAGGTTCCTTGGATGGATTTTTAAAAGGCATAGAGAAAAATGTGGCTGTCTGGGAAGTTGTCTGTGGGGTTTTTATCAGAGAAAAACCCTCTAAAAGAAAACCAACTAATCCTGCTACAATACACACGCTTATGTGAGCATATCAACATAAAAAGAAAATCTTAATGTTGCTAACATCTACAACTAGTACTGTACCTGAATGCAAACAAGCCATCCTTACATCTCATGGGGCAATAAAGAGTCGTATTGCCCTGCTCATTTTTCAAGAACAAAGTTTCAGTGATAGAGCGCTTAGGTAATAGGAATTAAGAATTGTTTCTTTTGAGGTTCCGTTAATGCATTTTAATGCTCTTGAAAAAAGCCTTCGAGTTATAGCTCCATATTAATAAGCACAAYAAGAAAACCCACCTCTCAGCCTTTTTGCTGTGCTTTCCCCAAACTCACTCAAATTACCTTAAGCTTTTCGTAACAAACGCAAGATGAAGAGACAAGCACTCAGCAGTAGCCTAAAGACACATAAATACATTAGCTAATGGGCTGTTCACAACCTGCAATGGTCAATTAAACAAAAAGAAAACATCATCCCAGTCCATCCTAATCCCATCAAGGCACAGGCAAACCTGCTCCGCCCTGCCATCCTCTCAAAGCCAGAAAAGCCAGGTGAATCCTTCCCCCACCCCTCTAAACCAAAAAGCAAACATCGTTTAGGGCACAAGCTGATTAACTCTCAAGAGCCCTTAAGAAAAGRCCAGACACTTAGTCAATATTATTCTGCTCTTTTAACCTTCCAGTTAGAGAGCAGTATAAAAACCGCATTCAAAGAATAAAACTTTATTTTCATTCTCTTTATTTTCATTGTAATTTATTGCACACAAAGATGAAACTTTTAAATGCCATTTCCAGACCTTCAGAAATTATTACTCCAGCAACCAGTAGGAAAAAAAGAGCAGGAACCAAGCCCGGCCAGGGGGAAGAGTGAGGCCCAGCCTGAAGAGTGAATGATTAGAGTAATGCTCACTGACGACTAAGGAAAAAAAATTGTTTCTTACCTGAGTTGCGTGGTATTCCTACGGATTTCAAGTCGTTGCCTGATACTATTGCAGATTTCCAACCGGATGGAAATTTGGTCGTAAATCCAAATGTCAAGGCTGGAAGGACAGAAGAGGCTTCATTCCCTTCATCTGTGTACCCATGACATATGTAAAACACCGTCTGAGCAGCAGGTGCTCTAAATTCCTGAGAGCTCCCACACAGGACAGCGGAGACAAATAAGGAAAGATGTGCTTCTATCCGGCTACTGGGCCCCGTCYGCCATCTCCTGTGGGCCCCGGCCCTCCATGGGCCATCTTGTGTGGGCCAACARCCCCCGGCCGCCATTTCGTGTGGGCCAACAGCCCCCCCGGCCGCCATCTTGTGTGGGTCAACAGCCCCTGGCCGCCACCTTGTGCCGCCTCGGCCGCCATCTTGCGGCTGACCCCGCCGCCATCTTTTAGCAGCTGACTCCAGCCGCCATCTTATGAGTGGCTGGCCCTGGTCGCCATTTGGGTGACCCCAGCCGCCATCCTGTGAGCGGCTGGACCCCGGCCGCTATCTAGTGAGCGTCTGAGACTAGCTGCCATCTTGGGAGTGGCTGGGCCCCCGGCCGCCATCTTGTGTGACCTCGGCCGCCATCTTGTGAGTGGCTGACTCCAGCCTCCATCTTGTGACCCCGGCCGCCATCTTGTGAGTGGCTGACTCCAGCCTCCATCTTGTGACCCCGGCCGCCATCTTGTGAGTGGTCTGGCCCCGTCCGCCATTTTGTAAGGCCATTCCTGTCCCTCTCTGGAAGACCCAGCAAACCCACAACTAAAGCCTTGCAAACCATGTTCCTAAAGCCTTGCAAACCATGTTCCTAAAGCCTTGCAAACCATGTTCCTAAAGCCTTGCAAACCATGTTCCTAAAGCCTTGCAAACCATGTTCCAGGACACACCCCTTGCCCTCACCAAATTTCCTCCAGGAAGCTGCTCCTAAGGGCAACCCAACCACCTGCAGCTCCCGACAAACACTGATCACACAGCATCAAAAAACAGAAGAACTTAAGTAGCAAAGAACCACCACCTTTGGCCAAACCACGCAAGACTCAGACCACTGARTTGCAAATTCCAAGCAGATTCCACTCTCCTCTCTTTCTTTTTTATGGTTCTTAACTGATTCGTTAATTCAGTATCTCACTGCACTTACCAACAGTAGATTTCTGGCTTTTAAAATCACAGAAGCTGTCAATATTTATATTTTAATGTATAAGGATAAGGGAGTTTCTTACAAAGAGCATATTTACAAAATCATACATAACACTTTGAATATCACATCTATCTTGTATGATGCATACCATAAAGCCACTATGAGTGTAATTATATATAATTAGTTGCATGTTTTTAAACTCTACAGCTTAATCATGTTTAATTAATCAAATTATAATTGGAACATTTGATAGTTAAATKTTGTCTTGCTAAACTGATGAACACCTGGAACACACAATTACTCTCACCACCAATAAATTAACGCTAACTAAAATCTGTCATTAGTAATTATTTTCCTTCCTTCCTGGTAGACCACTAGGATTAGAGATAATAAATAACCAAACCAGATCCATATCAATTTGTTAAGATCACAACTGCAGGAACCCTCCTGCCAATTTTACTTTTCTGTGATACATTCTTCAACTTATATTACTGACTGATGCATAAATCATTGTTTGTTCATTTTTTTTTTTAATTTCCAAGCCAACTTTTTACTTGTGTGAAAAACTGAAATCAGACTTCCTTTCTGGACAACCTATGAGCACCACAGATGCATTTAAGTACAGCCAGCTCT
>NW_026623323.1:1944606-2024228 GCF_030028575.1 Malurus melanocephalus | reverse complement strand
TCAAATGCTGTAATAAAGCCTTCAGATCAGTTTAAAAACAGCTAAGGAAAGAAAGGCAATTTCACAAYCAAGTGCTAAAACACTGAAGATGTTCTAATGCAAAAATAGATGAACAGGGCAGATGTGACATTACAATCAAATTTCAACACACAAATAAAGCACAGGGAAAGAGCCAGAAGTGATACTTAGGGATGGAGACTATGACCTAATGTGTGTAATTAAGCCACGYGAATTAATTAAGCTCCTTTTGTTCTTTTTACAGAGAAAAGGAAAGCAAAAGATAATGGTCCCACACTGAGTAAAGATTTTATTAGGGCATTCCCCCCCTCCACCAAATGCTTTGTCTTATTAAACACAGAGCAAGAAGTGGCTCTACATGAGGAATTTCTGATTCTACAAAGTCAAAGCTTTAAGGGAAGAYACATACTCTGAAAAGCTGTTATTTGACCAAAAATGCTGCCTTTTTGSATTTTCTGTGGCACAGACAGTTATGAATGACACAGAATTGTTTTTTAACTTTTAAGATTCAATGCACTGATGACGTTGGTCCAACTAAAAATATTAYCAATAAAGCTGCAAATAATGTCCTTATTTCCAATTAGGAAAAATACAATTTTTTTCCCTGAAGAGTATAATTTCGTACACCGATACCAAAAGGCAGCAAGGATATCTAACGTAAAATGGCAAATAAGGTGTTAAACTGAATGGAAATCTTAAGAAGCAAAAAATGGAAGTSGATGTTTCTGTCTGTATTTTGTTTTTTCATCTTGGAGACAAAGTACCAAAGCAGCTTCCACACTGGCCTAGGCTCATAAAAAGARCTCCAGGTGCCATGAGTCATGCCAGGGCTGCTGGAAAGATCGTTAACTTATTTGGGAATACAGAGCTTTCTGGTCATCAATCCACCAAATTCACACAGTCACCCCAGGCAAAGAAGTCATTAATTCCAGGTCAAATAAAGCAGAAATAAGCATGTTCAAAATGCAAATTGTCTTTGTTTCCCATTTTTTCACATGATGTTGAATTAAAGGAAGAGGAAAAATGCACTGATGCAGTGCAGGAGGGAGAAATCACTCCGAACACATAACAGTACCTTTATGATCCTTCTTTCCGGAGTCTTGTCTCTGCTTTGGGAATACAACTTTATATCATTCTATTTCCTATTAAACTTTATTTCCTGTAATAAAAAAAMCGAAGGCTACAGTAACAGAACTTGGTCTTTACCATATCCCTGCTGACCCAATTATRCCTTTGAAGAGGTGTAATAGTTACTATGGTTATAAATGTTAATGCAATAGAAGGCACTAATGTTAGGGAAAAAAAATATTCCAAACTCAATTGCAATCCTCATGAATAAATAAATGATCAGAAAATAAATGTCTGCAGCACATTTGATTGTCTGTCATCCAGCTCTGTTGCTGGAGGTTTAGGAAATGCACCATCCCACCTGCATGTCAACATGGCCCAAACATTGTTCTGATCACCACCTGATCATCACCCCTCAGGCTCCTGCTCATGCTCCTGGTGGAGCACACGTGGGCACAGCACAGATTTGGGTGAGGCAGCCAAGCAGAGCATAAAAAATGGGTATAAAAATGCACACACACTTCCACAGGTGCTTGTTCCATTGCAGAACTATTCTRTAACTATGGAACGTCTCAAAACACAGACACCTTGCAGGAGCCTTTTCCTATCAATATATTAAAGGGCCAAAATCAAAATAATACACATATTCTTTGAGAACACCTGGGTAAACATCCTGGGAAAAGCAGTATTCATAATACAGGTATTAAATTTTTTCTTTTTAATAACAAAATTGTGYTTGCCATCAAAAAGCCTGTAACATTTGTGATGCATCTATTCCAAGATAAATACATTAGCTGTTAGCCAATCAGTGTTCCCCTTGCAGGAAGAATTCCCAAYTGACTATGTGAAATACACTGGATTATGCATCACTACATATATTACACAATATGTAATTCATGTTCAGTTCTTTTTCATTCCACACGTACATCTAGAACTTTATAACCTTTCTCTGAGAAGTTACTCATCRTCTCCTTTATATGTACCTCTTCAAGCCCTGGCAGTTTTTCCAATGTAATTTTACTTATCTCCTGCTCAGATTTCTTATGCTAGACATAGGAAGGTCAACAACACATAAAAATCTTTCGTCTCTTCACAGTGTGAGGCATAAACGGTAATTTCGAGGCAAAAAAAAAAACCTGTCAAGAAAATCAGCACATACAGGATGCTACTCCCTTTCCCAATTCCAGCTTGACAGAATATATAAGGCATCTAAATTTTAAATTATACACATCACTTCAATGACAACATTCTCGCTTCATCTGAAGCTGCCAATTACATTTTGTAAAATAAATTAATACTTCACTTCAAGRAGCTGTAGAGAAGTCCAAACCTCTGAAGTGTGCTTTTGTTAAGTCATTAAATTAATGCACAGATTTGTCAGCTCTTCTCTCGCAAGCTTTGATCAACTTATTCCATCTTCTCCATTTGCCTCCACATACAAAGTGTTGAGCRTGCTACAAACAGCATTATACATGAGCCCTCCAACGTTTCCTGTCAGATATCTGGGGTGAGACTGCCCTTCAACTTCTCAATGCAYGCTTCATTTTCCAGACAGGCCTCACACTCAAGTGTTTTCTTCTAACTGGTTTGCCTGTCAGACAGAAGAGAAATAATTACTGAAAATGTTTTGCATGTCATATTTTTCTTGTCCTATTTTATAGCCTARTATTAAATGTGAAAACCAGAATTCATTGATTTTTTTAAGAAATGAGAAGTGAAATGGCATTTGAAGGAGATTGGGGTTTTTTTTTCCATTTCAGCTGAATGCAGCATTGTATTAAGCATAAAAAAGAGCAGAATAGTGTGTGTAGAATGATTAARCTGATTAAGTATAATAATTACCAGATAATTAACAAGTTAGCATATCAAGAAAAAACATAAGAAAACCACATATTCTTTTATTCCTATATTAAGCCTGCTTCATTCTAAGCTAACAATTCCTTTCTTATACAAATCCTCTCCCTACTCCTCCCTTTYAAAACTAATTCTTCTGGCAAACCATTCCCAAACTTACAGGGTATCTTGACATTTTCTATTTTATTACCTGTTGAATCAAACAAAAATGTCATTTCCCACTTCAGAAGTTGAATTCAGTGCCTATCAATGACAGAAAAACACTTGAAATGGCTTTAATCCAGGAGACTAGTGAAGGATAAGACACTTCTTCCAATAGATATTAATAGTAGATTATRGTCTACTATAAATATGACAGAGGCACAATCCAATATATGAAAAATATGCCTAAGTGTTTTACTGCAAAAGCTCAGGAATATTGCTGGGTGTATTGTCCTTGATTATGTCAGACTTTTCCTTAAGGAAACAGAACAGTATTTATTTACATATAATTTAATGCCTACAGGTGATTGCTGCTATCCTTTTCATCCTTAAGAGCCAAGGGATAAATTTTATCTCCATTAAATGCAGGAGACAGATGACTTTAGAAGCCTCCTGCACATGTTCACTAATGCACACTCTAATCAAGACACAGTCTTGTGGCTCACATATGATACAAGGGRAAATAATGCAAAGATATAGTAAAAAAAATTACTCTGCCTCTTCATTTTGGAGCACTTGGTATCTGTGAGTGTGCAGGTCTTCAAYGCTCTCAGCAATCGGCTTATTTAGTGTTTCTGGCAGAAGGAGAGTCAGGAATCCTGCTGACAGTCCACTGATTCCAAACACCACAAATGGTACAGAAGGACTAAGAGATTTCTAAAATTCAAAACACACAGTAAAAGCACASCATTCTTACCTGCTCTTAAAACACACAAACTGCAGTCAAAACCAAAAAGCTACAACTTGTCACTCAAATAGTTAAGGCAATTAAGGCAAGTTAAATACTGTTAAGGCAAAGAAACCCAAAAAATACCATTTCACAGAAACACCTTCATGTGACAAYGTAATTTTTTACATATTAAGAGAATTCAGATACTGAGTGAGCCTTAGCAGTAGCAAATTTATTATATTACAGTCATTTCACCAACACGTGAGATAGATGACACAACACAAATACTAGAATATTTTAAAAAAACAATAAAATTTATGTATTTTTAAAAGTCTTGTTTATTAACGCTTAAAACTGAGCAAACATTACTTAATTTTTCATTAAAACAACTTTTTTTCCAAGTAGTATCAGCACATGTGCCAAAATCAACAAGATGCTTTTGAGAGAAATTTAAGGAATTTGAGTTAAATAAAAAACTTTAAAATAACCTTACCATAGATGGCACAAACGGAGCCAAAATGCCCCCAAATCTGCAAGACATGGAGCAGACACCCAAGCCAGCATTTCTGTTTTGAAACAAAGGATAAAAGATTTGTACTTTTAGAATACACAACTGAATCATGTGGTGACACTGCCAGAGCAACCTTATAAATAGAAATMTTTAGTAGACTTTAATTTAAATGAAGCTTTTAAAGACCTCCAGTAGTTAGTCCAAAGGTTTGTTCTTACATCTATATTACTAGAGCCATGATTATATTTTGTCTCCAAAGGTAACCTTACTCTTTGTCCAAAATGCAAACAGCATGAAGTTTTCTATTTTTAACCTTTTCCCCCACARGTATTTTAATGACACATCCAAAAGGAAAAAAGCCTGAAGCACAAACACTGCCCAGCCTACAGCACTGCCCCATTTCTAGCATGAGATGTATTTGTCATTGCTGCATGAAGCAGCTAACTTAAAATACATCCCTAACAGTCCTCATGCCTCAAATAATAATTAGGTTTGGAAAAAAAAAAAAAGACACATTTCAGTGACGCCAGGAGCACTACAAAGTTTTGCAGCGACCACTAGATGGTGATGCTGCTTTACTTATTTAACACCACAGCCCTTCTCTTGCAGAAACTGTAATATTTGCAATTAAAAGTCCCAGAGAGGTATTAAACATTGTTAAATGTATAAATTGTCAAATCTCCGGAATTTTCATATGTTTAATGTAACAATCTGCCACATTATTAAACATGAYTTTTCTAATAAAGTAGCTAATTTTTTTTAACTTCCTTTAACCTTACATGTTCTCCACTGCTGGTCTGTGAATTTGGCATGCAAATTCCTTTTCTTGCCAGAATATTACTGCAGATTCTCAAATGAAGCAGCACTTTACTCAATTTTTTTTTTAATATTCCTAATTACAAATACTTAATTTYAAACACTCTGAAAGAGTCCTGTAATTCCTGCTAGGTATGCTTGGTGTCACCATCCTCACTACGGTGCCACAGTCCACATCCACTCCTCATCAGCTTTCAGCTTTCCCTGCTCTCTCTAAACTGGGCCCAAGTTTTGCAGGAGATTTCAAGTTGCTTTTCTTAACAAACTTCTGCAATATGACTCAAATTCTTACYATGTACTTAGAGGATCATTTGGAAAGTCATATGGAACCAAGAGGGGAATGAAATGTATTGTATTTTCCTATATTGGATTTATCTTGGGATAATGAAGTAACCTCACAGGGATTTGGTAAGAACAATGAAAAATAAATTTTTCGCCCAGTTGTTCATCAATTAGATTATGTGGAGCATATTACCGTCATAGATATACTGTTAATATCAGTTGAATTATGAATATTTAATTAAAYAATAAAGATACAGAAAAGCACTTGTTTTCCAGTGGGCAAACAAACAATTTGGGAGATGTAAGAATACAAAGGACTTGTGTAAATAGTCCCTGCTGTAAATAATCTGCATTTATGATTAAGTTAGCACATGTTTCCATCGCATTGTTACATTTGGGGTTGCACCTGCAATTTTACTCCCAAAACCCAAAAACACAGCACCTGCCACTGCAGCACAAGACAGGTGGTTTTCATGCTTTTATTCTGGATTCAGACCTAGAGCAAGTTGCCCCAAACAGCCTGGGAAAGTGCACAGGTACAAAATGTGTGAATACTAGAAGAAGRTCTTTTGAGCCCTGGCCAAATTGCTTAATTACAAAAAGAACCCATATTGTTATTTCAGACAAAAATAATTAAATATTAAAGAACACCAGCAATCAGTATCGCYGAGCATGAAAACCAATTTTATTTCCCCTGAAGCTCTGTTAAATTACCTTAGCACTGTTGGGTACAGCTCAGATGTATAAATGTATAGGATGTTGAAAGCAGCACTGACCATCATTTTTCCACACAGAGCTAACAAAGTGGGACCAAGGAGGAGACCTTTCAGGAAAAAGAAATCAAGGCGTAAGCATGAAATGTCTATTTTCTTACTTTTTTCCATAAACATCCAGCCCTCTTTAAGACATCTCACAAACCCAATGTTTAATGCATACATTTTTCAACAACAGGCAAGAAGGATATCTCAGCTCTTCCCAACCAAACTAGTCTAAGAACAGAGAGTTTAAAATTTAGAACAAAGAAAACCAACCATTTTTGGCCAAGTATAAAATGATCACAGGTCTAAATGGAAGGGCTGCTGCTTCCAGCTGTGCAGCCAGAACATCCCAGCAGGGAAGCACGTCTTGTGATGAGCACAGACAACACACCCTCCTTGGTGTATTTATTAGAGTAAACCCATAACACACACTGTTCACTTCAACAGTTTAYTTGCTCCCCAAGGATGCCCTGTTAGGACTCAGAACTGCAACAGCTCTGTAATTGGAAAGAACAAATGCTAGTGCAGCCCAGTTCACTAACAGACAGTTTAGTTGGCTGAAGTGTGCATGTTTTAAAGTCTTCAATTAAAGTGATTTTAGTCTTGGTTATGTTTGCACCATYTGTTTCAACAAAGTGATACTGAAATAGTTTTTTTTCAGCATGAAAAAGAATCCCTGAATGTCCTTATTTCAGGTTCTCATCCTCAGCATTGAGTTCAGTGTGGTTCTGTCCGGATCAAATGATATTCATTATGTAATGGGCAACTCTGATTGTTTCTTAATTGCTTTTCTTTTAGTTTTGCCCTTGCATATTCTCAGTACAATTCATCTGCTCAAGTCAGACTATTTCATGCAGAAACTGTATGTGAACTGAAATSCAGAGACTTGATTCAGCTTCTTTAGGCAATTTTGCAGTTATTTCTGTAATTCACACGAAAGAGATACAACATTTCCATCCAAGTTCTCCTTTTGCTCAGGGAGAACTGCAATATTCCATACAGCTGCCACATGTAAAAATGTGAATCTGGTCCTCCACCCTGCTGGGTGCTGTCAGAAAGCTGGGACATCCCTTGTCTTCCATTAAGCAAACCCGAGGCAATGAAGATATTTGTAATTTTCAAAAGTGTTTTAAAACTTGCTGTTCTTCTCCCWGAAGAATTAAAATTGAACACTGCATATCCACATATTAGCAACAGAGCATGGGAAGTTTTGAGTTTACKATCAAAACAGAAGAAAGACACTGTCTAGACAGAGAAATTAAGACTCATATTCTTAGGAATGAATTTTAAGTGCACTGTTCTCCAGGTTCCCTCCCTCAGGGGATTCTGAAGGCTGGCCATGTGGGGAATTATYGTGGGATGAGAAGTATACTGGAAATATCCAGGGAAGCTGACGTGCAGTAAAAATAAGCCCAGACACAGTCCTTATGATTTTCTTGGAGTCTTGGAATATATTTTTGAAAAACTGCCCATTATTTTTTTYCMWTTWAAAAAAAAMSTAACAGCATTAAAAACAGGAATGCACATTGTCCTATGGGATTCTGGTGGACATGGATCAGTCACTCCCTCAGTCTATCAGTGCCATTAACAGCCTCCTTTGCAGTGCCATTATGTAGAGTCACCCTCTGACAGTCATTTTCAGGGTGAAAGTTCACTTAAGAAGTACTTCTGGAACTCACGGAATTTCAACCTACTTTAGAAAAAGTATCCACCATGAAAGGTTAGTTATCAACACAAAATACCCAACATTAACAAAAGCTGAGGTAAAATCGATTCAAAGAACTGCAAATTCTCTTTCCTTTTTCTGTGGAAAGCAGATCAATAAAAGCCACAAAAAGGTATTATGTGTTCAGCACAAGCAGATAAATCTAAATGAATGSTAAAACCCAGTTACCTTTAGACTAGTAGCCTCCTTTGTTTACTATAGCATAAAGCAAACATAAAATGCAGATATCTTTGTGCTTTYACAGCAGCTTTTGGAAGAAAATAGTGTTACAGCTTCAGTTTCCCTCCACTGCCACTTCCCCTCACCATTTTCCAGTCTGATACACAAACTCACGGACAAGTTTTAAGTGATAAGGAAGGAGAGARCTGAGGGATGTATCAGTTTTTACCTAACCATTGAATGAATTTTAGTCTCAAATTCAGTACACATCTCTAACAACAAAAACATTCTTGGTTTATTCCACAGGGGACATTACCAGAATCAGATTCTCATTCACAAGTTAGCAGAGTTATTTAGAAATCAAGCAAAGATTACAGACATGAGAGGCATAATGACATCTCATTAAAATCTGAAATCCCTTGTAATAAAATCAAGGATCCTATCAGTCACTCAGAAGAACAGAGACTTGGACAAACATAACAGTAATAGGAAGGTCAGACTGGAGCTGCAACCATCATTTTCATCATGCTTGGAACCAAATTTATTTCTACTGAACTGACACAGATCCCCCTGGGCAAAGAGCCTCTCTACACTGCAAACTTAGATGTTTTAGGGGGATTAAAGTCAAGTCAACTGGGAAAGGCAGATGATGTCCTACAAATTAGYAAACTCTTCAGGAATATTACCCTATGCTAATTAGTCCCTACTGTTTTTCTATCATTTTACAATTTTTAAAAAGAAGCATGAAAAGCAAACATGTTSGAATAAAAAATCTGTCTCAATAAAAGGAGCAACAAAGCATTTGAGAACTTGAATTAACACAAGATGGCAAATTAGATTATGGGACATTTTATCTCTGTCTGGTTTTCTTCCTGGGACTTCTCTGAGATCAATTGGAACTGATGCCAGACAGCATTTATATCTGTTAAGAATAAATACAGCCTATGGAAGACGACCCGGTAATCACATTGGTGCTCCTCAGTCAAAACACTGCTAAGGCTGAAGCATTTCTAATRAAGTGATGTTAGGAAAAACAAAAGCAGAGAGCAGTCTCACATTRTCTGTTAGTGCCCTTAGCTTTCAGYAGCAAAAATAAATTTAATAATACAGAATTAATAAAAATAAAACAAATGGATAGGTCTTTAGGCCCTCATATACTCAGTGACAAAATTATAAATTAAGTTTTGTCASTTTTCTATACAAATTAAGAAACTTCTACTTTAGCAGCAGCACACACTTACCAGCATTTGTTGGTAAAAACATGGTAAATATACAGGCAAATCCTGCAAATGTCAGAAAACACGTCATGGTTTTACGTCTGCCAGACCTAGAAGRAAAAGAGYACCCAGGTAAAGATGAAAACAAAGYCCTTCAGTGTCTTTAACTTKTCCAGAAAATAKCCAWGTACTAAAYACTAAAKTACACAGCARCRTAAGTTATAAATCTATTGTACCATGGTAAGTGTTTCAGATCTTGCTTCCCTAGTTCTGTRTATTGAAATCCTCCCACAGGAGCTTTCCTTTTTCTAGTCAAGGTTTCATTTCTAAWGCTGTGGAATTTGTAGCCTTGAGAAGACTCCATCTCCTTTGGCAACAAGAACTCAAGGCTTTCTTCTCTGTAGTGAGCAAGGCAATGGGCCTTGTCTCCAAAAGGGCATTAGAGTGTACACACAAAAAGATCAAATGAGTAGTGCTCAAGAAAATGTAATTCAAATACTTATTAATATGGATTTTTCCTTTACAACCTTGCATAAATGTATACAGTTGTAACACACTATAAAACTGTTTTGTATGCTTTTATGTCTAACAGTATACACACACAAATGACCATTTTTACTGTCTGGTGTTTTAAAATAAAAGAGAAAACAACAGGACAGAAAATCATCAGCCCATCYCCACATCTGCCATATTTAAATATTTCATAATTATTTGCAAAGCTCCACAAGTTAAGATATTCTTAGCAACAATTTGCCAGCATGTAGAAATGCCACACACACTTGTTACTTTAAAAACTTTCTCAGCTATTTCTAACTACTTTCCCATACTACTAGAACTACAGGTTATCTGTAACTTGGTTTTAAAAGTCTAAAGTATTTTTGCAACAASCAGTTTATACTTTAAGGATGTTGCTCACTCAAACTGAATGAAAACAGAGCAGGGGCTCATCACATTCTGTTTTGTAGTAAACCATCTAAAACGACACATATTGCTTCAGGAAACCAAAAACTTGAAAATTATAATTAGTTTGTCAAATTATGATGAAAAATAAGAAAAGGGAAAAAAAAAAAGAACTTGTGCAGTTTGTTGTTTAAATAAATGCTTGTCTGACTTAGACTTTGTGGGCTCAAGGTGAAGGTTGGCTGCTAGTTTCATTTTGTGGTTTGACCAAGCTGACAGCTTTTTACTGCCCAAAACACCCCAAAGGTGACATCCTCTCCAGGCTGAAGAAAACAGGATTTTTGCCACTGATCTCGGTGAGACCAAAGTTTCATTACAAAGACACTGAATATGAAAGGTTACACAAAACCCTGAGGAGCCCTGTGTCGTCTGACTGTTTGGCCTTTGGAAAATAGTACCCACATAAAGGATGGCTTCCAAACACACTGGGAAGTGTAAAAATGCATGGACATGGCCTTCATGAAAATTTAACAGCTCTCACTTCAAAATTCTCTTTGAAACGTAAAAATGAACAATTCTAAAAACTGCTTTCAACTGGAGTTGGTAGGCACTACAAAAACCAAGTTATTCTGAATAAAATATGTAAGAGATATATATAACCCACTGATACTTAAATAACTAAGATATTCTTTTTTTCCATAAGGACCAAACTTTTTAATAACATTAATCATTGAAAAGCTTATCTCTGGAGTAATGCAAGAAATAAGCAAAACTAAAAATGTGAAGAGGTAGAAAACCAGGCTCTCATTTCTGTATCAAGTGCAGAAACCCCTGCAGTGAAGTAAATCCCCAAAGAACCAGCACTGTTAGAAAAATAGTGAAATACCCTACTGAGAAAAATATTAATATTTTTCTTAGGTATCTATAAATATATGCAGAGAACTGGGAAATAAACTTTTCTTACCAGGATTTCTCAATAAAAAACATGCAGAGAGGAAATGCTGGAACTTCCACAAGACCAGAAAGAGCTACATTTAAATACAGATTTCCTCTTAATTCACCAGCGTTTAAAGTTAGTCCATAGTACACAAAGCTACAGACATACCTAAAAATAACCAGGAAAGTTTTGTTATTAACTGAACTAGTCTTGTGCCACTTTTCAAAACAGCACTTAACATAAAATTATGTTTTAAAAAGCCAATATTTTATCTTTCTCACAATTTTCCTCCACTTGATCTGCATAACGTAATTTTGGGCTTCTTAATTCAGACCTCTATGGTTGCTWTCCATGCAGTGTTTTTCTTCCTAARACTGGTTCAAACATACATCCCATCAGTTCTGTCTGCTTCAGCTTCTCATTTCAGTCTGCTCTCACCACATTATTTCTTTAGTAGGTTTTGAAGCAGTTTCTGAGTGACACACTGATAATAAAACACCACCAGCAATAATAATGAAACACCAACCTTACAAGACATTGTTTCAGATGATTGTTRCCTGCCATCTACTGACAAATTTATKATTTACTTTCTTAGGAYATAAATTTTAAGAGAAAAGGATGAAAATTTTGTTTGCTTCCTCCTGCCTGACTCATTCCCAGCASCTCAGCATCCTATTACYTACCAGATAAACATCAGAACTGTGGTTCTCCACCGAAGGACAGGGTGTTTAACCAAGTTCAGGATCCCAGCTGCTGATTCATYCTTTCTCAAAGGTCCTGCACTTGGTTTCAATTTTAGATTTAATCTCTCTTTTCCATTACTAAGGGCAATACACTGCAGCACACCTTCAGCTTCTGCCATTTTCCCTTGGGAGTACAACCATCTTGGAGATTCTGGAAGCATGCTAACCAGAGAGAAAATCAACACAGTCATCTCAGAAGAGCTGACATCTAATTCTTGACTTGTACTGACCTGGCTTCTTTGGCAATGCTATGYTACCATGGCCCAGGAAGCACCTCAMAYCTCTATTATCTGAGCAGCCTGGACAAAAGTTCTTCTCATCAAGTTTATTTCAAGCCTTCCCATTATGGAAAGGGCTCTGAATTAGAGTGGAAAGAAAAGGAAGGAAACCTTTGTGGGGAATTAGTTGTCAGGCTCCAGCACCAGCTCATTGCTGCTGAAATAAGTTTAAAATCTCTTGTTCCCACATATTATCATAACATCCTTGCTTACCACAACTTCATGATTCCTGCCTTCCCCCCCGCCATTATCAGCTTTTATGAGCCATAAAATAAAAAATTGAATATTTTGAATTGAACATTAATTTTCTCTGGCACTCTAACAGACATATATATCCTACAACCAAACTTAGCTTTCATTACTCCAAGGGATCCCAGTATTTTTAGTATTTGGGGAAGTAATTCTACTTCATCAGAAACAGAACACCATAGAGGAAAATATATCAYGGAGAACTTCTTTATGATGCCCACWGGCTTAGTATTCTTTTACTACAGGAAGAAAGGTGGGATTGTAGTGTATTCTTTAAAAGAATGTATTTCAAGAGCAGATCCATCTAAAAAAATAATTGAAATCAGAAGAGCTTTTTTCCATCTGTGCTGTGCAGTATGCCAGACATTCCTTCTATTAACATGCAGGCAACACTAATTCTTTTATTTTTTCTGCAGTTTTAACTAGTGATTAGAAACATACAAAGTGCATAACTTCTTATGTTAAAAGAGGTTTCTCTAAGAGCACAGACCAGAAAAAGCTAACACTTAATTCCTTACATACTGTGGCAGTTTATAACCATTATATGATAATGCCAATGTAGGAAKTCTGGACAGGAGCACCAGCACTAGGAACAGGCACAAGGAACCTCAAAAGCAAGCAGATACATAGCAAAACATGCTAAAAGGGTAATTCCAAGTGCTGCCACTTATATCCCTTTGCATGCATCTCATGGAAAGAAACTCTAAAATCACTCTTAAGATGACTTTCAAAAGTTTTCAAGTACTGAAGCTCTGCTTTGGCAAGAGGCAMTGCTCCTGGCAGATGCTCCAGCTCGCAGCCTCTGGCAGGCCTTGCTTCCCYTCCCCAAGCAGATCTGTAATCAAGTTTTCTTGGACAGCTGGCACACAGCTGCTCTTTGCAGTGCTGGCCACCACAGCTGTAACAGCATTCAGAAACACAAATTTGTATTCTGGGTAACCCCAACTTTCTGCTTCATTTAACACCCCTTCTTCCTGCACAATATAATTTGAATCTTGCTTGGTTCACAAAACCATACAGAAAAAAGTCATGCTCACTTTTACCACTCACTCAAATGATGACAAGAAAACGTAACTTAATTACTGCATCTTTTTCCTTATTATTAGAATGCATGTGAACCACTTACAAAGAAAGGAGGAGGAAGAAGACTCCCGGGGTGTTGGACAGGAAGGTAAGGTAGCGCCATTCTCTGACACAGTAACCCAGCAAAGCATAAACAGCAATGCCAACTGCAAATGTCAGATTAGTTAAGGAACCTGAAAATACAAGACCAAACCAGTCACTATAGAAACCAATAACAAAAGAAAAAAAATTTCTTAAGCAGAAGCCCCAAATTCCTAGTCTATGATACATCTCAATAAAATAACAATTTTATGAGCTATGTTTGTAGCACTTGTGAACTAGCTGGCTTAAATCCATTATACAAACCCAGTGAAGAACAGCTTCATGGACTGTGTGGTAGGGATAGGGGTTTTTCTCCCGAGAACTGAAGAGTGGGACACAGGAGAGAGTAAGAAAATAACAAGGAATTTACAGGTCAGAGAAAAACCTGATGACAGAAAGGGGAAGCATTGAGAACAAGTGCTTTATTTAGGACTATCAGGGCAATCTTGAATAGAAGCAGCAGGCTGGAGCAGAAACTGAAACTAATTTACAGAAGTACAAGGACTGGAGTCAGTACAAAACCAGCTGCCAAGCCAGTGCTTTCCTACACCAGATGTCTGATGAACAAGGATAAATAAAAATGTTTAGAATATCCAAAAGCCTAGAAACAAACCTGCTGCAGCCTACCACAGCAGATCCTCTAGGAATGCAGTCTCAGCTGCCCCCACAAGGGCCAGCTCACAGCAACAGCCAGCTCATCTGAGCTGCACCCAGCAGCTCCCTCTGCTTCTGCCCCTCCTTCTCAGCACTGAGCACAACCAGAACAGAGCACCTACAGCAACAAGCACCGGGAAATGGAAATGGCCTGGCTCTTCCATCCACCAGGAGGCTGGCCCTGCAGGGAAAAGGCTGGGAAGAGCAGAAAGACACAACAGGACAACAGAGAGGGAAGAGCGGGAGAGAGAAAAGGCGTAAGTCAGGAAAGTGAACTGAGAAGAAAAGGAAAATTCAGTGCTTTAAAGAGAAAAAAAAAAAAAAGTGGAAGGATATAACTAAACCTCAACTGTCTCATACATACCCAGGACTTCAGAGAAAAAAAAAGCAGAATGAAGCAACTAAATACATGAGGGAAAGAAATATGCTTACAGCCATGGCAAGTCAGCCTTTGGAGAATGTTTTTCTCCACACTGCACAAGCCAGAAAGGAGTTACAGCCTGAGCTAATCCAGCTTCAMAACTGACTGATATGCAAGTGTTAAACTTACTTAGGTCTTGGCAGGGGCATATGAAAAAAAGGACATTTAAAAATACTGGATGGTCAGMACATTCAGCAGTGGAAAAAACACAAATCAGGCACTAACTCATTTTGTGGTTCAGAGAAACTTCCCAGAATACCTTCCCAAGGTACCATACAGCAGAACTAGGCAGAAGCTGCCAAAACTTTTTTTTTTTTAAATATAATGCAGTGTACACACTTAGAAATTTTAGGAATTAATGTAACAATTGGAAAAATCCAGTTTTGCTGTTTATCAAACAAACTCAACCCCATTTTCCTTATTCAGGCACCTTTCCCACAGAAACCAGAACTTGGATGAATCACACCACATGCATCTGACTTATACTACAACTGACTTGACTTGGTAAAAATGTTAAAAGGTACTGATAGAACAATATATGTCACAGTAACAATGATTAAATATATCCCAAATCCCACCTGTAAATGACCAAAATGATTTTCCTACATATTCTTGTGTTAGGACAAATGATACAAGAGCCATTCCTCCATTCACAATTCCAACAAAAAAACGTGAAATTGCAAATACATCATAATTCGGAGCTAAGGCTGTGACATACCCAAAAATGACATCAAAAAATAGACCTGCAGAGACAGAATAAAATGTAATTAGTACTTCTGCTACACAGTTTGAACTCCACACAAGGAAAGAGATCACAGCCAGTTACTGACTATAACAATTAGTCTGGAGTACTCGTCTCTCATCTCTCATATTTGGCTTTCTGAAACCACACCATATGAAAATTACAATCATTTTCAAAAATTACAATCATTTTCAAGTCACACACTTGAGCTTTGCAATGCCAAAGATGGCATTTCCTTGAGAAAATGTTCTCACTTAACAAGACCCTTTGTTTGGAAACACAGCTGGAAAACCAATCCCCAGGAGCTGAGTAACCCACACGGAAGATGCTTCGGTAAATCAGTCTCCCTCACCCTCTTGAAAAAAAAGCAAAATCATTTTGATTCGGAACAGTATGATTAGGCAATGTGTGGAATACTGTGCTCCAGTAGAGACAGCCATGGCAACACCAGGTTTTTTCACCTCCCACTGACACTCCCTGACCTCTGAGCTGCTCAGCACACTGGCACCAGGCAATTGCAGTGCTGCCCACTCCATGTGAAAACGCTTATACAGGTCACTGACAGAGCAGGGACCCCATAGGCAGCCTTTGAGTAGAGTGGCCCAGGGACAGCCAAGCAAGAGATGCTTTCCTTGTAGAATACTTCAGAAAAACCTTTTAACAATCTTACCCGAGATATACACTGGTTTCCTGCCTAGTTTATCTGACAAAGGGCCAAATGTGATATTTCCAATGAGCAATCCAGCAAAAAACAGAGATGATGCAAGGCTTACTTTGTAGGCTTCTTGTTCAATTAGATACCACTATTAAAAAAAAAAAAAAAAAAACAAACAACAACTTATTAAAAGTATGCCCTTGTCCGAAAATAATAAAAAGCTATCAACATATTACTCTTGTCATTTCCCACTTGTTTTATATCACATTAAAGTTTTAGTCAAAGTTTGACAGACAAGCCAACAGTAGTCACTTTCTTTCCTCACAAACAGATTCTAACATGTCTCCTCCTGGAAATTTCATTGTAATAAATTAAAATTGTTCCACTTGATAAACATCATTAGCTGTACCCCAATTCCMAAGCTTTGGCAAGGCAGCTTATCTCAGGTAATTAAAACAAGGACCTGTGAACAGTTTAGCCATTTCAGCACTAAACCAGCACAGCCATTTCGATGAACAGTTTGTAAAATTGCTTCATTAACAAGTAKTATGCATGTTCACTCCTGCAGTACTTAGAGAGTTAAACTGTGCTTCCTGAWCTGTGAGTGATCCCTGGTGCCTTTCCTCACCACACACGTGCTGAACTCTAGAAGAGAACCAGAAAGGGATTACAACAAAATAACCTTGTTTCTTAAAAAGGCACAGAACTAGTTATGGGCTACTTGTTGGTATTTCAGTATCTTATTGCCCATGTGCATTTAKAATAAAAGAAAAGTTAGAAATAAATCATGGATTTCTTTATAAAATATACTTTCTACCTCATTCAAAAACTAAACTYAGGCAGCACAATCATCAGAGAGAAGAAAATTAACTGAGAATAGGTTGAAAATACTATTTCCTGATGGGGCAAGGCATGCAGACAGCCTGCACAATGRTAAGTTCTTGAAGTAGAACACAAGAGCCACTTTGGAGTTTTTCTGCACTCCACCTGCAAAACCAGAACAGAACTCAGAATGTTTAAGCTCCATGAAATTTAATCTTCACCACCAAATCAAGGAAATAAACTTGACAGAAGCAGCTCTTGCAGGACAGAACAACAGAAAAGACTTCTCCTGCAAACTGGTATTTCTGCTGCTTGGTGGTTGCATGTTAGTATTTTAACAAGTCTGATATAATTATCTGTGAGGATAATAACTTTTAAAAGAATGCATCTATCTACTTCATTTGCACAAAGGAATCTTATTAAATATTCTTCAGATTTAACAGTAGCTTGCCAACAAAAATGTTGCCAATTTTGCTCTCACCAACACAGACATCCTTTGAGCTCTTTACATCCACGTGTCAGTCTGATTTAGTTACTAGAACGCTATCAGCAAAATGCTGGCCAGCACCTGGAGATTTCATAAACTATTAACAGTACAGTGTTCAGAAATCTTAAAATTAACAAAATGCATAGGAACACAAATTTATTTTGAATAATCTTGGGAATTGTCACATATTTTGAAAACAGGGACACTGACTTCTAAATTTAAAACCAGAGTATTAGTTAAAGTTTGATGACTTCTGATTATATATTAAGCACTACCCCATATCAGGCACCCTGCTGAGAGTCTGCAACTGGAGTGTGATCTTGGAAAACAGGCTAATCAAAAATATCTGTTTCTGACAGAGGATATGATCCAATATTGCATAATTCCTTATGAGTAGTCACTCCATTTTTCCAAATAAACATCACACAGGCCCCCTTGGGATAATGGGAGGGAAGCAAAATTTGGCATCAGCTATACACCAAGTGCTAACCTGTCTTATAGGAGTTTACTGACAACTGCTCCCAGAATTCCATCGGCAGAACTCCTGCAGTTCACCCCAKCAGCCAAGCCACCCACAGAGCCTCTTTTCTGGCACTGGCAGCAAGGCTGAGGTCACTCGTGTTTGCCTAAGTGTTATAGCCCGGGGACCAGGAAAAAGCAAGCACAGCCTCTTGCCTGGAATTTGTAAGGCATGAGGAGGAAGGRTCAAGCTTCTGTCCCACTTGGCAAACTCCAATCTGTTCCATCTCCCACTTTCACCACACATAAAAATATCCAGACATGTAGTGCATGAGCTCCATTTTAATGGTTGTAGTCTTTAATATGTATCTTCTGTAACTAATGCATAGCAAAATTACATGCACAGCAGATTGTGCAGACGTGACAGACTGAACCTTTTCTCAGTACAAAACAGACATTAGGAGGAACTCATTGTAAATTCTAGAGTTATAAACTGCTAATTAAATGACCATTGTTCATTAATGACTTTCTAAAACAGCTGAAAGTAAAACTGAAAACCAAATAAATAATATACAGAAAGTTAAATCTAAATTAATAAGTGTTAGATTTATTCAGCCACATACTTTCAGATTTTAAAATGACAAAATGAAAGACACAGACAAGTTGATTACAAAAATTTTAACACCATAAGCAAAACATTACACTAAACTCTGCTTGGTTTTTCCAAGCACTATGTTGTGCACTAGTGCCACAAATCCCAAGAGGAGGAGAACTGATTAGGAATGAGAGAAGTACTTGCCTCAGTTACGATGGATGTGAAATTCCTAGCAAAATGGATATGCTTGGCAAGCTCAGCTTTGCTCACCAGAATTCCTTCTTGGTCTCTATGATACTCAGGYACAGCTCCCACAAGCACAATAAGCATTGACTGACAAGCCACATATACCTTAAAATAAAACATAAKCATTTACCCTGAACAATCCCAAGASATGTAATASTGSAAGCTTTTCATTAAACCAAYAATTAACAAATTCCCTTTACCCAGCATCCCAAAGGAAACACAGTCAGCCTATTGTATTTAAATCCTGGATGTGGCCCTGAAGATTGTTGGGAGCAGCAAGTACCACTCGAGAAAGGCTGGTGTATTTCCAATAAAAGTTTCATCTGGAAACCTCCTTCCTGCTGTATAGCAGTTCAGTTTGTTCTTTCAGTTATGTAGCCAGACATGGGAAAGGAAGATGTTAAGAATTTCATTACAGCTTCATGGGTGAGATCCAAGACTAAAAGCATTTTATATAATAAAGGTTTTACTTCCTATATTCCATGGAATAAAACATGCAGTAATAAGTTAAAAAAAAAAAAGTTACCCAAGCTTGTATTTTTTTTTTTCATCTTTGCTAGTTATTTCCATTTCAGGGACTGAATTCTTAATYTGATCATCAGGAAAACTAGAATGTGCAGGAATAAAAAATATTTTCTTCCAGAAACCCTTATGAGAATA
Source organism: Malurus melanocephalus (assembly GCF_030028575.1). Classification (NCBI taxonomy): domain Eukaryota; kingdom Metazoa; phylum Chordata; class Aves; order Passeriformes; family Maluridae; genus Malurus; species Malurus melanocephalus. Next base: position 2,004,936 of record NW_026623323.1, on the reverse strand, counting down.
TTGATTCATTGAGATGGGCCTCAAGATATTTTGAACATCTCCCAGGACTTGCATGCTATTTTTACTAGCCTAAAATAACATTCTATTTAAGCCTATCTATGTATTAGTGATTTTTAGCAGGTTACCACCAGTGGAAAAGTTTTGACTCTAGAATGGCTCTCTTCACTGGGCCACATGTCTTTGGCTGGTGCACCTGGTTGGATGTTGTTTTAACATCCCATTTAATCCTGTGCTTATCTTGGACACTCCTGCAGAAACAAGTTACAAACAAAAACCTGCAATCAGCCCAATCTCCCTCCCACCAGCGTTTAGCTCAAAATGCAGAACTGCACTAATAGGAGGAAGCCTGATACAAGAAAACTGAGGGAATGAAACATAAATATTTGCATGCTRGGGTGTGGACACTGCTTAAAGACAGCACCCTGCATACTGCTTTCACAAGAGATTGGGGCRGGGAGGGGAGGGGGTAAATAAAAAGAAAAAGAAACAGAAACGACATTTGGTGGGGGTTACACTCCATTTCCCTCCAGTCAGCGGAAGTTTAAAAGCCACTCTTCAGAAAGTGAACAAGTTAAAAAGACRTGAATAGGAGTAAGAAAAACAGATCATAAACTTTAACAAGCATGCAAGACAGCACTAAAGTAAGCAAGAGGTTTGACAGGMAACTTAGAAAAGAACCAAATCCGTTTTGGAACCCACATGAATACAAGCGRGGCTCCAAGAGAATGTTTGCCGCCAAGAAGGAGGTGTGAGGGAGGGGAGAGCTGCTGTGCCAGCTTCCGCAGGAGCCAGAGGAGCTCAAGGACAAGGCACAGCGGGACCGGGACGGGGACAGAGAGCCCCGGGCACCGGCGGGACCGGGACGGGGACAGAGAGCCCCGGGCACCGGCGGGACAGGGACGGGGACAGAGAGCCCCGGGCACCGGCGGGACAGGGAGGGCACAGAGAGCCCCGGGCACCGGCGGGACCCCCCCGGCCCAGAGGGATCCCCGAGCCAGCAGCAGCCGCCGGCAGGGCGGGGGTGTGAGGGAGCGGGGCGGGAAGCGGGTGCGGAGCATCCCGGCAGCAGCAGCAGCAGCCTGTATCCGGGAGCGGCACCGCCGTCCCGGCTCTGCCCGCACGCTCCGGGATGCTGYTGGGCTGCGGAAAGAGAAACCAAASGGAGCCCGCCGCGCCTCAGCTCCCCGAACGCCGAGAACRCGGAAGCGAGAGCCGCGAGGAGYCCCGGCGGCCCCACCTCACCTGCAGCAGCACCAGGAACGCCGTGAGGCGCCGCTGCCCAGCGCCGAACGCCCCCGCCGCCACGAAGGCCTCCTCCAGCTCCAGCTGCAGCTCCATGCCCGGCGCCAGGGCCCGCCCGGAGCCGAGCCGAGCCGAGCCGAGCCGCGCCCCCGCGGCCCCGCCCCGCCGGCACAGCGCTCCCGGAGCGCGGGCAGAACGGCCCCGGCACGGCCTGAAGCGCTCGTTCCCTTCGGTAAAACACGAGAGCCCAACAGCCCCTGGAGGAGGAGAGCGCCGTGAGGAGCATCAGGCGCTGAGGAACAGCCTCCCCACTGCTCCAGGGACAAACGGCTCCCACCAGAGGAGGATGGCCCAGGCAGGATGCACGGGGATATGGCCACAGCTCCTCTCCGGCCAAAAGGCACTCAAAGGGGAGCTCCGACAGACACCCCAGAGAGCACAACTGCTTGGCACTTTTTCCACAGCGGTTTGAACAAGGGAGCAGAATTCCTTCTTTGTGACCTCAATTTTAAGAGAAGCAGTGTTTTTCATCAAGATACAATCTACTCTAGTTAATTGTAGGCTGCTACCAAAGGTTCATTTTGCTCAGTGTTCTTCTCCACAGGCTGCTGTCTCTGATTATTGAATTGGCAGGGCCATCTCCTGCTTCTGTAGGTGCCCCATTACCCAAGGGCCAATGTGAACTACCATAAATGTTCTGTTGACCCAGGGGCTTGCAGCATGATACCTAACAGCTCCACATCCTATGGACAGCAGGAGAAACTCCCTTCAAGTTAGCAAGAATAGACATTAACCACCATGAATTAAACCTGAGAAAAAGGGGTTTGACAAAAGCAGAGTGAGTGGTCTTTGGTACTGCTCCTTCAACACACATGGTTACGGCTGCATTTTTCCTAGCATTTAGTTTTTAGCATTTAGGTTTTAGTTTTGCTTTGGGGCTTTTAAGTCTTTCCCCTCAGCCATATCAAGAAATTCTTTCCTTTCAGGCAGTAAGCTAGGATGACCTCCCCTCAGTATTCTTAGACCAGGAGAACTTAAATTGGTTGAGATTGGCAGGGATGGCACAGCTCCCCGAGAAACGGTGAGTGCCACGCAACATCRTGTGGTACACAGGAAGAGCTAAGTGAGGGTCAAAGTACTGCTTACCTTGGAACTGTGACAGCCTGGAAAGAAGGAACTTTCTAAATAATTTCTAAGCATTCCCATCCATATAGTTACCACACATTAGCAGACAATAATGAAATCCAACATTTTCAACTCCTTGTAGCAGCTCCAGCTGCTTTCATGATTCCTATCCTGATTTAAACAGAGCAATCTGTTGCTGAACCTTGGCAAAGGCAGGCAGACATAAGACAGGCTCCCAYTCTATTTCTGAATACATCTACAGAAAGAACAAAAATTATTTTGGAAGAACACTGATTTTACAAGACCTGTTAGATTTCCCCTCATATTCTACCATCTGTTTCCCATGTTAGTGTGGAAAACACATAATGCCTCAGGACTCAAAAAAAAGCCCACAAAACAAAAAAGTCCCAACAAAACCACAAAATCAAAACCAACCCCCCCCCCAAAAAAAAACCTCAACCAAATTCTGTCATCACTGCTGTTGCTGAATCTTTAACATTTTAGTCAAGAGGTGCATATCATTATGTACTAGAATATAGTAACTACTTTGTTAACAGCAATTCAGATAATATCCACTGCATCCTGCTCAAAGCAGCATTTATTAAAGATAGCATCAAGATAAGTCAATGAATAATGAAGCTTTCCATCCTACAAATATGTAAACAAGTTGTCAGCAAGGTATTGTATTATTGTATTATTACAATATAAAAATTAAAGCTTACATTGCGTTTTTTTAAAGCTACTACCTTCAGTCCAAACRTGTAGTGTCTCTGGTTTGTAGCATTTAAAAATACAAGTTCTTGAAAAATGCTTAAGTATTGCCTTTGCACATACATTTTTTTGTAGAAAAAATACTTTAAAATACCAATTCTCATTAATAAAAGCAACACCAAAAATACAACACATTTTTGTAATTAACAGCATGATAAATGCATTCAGCATTTTCTCCACCTTCTGTTTTACCAAATGATCTTCCATTTTAAAATTCATTATAGTTTGTAAAATGTATGATGGATATTATTCAATTACATACACATACCAAAAGAATTAGCAATATTGGCAATTACATTGTAATCAAAGTCCAGCCTAAGCTTATTTGCAGCTGAGGCCATCAATTTAATCCTCATCTCAAACTGGGTATTTTAACAAGTACAGTAGGCTCTTGCTGAGAAATATGAGTCAGTTCAGATATATTTTGGAAAGGCTTGAAACCTTAATAYGATTTAAACAGAAATACATATACTCTTTTAATTTCTAAGTTCTTTGTTTAACTACATTAGCAGTCCTGTTGGTAGCAGTCAGTCAATTCTCCGGAAACACTTTGTTCAGATAAGATAATTTGACATGAGCTACATTTTACATTCCAAAACCAAAAAGRAAGTTATCTTAAACACTGATTTTTAACATTTTTTCACGAAGTTTTCCTGGTGAGAGCTAGGCAGATGACTTCTGCAGTTGCTAAGGCAAGAAAAGTTTGAAAATTCCCCGTAACCAAAGTTTAAAAGATTGTACAGTATTTCAAAACCAAACTAAGCTAAATTCAGCAAGCAGAGAGAGCTATGTATCACTGAATGATGATGATGAAAGCTATGTATCACTGAATGATGGGATGAAAGCTAATCATGTCATTGTGCTAGACAAGCATTAGCTAACAATGAACAGTAACAAGAAAAAAACCAAAGATAATCCAGTGAACCAGTTTAAGGATGAATTCAAAGTGCAAAATCAGACTGGCAAGAAAATAATTTTATAATTGGCTGTAAGACTGAAGAAAACAGCTAGGGAAATACTGAAAGTTTGATCATGTCAGATCTGAAAGAAAAGAAGTACATTTATATGCCAACAGTAATGAATATGAGTAACATTGTCAGCTTTCCAAATTCCATGGAAGRTCTTGATAGAGGAGGATTTATTTAGCCTTTGCCACTACTGAGTTAGCAAGTTAGGTCTGCCAGAAGTTACAGTCTCAGGTACATAGAGACACAGAAAGCAACTTCCTGACAGGAGTGTGGTAGAGCCTAAAATACTCCAATGATCTTGAACCCTGGAAATGTGTTAGAAACACAAACCCCAAAACGGGATCTATATGAACCTGTAACAGGAACTGTAATTCTGAGAGAAGGGTTTACCCTACTCCTTCATGCAGTACTCGGATTTTTACAAAGATGGTTCATTTTGCCATGCTTGCTGATAAAACAAGCATGATACAGTTACAAGCATGAGTTAGAGCAAAATGCAGCAGAAAGTGCTTGAATGGACAGTATGAGTCAAACATTCCATCCCAGGCCCAGGTTAGTCTGCTTTTCAGAGAAGGGTGAAATGCAAATACCAAAGCTTGAGGTTCCTTAATGTCTTACATACCTTAAGACACAGACAAGCCTCTCCCTACACTCAGGGAAACAGTTGAGAAGCACCAACATTCCTGGGRGCAGAAGTCCCAAGCCCCCGGGGAGGCTGCCTTTGTGATCACCCCCTACAGCACAGTTCCTTAGAAAAGCTGGATAACAAGGTGCAGGTTTGGTTAGGGGCAGGGATTTTTGCACTGTACTCATTAGGGAGAGAACAGCATTCCTCTCTTCTGGTATCCAAGTGTGTGTCTAAAGTAATACAAGCTTTAGCTTTTTCATCACATGTGGTCTGCTGGGACTTCTCACTAAAGCACTGAGGTTCCTCAGAGATGCTCAAAGTGCTGTTACATTTGAGCACAGCTTTGCAAGGGGCTTGCAGACACCTCCCACAACCAGGGAGTAACTACACCAACACAGAGCAGCTGCATTTGCACCCACAGAACTCAAACCCTGGCCTGACTCTGCAGAACACTACTCTGAATGCCATCAGGGGCCTACCAGTCAGTTATGGCTGAACAGAAAAAGAACTGCAGCAGCCCCAAGCCTCAGGAAAAYATTTAAAATCTGTGCAGTAGACTTGCAGATGACTGTCAATACCTGGGGGAAGCTCTAAGTATTGGAGTCAGAGATCCAAGGATAAGCGGAATCATGTGCCCTTTTCTATTCTAGGGAAGTAACACAGTCTGTCCCAAAAATACATCATAAARTACTATCTGCAAAAAGTGGGTGGTTTCTCCCTGAATCCACAGTAGAAATGCAGTCACACGGAAAACTAAAATCAGCCCAATTCTCAGAAATGCATTAAATAGTACCAAAGGTGACCTAAAAAAGTAATTTTCACAAGTCACTGCTTTGAAAGACATTTCAAAATTAATCTCTGTGCAGATATGCCATGGGACYCAAGGTTATAAGATGACTGACTAAACCAACTAGACTTTTAGAAAAYGTTATTTATATCCAAATATTTTAGTAATAACTTTAGCAATAAAAGAAACTACTACACAGACTATTTTAGAGTCCACATATGATATGAAATATACACTCATACATGTTCTAAAATACATATATATATACACATATATTCATTCTTGAAGCAATGTAGAGCAAAACCAAACCAGGGTCTGACTAAGCTATCATACATGCCTTTATGGCAGTGTGACTTGAACRGGCTGATCAGATCCCTGAGGCCTATGACTGGAATTGCTATGAACTTTACTTACCACAATTTTAACCAAAAACTGACTTAAATCATGTTACATGTCTAGATGAAAAAAGACTGACACAAACAAAACAACTGCACAAACAAAAAAACCCCAAAAAAAAACCCACACAGACAAAACCCACACAGCCCTATAATACATAGAAAGGCACCTTATAATATGGTTAGTAGCAAATATTACAGCATCCTAAGTGTACTTAAGCAATTAAGGTAAATTTAAAAARGATCATGAAATATAAGAATTGCTGGCATTCAAAATGTAACTCTAACCTATCTAGCAAGTCACKAAAATGACATGTGCAGTTGTAAATCATTAAGAGTGTGCAAAACTACACGGTTTTGCATAAAGTGCTAAATGTACCCCCAGTTTGCACCTATTAGTATTACATAAATTTGTTAAGCTTGGCAATATGATTCAGGATGATGATGTTAAAGTTATATCCTATCTACCTCATCTTTCCTTTTTCYTTCCAACCATCATCCACTGTCCTTTAAACTGTACATTTTAAAAATACACACAGGCCTTTTCAGGAATTGTAGTTCAGAAAAATRTTTCAAGTATATCTATCTTTCCATGTAAACATGGGGACACTATGGTTCCATTTTCACAAGCTCTAGATACTTACAACTTCTGCTAATTCAAATGGAGTTGCAATTATTTCAGTCTGTTCAATACCTCAGGCAAAAGAGTGTTTCCTGTTACTCATTTAACTCCCTTTTAAGGAGTGTGAAATTCATGCTGTAACATGYCCAGATTTAAATCTAAACAGTAAGCAGTTATAGAAAAACAGAGTAATATTTGATCTGATCACTTAGGCTCACAAGTCCTACCGTAGCTATTCATACAGACTCATTCTAGGAATCTTACACAGATCTTTAACACTTAAATTCAAGTTATTGTACTACAGCAGTTTCTCTTGCAGGCATTGTGCAGTACACCTAGAAGTATACAACAGGTCTCTTCTTTACTCTGTATTTCAGTGATCCATATCGTATCTGAGGGGAAAAATAAATTTATAACAGAGTTGAGTCACACCAAGCAGAAATAAGATTTTCCTCCCCACTAATCCTATTTAGCAAATGTGCTTTGGACATGCCAGTTTCACTAAGAGAATCTACCTATGACTGAATAACACAAAATTTCAACAGAATTGAGCAAGAAGAATAAGTATCAACTGTTTTACTGGAATGACCCAAAAACTTTTATGAGACTCCGCAGAGATTTACCCTGAAGTATCTTGGAATTTTGTGACACACACATATACAAAGTGCATTGAACCCTACCTAGGATCTTTTCTTTGTAGATTACAAACAGTTAGATTTTTTAGTTCCCATAGACATATGGCCTACTTATCTATTAAACAGCAGATATTAAAGTATGCATAACATGCAGATAATAGTATTGTTATTCTTACCCCTTTCAAGGTGAGCAGTTCCTGAAATCTGAGCTTGGTGCTGCCAGAATTAGCATTACAAGCACAGAGTCTATTCATGTATTTCCCCTAAACACCTCAAACTACAAAAGCTCYAGACTTTGATATTGTTATCACATACTTCCTTCCCCATTTGCCATTTTACAACCTGGTTATTATTGACAATTCCTCCAAGATTGAGAATAAAAATTAATTTCTGCACTATGAAAAATGCCACGGTACACTGAAAAAAAACTAAATTAACCAGGATTATACTTACCTCTTTACGGCCTTTAACAGTTTTCACTGATTTCATGCTCTGTGTTCTTCGAAGGCCTCTCTGAGCAAACATTTCATCCTCTGAATGTGTCCCCTCCATCTCTTCATCTGTTTTATCATCTCCAGGATTTTTTTCAAGTGGAGTTTTGTAACCTTTAAAAAAGAATGYATAAAAAGAAGTAGCTGTAACTTTCAGATTTCCAAGAAAGCAGTGAGCKTCATCTTTAACACACATGATTTATCCTTTTAAACCAGGTGCTCATCTCAAAACAGGGAAACATCTGCTTTGTCAGGATCTTGTTACTTCTAATCTTACTACTTGGTTCCACAGGTATGTAATGCAGTGATTCTTGAGTTGTCAAAACTGAAACCCCTGAGTCTGCTTCCATMTTCTGCTTTACACTGAACTGCAACAACCTCAGTGGTCATCTTAAGAAGTACTTAAGATTTCTGGACACAATCCACATGACAGGAAGGTTCCACTCAGACAAACCTTTAAAGATCCCTTCCAATCCAAACGATTCCATGATTCTGATTCATAGGATCTTTCTCCATACCCTCATCCCTTTCCTGTATATTTAATACCAAAGCTCCTTTCAGATGGGTAACACGCCAAAGTACTGTWAAGGGTTGTTTAGATCCTGCAAAACCAGGACCAAGATTATTACCCAGAAATCTCACTAGAGGGCACAAACTACTTAAAAACACATTCCAAAAAGCTCCTTGGGGTCCAACAGTCCCGAATCCTATCACAAATTTCCTAAACCCAGCCTGGTTCCTTCCTCTGCCAAATTCTCCTTTTATTCTGGAACCTACAGGCTGTAACACTCAGGGACACCTTTTAGACTCAAAACCAAACTTTATTAATGACCTGTGTACATTTCATCTTAAGCCAATATTTTATTTAGGCTTAGCTAGATTTTTTTCCTCTTTTTTTTTTTTCCTAGAAATTAGAATCACATCATCTATTCCAYAGCTACTTGAGGCAGGCGTTCTGTCATTCTCTTCTGCCATTTTAGAGGCAACGTGTCTCTGCTTCCAATACAGTTAAAATTAATCTTTTTCAATGCAAAATATTTCAATCACATCTATTTCTCAGTTTCTGATTAAAGATGTTTGCAGTGACACCAGTACTTCCTTACTTTTATTTGTAACACCCATGAACATCCCATCTGCCTTTCTCACAGCAAGCCTATTGCCAGCTCAGCATCATCCTATCATCCATGTCCTACAACTAGGCCTTTTCAGCCAATTTGCATAGAACTCCCAGCTCAGACCACAAAAAATAACAACCTGCTAAGCACAGCAGAATATTGCTACACAGGGTTCCTAAATAGGTGTGTACTTCTGATCTTTTTTAAGTYGCTAATCCTAAAGAAAATACAAAGAAAACAGGAGAGGTGAATGCTAGATTTGGGTCCAGGAGCAGAAACAATTAATTTCAGCTAGCTGTAAGAAAGGTTTTTGACATTTGAGATTGAATGTCACAATCAGTGATGATTTATACAGTATAAACTGAAGTGATTTTTTAAAAATTTAGAGCATTTTCAGGTTATTTCAGATACGTAAGTAATCCTCTCTTCCTGAAGAAGAGCCCCTACACAAYGGCTGCAGTGACATCATCTTTATTGCAGCCCTTCATGAATTCTTGGCTTTCTCTGCAGCCAGAAGCTCCGGTTCACACTGCCCTGCACAGGATATATTCTGGGAACAAYGTGCAATTCAGCTTAGGGCCCTTCMGCTGGCCATCTATTCCKTAGAAAYATCATGGGCTGCCACAAAATTCATGGAATTCCTTGTACCCCGTAAGTGCTACCTCTCCCCAAAACAGARGGATGAGAAGGAATGACAGGCTTAAGTGAAAAGAAACAGCTCAAATCTACTTCTTTTGTRGGAAATACCAGCTCCCTTACATTGTAGCTTCATCATTTAAAAAGGTGTAGTTCCAGACTTCCAGCAAAACTCTCCTTTGAGCATCACAGACTCAAGAGCAAAATGATGATGACAATAACAATACATGTAATATAATTATAAAATAATAGTATGTCTGAACAAAACCATACATTGGTCACCACACACCATCTTCGGAGTGTTGATGGACATGAGTTCATTATGACCACTTGATACCTTCAATATTCCTATCACCATATGCAATTTTACATTTTGATCTATCACTATGGACCAACTATATTCATTTCTATTAATTTCCTCTTCTATTTACTGAACTTTCATACATTTTCATGTGTAACTTCTGTACATTTGTCACAAAAACACCACTTAATTATGTAACTTTTTACTTCCAATTAAGCTTTACTTCGGGAATAAATTCTTRTTGGCAATTGGCAAGGACAGGAGTAATGAGTGCAGTATGATTACACTGAGAGTTGCTGTGAGAAGAAAGCAATTCAGGAAGGATTTCTTAACTGTCATCATGTACTTTGCTCGAGTGTATTTCTATTTAAGTGTCCTGGAATTCTTTGAGGCCTTTTCCTTTTAGAAATGGGGTAAATGTATTTCTGCTCTTCCACTTTCGCTTTGGGTAAATTGTTCTTTTAGCTAGGAAAAAAGAACCAGATACATACCTGAAGATTCACTTGCAGAAGCTCTGGTTTTCTTTTTAGCTTCTGGCAACGTCTGATAAGGCCTCTGTCCTACAGGCTCATCTCCTTGTATAGTAGTCAGATCATGCATACTGAAACTTCTCAGTTTCTCAGTTATTGCACCTTGGCTCTGAAATACAACAACAGTGTCTTTGAAAACAAAGCAGAGGTTTAACTTTGCTGCTTAGCTTGGGTTAAGATGTTTAAGCCCATGCTTCCTTGCTGCACAACAAAGCACATTGAACATACACATGCAGCAGCTTTACATTTGCTTTAGCAATTGCTTTTACCCAAGCTTAACTGTAGATTGCTCCCAGGTGACAAAGTTACACTTAAACTAACAGTTTAATTACAAATGCTGCATTTCACTCCTTTAATCTAAGCAAATAAAGGCTTYCTGGGTGAGGGCAAGTGTTTAAAGGAAACACACATCAGAAATGGTCCATTCACTTCAAACATGGTAGTTCAAGGTAGTATGACAGTGATTTTAATACTTGAAAGAGTATGGTTGAAAATAGTTGCTTGCTATTTTGTATTTTACCCTCCACAAATTCGAATATGTGCAAGGAGAAAAGTGTTAAAAATACATTCTGYAACATTAACTCGTATAACTGAGAAACTGGCAGCACTACAAAAGCTGCTCTAGTTGACAGAAACTTGAAACCACAAACCAAAGAGGTCCTGCCTGGACTCCAGGCTAGCAGGTCCTCTTACTAATATAGATTTACTGACATAATACCAACACAAAATCTAATGCTACACAGGAGAGTAAGTAATCACAYATGAACAGAAGTATTCCTTCTCCAATTGTCTTCACACCTTTTCTATATGGAATATATAGGAATTTCCCTGTTGAAAAGAAAGGTCATCCAGCAACTCTTACATCAGATGATGTTATTATTAATGTATTAAAGATTAATTTATTGCATAAGCAACTAAAATAATTAGACCATGAGAACAAGTACTCAAAGTCATGTTAAAATAACATTTAATTCTTCCCTCTCTGGCATAAGGTAAAAAAATAACCATTTCAGGCAAAGGCTGACAAGCCTGTGCATGAATCCCACTTCAAGCAAGTGCTAAAGACTTTGTTTCATTCTTACAAATGAAGTTTTTAAGCAAAATTCTTCATTTGAGCATTATGTTAGCTAGCAGCAACAGAAATCTGAGTACAATTCCATATACCTTTCTCTTCAATAGCACCATCAGAAAGTAGTGCTGGAACTACTGGCCACAGCCATTTGTTCCCACTCTCATGACAACTGTTTGCACATGGTAGACCAACACACCGAATTATTCCATGTTAAAAATARCCATGTAAAGTACAGAGACAGTTGAATTAAGCTACTTAAGTTTGCATGGGTAGCAAARGGCAGGGAAAAAAGTGGCTGAAACCTAACATTGATTTTCTAATGACTAGTCATTAGTACAGCATAGAAAATTAAGACAATGGACAGTGTGCTGCTCAAGCACAACTAACCTATTATAATTCTTACCCCACCATACATACATTGCCACCAAACAATAACAAGAAAAGGTCTCTTAAGAGAGAAGAAGAAGCCTTAACTTTTATCTCTCTTCCTATATACTTGCAGGATGACTTACAGTTCTCAAAAATTTAAGTACAGCTTCCCTTTGAATTAAAATGCACTATGGACACTGTACAGTATCTGTATTAAAGACTGTAGAAATCCTGAAGTCAAATTTTTTCCCCAAAATGGGGAATAAACCATTTATTTAAGACAGGTCTCTAAAGATTGCTCCTAAGGCAGGCAAAATCCTGCCCCTTCCATTACTTCACTTCTTGCATTGAAAGGCATAYTAAGTAAACTGCATCAAGAAGCAGCTATGCCTGAGAATTTTATCAGCTGCTAGGACCTGGCGGAGGGAACTGGAGAAAGCTGCTTCTTTGGAAAAGTAACAGATACAGTATCTGCTGTAACACACAAAAGTGTTCCTCAGTGCCTGCCCAATGCCTGAAGAGGTTGAACAGGACCTCAAGTCTCAGTCACTGAACACTGATGAACATGTAAAATGGACCTAGCTGGTTCTCMGTGGAACCCACACAAATTCAGAACAATTCCATTCACCAAGTGTGAACAGAGGCTACTTAAAATAGTGACAGAAGCTGCTTTTGGCCAGCAGTAGAAGTACAGAAAGACACACTTGCGTAAGAGCTGCCCAGCAAGTTCACTCATYATGTGATATACTACAAAAAGACATTTGGAAATTGTACAGCATAATGCAATTAAGAGTATAACAACTAGCATACCAAGAATTCATATTACAAGCCTGTATTTCTTATTCCGATGTAGACAGAGGACTGGATCCAAGCTGGAAACATTCAGCCCTATTTTCCAGTGCAGCTTTTGGACACAGAATTTTGTTTTCAAAGGGGGAAAAAAGTCAAGTATGTGCCATAAAATAACATTGTGCCCTTAACCAAACTGCACGGTTGAGCTGGAGCTCCTGTGGAGCACTGCCTCATTCAGGGAGGACGTAACGGATTCATACAATGGGCCCTTCATTCCAAAACTACTTGCCAAGATGGAAAGTTTTACTCAAGTTACACACAGAAAACATTGAGAAGTTTGAAAGGATATATAGACAAATAAAAGATGCAGCACACATGCCTGAGAATCGCAGTAGGAATGGGGTTGCACAACYACTGCTGTGCTGGACAGTCACCGTCACACACTGTACTAATCCTGGCCAGGTACTCCCTACAATGCCCCCAGTCTCCATCCCAAASCCAGGGAAGATCCAGTCTAGCCAAACCAGGATTGATTTTTACTTCACTCCACTGCAATAGACTGAAGGACAAATTTGAATGTGTTCTGTGTGGGTGTGTATATCACTGTGCTCACACTGCATTTAAGACTTAAGAAGATGCTTCCACCCCCATGCCCAAAAGCAGCAGTTAATTGCTTTCTGCTGAAACAAAGCATTCTGTGAGGATCTGGATTACTATCAGCTCAGGAKGAAAGTCTGGCTGAAAAATATTAAATTCCTTCCTACTGCAGGAAATGTAAGATTAAATACCCTCTACTGCAGGAAATGTGARAGTAACATTCACATTTAGAATAATAATGCTTCAAGAGCTTTGATATGTCGTTTGAAAGTTCAGASAGTTACAGACCACAGCTTGAAAGCAACACGTTTGCCCTAAAAACTGAAGGCAGAGCAATCCAGTTGCAGGTGGAGCTGAAGGGGATCTCCTGCTGCCATTCCCATYGTGGATGTGGCAGCAGCTGTCACCTCTCCCCAGATACACACACCACAAGATGCTGCCAGAAGAAGAGGGCACAGCACTTACTACTGCTGGCCCATGATGTCAACAGTTCCTGCTGGGAAGGAAGGAATACATGGGACTGCATCGAGCCCAGAGGCTGGCAACTAAATTACAGCCAAAAGATTGAGACACATGCATTTACAATTCCAAGGCCAGGAAAAAGAAATYAATCACAGAACGACCTCAGCACTACAATTTCTATGTAAGTGAGCGCTGAAGAGATGAGCTGTGAAGTCTTGGTGTTTTCTTACACAAAATGCAAGTCTTAAAGAATGATTTTGCTTTATTATTCAATAGCATTTCCTAAGACATACTAAACTATTTTCAGAGTCCACATGCATTACCAGTGACTGATGTAAAACACCAACTAAAGTCGCAATACATTTCTAAATTTTAAAAAATAAATATAGTCTATTTAAGGGTATCCTTTCACAACTACTTAACTACTAGGATGCAGTCTCATCAGTTGRTCCTCATGTGAAATGCCACTGTCTATTCTGTTACTGAGCATGTMTTTTTACAGTCTTCATGCTTAACCCAGGGAAGTTGCTGTAAACAAACACCACCGGGTCTGCCTCAGGGACTTGTTGTTGTTTCAATTGGACTTGCACCCCTCAGCGGCCAGGATCACTGACTGAAGCTGCCTGCTTTCCTTGCACAAGTTCTCAATGGACTCGGCAGCATGCAGCACCCACATTYTCAGCTGTTCCCTCCCTGATCCGATGGGAGCTGACAGGGAATGACTCGTGTTCCCTCTCAGCCTGGAGAGGGCCCGCTGTCCCGTGAATGACCCCTGCAGCATGCCAGGCAGTCCCAGCAGGGAGGAGGATGAAAGCGCYACTGCTCCCCGTGGTGATGCTGGCTGTGTGCCACAGCTGGCTGCAAGACACCTCCTTCCTCTGCCATGCCCTGACTGGGGACAAGGAGAAGGCTGAGAAAGGCCACGAGARTAATTCTCAACCAGCAAAAATGCAGCAGATTCACAACGACCAGAAGGCATCCAGAAAACACAGCCTTCAAAACATATTATGACCACCACCAATGCTTTGCAAATTAACACTATTTGTGTGACCTCATAAAGACTGACAGAGTATTTTGCAACTTAATTAGCAGCCACCCTGCTCATAGTGATAAAGACACCAGTTTTCACTAGTAGCTYAGGAAATCAGAAGTCATGGGTTGGCAGATACTGAAACATTAAGGTAACCATCATCTCAGAAGACCTGAAAAGCASATGAATCAAAATATGAGATGTATCATAGAAACTTAAGAATTGTGGATATAATTTCCCCAAATCCATATACTACTGAGCTACYGAAGCACCTTGTTTCTGATTTTTTTTTTTTACTAATAAAAATTTCCTTCAGTATATAAAAATCCAGCACAGGCTTTCATCTCTAAGTCTCACGAAATCAGGATTTTACGAAGATTTGTTTTCTGACATGCTAATTTAACACAATTTTGCTAATGTGTGCTATTTAGCAGGTTTTGAAACACTACATTTTATATGAACAGTGGCTAACTAGCACCGGCTAAAAATATCAGTATGAGAATGTAAGCTATCAGCCACTACTCCTGCCAAATACGTTTCAATGTAACTACAGGGGAGCCAGGTTTAAAGCTATGTCAAATTTCAGTAGACYGACCTGGCTGACTGCTCCAACCTCCCTAACAGAGCCAACTAGCCTTTTAATGGTAATCCCCTACTCCTTTGACAACCCTTGGAGAAAATCACTCTTTCCCACATTTGATCTTCAAAATATTTCAGCAAGTTTCCAAGCAATTTTATCACTCTCCTAAAGTCAGCAGAAGCAGCTTGCTTGGACACTTTAGTGTATTTTAACATAGGTTTAATCTCACACATGTTCTTCCCCTGTCCTAATTTGAGATCTGCTATGTCAGAACAAGCATGTGTGCTCTATTAAAAAAAAAAAAAAAAAAAAAGTAAAAAAAAAAAATAGTGATGAAAGTGTGTCCCCTTTCCTTTCAAGACTGATCCCACTAATATGATTCCATTCCTGAAATCCTATAGCATGCTCCACCAGCTCTGGCTGAAGGGACAGTCTTTTCACCTGCTGGAGGCAGCAGTCAACTCTTGAAAAACAGAGAACTAAATGAAGAACACAGGCATTATGTCCATTTGCTTGCATGGAGCAGGCACGCTCAGCTTTTTGGAATGACAAACTCAAGAGGCTTAACATGCCAAAATAAAGATTTTTTTTCAGTGAGTCTCCTCTTTCATACTGTTTAAAAATCAAGTCTATTTTAGGTCTTTGGTATTGTGGTGGTTATTTTGCCCAAGCATCTGATCTGCACTGAACTAATTCTGTACAAATATTCACGAGTGTGTTTAACAAGTTTTAACAAATAGAGCAGGCATCTTGCCAGTCACAGCTGAACAGCGATGAAATCTAAACACAGACATTTCAGAAAAARTTATTCATTCTTTCAGAAGAAAGTGGGAGGAGATACTGGTGTTACTTATTTTACAGTATTTCTGTAACACCCTAAAAATTACAAAGGAAATATCCAACCGTAGCCAAGCCTGAGGAACACACACAAAGCATAAGTATCCTTACAGGTGCACATTGTAATAAATTTRTAATTCAAAGAATTTGCATTTTAGCATTTAGCACAGTTCTTCAACGTTTTCCCAGTAGAGCCCTCTGGGCGTTTGTTTGTTGCATTTGTTTGGTCTGTTTAAATAATGTATTTTCACTCCAGATACTTTCATTCCTTTGGAGGTGCACTCTATTGCATTCTAAATTATTTCATGTCTCAAGGCAATACTAAGAATTTGAATAACAAAAAAAACCCCCCACAGTGATCAAATTTAATCACTTTCTCAGTATTTTAGGTTCATTATAACCATATTTAAAAACAAAGTTATAATGCTACCACCCACATGTATCTTTCAAAAGAGAGAAATGAACAAACAAGATATGCATGACTACTTTTCCAAAACTTTTTGAAGTAGTATGTGAAAATGTAGTTTTTAGCAATGTCTTTGATTTACAACACAGGAAGTTCACATAGAACCCCAGACATTTAAGTTAAATGCCRGCTGTACATACTCAACTTGGACAGCCAGGGATCTCTACACTGTTTTCTGTTGTCTACTGACATTGTTCAGGTTTTCTGTGCTGTTACTATGAGCACAGCAGCTCCATTTATTCCCAGGTAGAAATTAATCCTGATTGCTTAAAACTGTGATTTCACTTGGACATAAACTTTTTTTTCCCCATATTTTTTTTTTCCATTTTGGTTTAAATTACTGTAAAGTAGGTTACAAATTGTCTGAAGTACACTCCTGTCAGTGGTGCACAAATTGCTTAGAATCTTACATATAAACTTGTATTTTGTCTTCCTATACCCAGAGCCCTCTGAAATGCAACTMAAGGTGATGAGTTTTTGTAGGAAGGTAATCTAGGAAAAACAACCGATTACTTCGTAACTGAATGGAAAATACATGACAAAGCAAGAGTATGCTAAACACCAATAGGCAAGCTTACACTTAGTGTATTAATTGAATAATTCACTCAACCAGTTGCAAACAAGTTAATTGTGTCAAGATAACTTTTATCCATGGTAGTAGTCTTTCATGCCTTAATTGATTACCTCAGGTAATGGCATTACCTCAGATTGATTGGAGAAAAACAGCAGAAAAGCCAGAAATCCTTTTAAAAGTTTGTTTACCAACAAGAAAGCACAACACAGACAGAAGAGAAATGATTGTCATCTTTACCAAAAGCCTGCATGAAAATTGTATGGTACCTTTTGAATTAAACTGATCCCCATCATCCAAAAAAAACACTACAAGCCATCTTAAACAAACATAGTGGGAGAGCAGGAGAGGGCTGCAAGCCTTTGTGTCCCAGGTTTTCAATAGACTTGCAGAAATTATGTTTTTATTTAGGAATGGCAAAACCTCAGTTTAATTACACTGTTCTATATCAAGGTCAAAAGCAATTGATGTAAGCAGAAAGTTACCTTTACAGCTGCTGTCACTGCWGCAGTTGCTGCCAAATTCAACCCTTGCCTTCCGAAATTCACCATGGTCTCATAACCTCTTTCTTTGGCTTGGACRATGTACTCATCAATCTCCTAAACGCAAAACATATTTAAAATTTAGAAGGTTGCTCATAAGAGAGCATTACCCCATAGTGTTATTTTTCTGYCAGTAAAGAAGAGCAAAGAAATATTTAAGAAAACATTTAATGAGATATCTTTCTACACCAAAAAAAACTATTTCATTCCTTACAACTCACATTTTAATAAAGGATTATATCTGGTCAAACAGTAAGAAAATGTAGGTCACTTTCATGCCAGCAAGTTCCGTACAGAGAATAAGCTTAACTTGTTCGACAAAAGTACTTCAAAAAATGACATGGATTCAAGAAATCATCTAACATGAAGAAGTCAGAGAGCTCTCTAGAAAGGTAGAGCCCACTTAGAGCGAACTTGTGAAGCCAGAGCTTTGACAGAGATAAGTACCAACCAAGGACAACACAGTCATGCCATTTATCCCCAGCTCTGATAAATGCCTGTAATTGGAGATTAAGTCCACAAAGTACTTCTCAATAGCATGCAGACTACAGGGGAGTACCCCTTTCGTTTACAAAGTTGCAAACGGTTCAGAGCTCAACCTTCAGAAGGTCAGGATGACCTTATTCTTCCTATCTGTGGCAATCTTGTCAGCTACCTGCTTTGCCTAAAAAAATCAAGTCTAGCACTGACCTTTAGGAATGCTATTTACTGTAGTGTGAGGTTTCTCAGTACTTGTCTTCACACCTTTGCTAATTGCTTTCTCCACACATCCAAACAGGATGCTGAAAAAGAACTAAGCAAAGTTGTGTCCCTGTCATACTTTGGCTAAAGCTAAACATCCTCTAGCTATTTTTATGTTTGGGTATTTACTGCTGCAGACTGGTCCACTCTTAAAACTCAGTAATAAGTCTCTCCTCTTATCTTGGCAGTTTSCAAGTCCAAAAAGTCATCCATGTCAATCATCCTACACATGTTATTACAAGGCTATGCAGGAAAAAATGGTAACACGAAGAGCTTTAGTAAAGATGTGTTGATACTTCTGCACAGAGAGCACYGAACATGTGCTTGCAGCAGAAAGTCAAGCTGCATCACTTCCACTCRACTGGACTCCTCAGAGTGCATCAAGTAGAGCAAGGAACACCAAGCTCTCGTGTCAATAGGAAGCAAGACCTTGTCTGCTCAGACAAATTAAACAGAAGCACAGACAAAGACAGTCAAATGCACTTGCCTCTGCTGGTGCAAATTCACRCTGCCTAGCAAGCCAGTAACACACTGCTCTGCTTTTGTAGTGTATCTAGCAACAGTTTTCATTTCAGCATATGGTGTTTCCATATTAAGCATTAAAAATCAGAGAAGTTATTTCTTACCCTTTCTTTAGAGGAAAGCAGTGGGTGGAGGAATTTTCTGTAGATTAAACTTGCCCCTCTAGTATATGGGGAAAGGAGCCAGATAACAAAAGCTATCTTCAGTTCATAGTACAGTGGAAACCTACAGACAAATTAAAGGTTGCACAAAATCAACAACTGCAGTAAGAAAATGTAATTAATCAGTATGAAGAGATCTTTTAAAAAACCACAATTACTGTAGCATATAGGATTCTTCACATAAAAGTAACATTAGACAAAACTTAAATTAGTTATGGATTTATGGATTACTGTCATTTAAGAAATGAAAAYGTTAATATACTTGCTTTGCATTTTACATTCCTGCACAAAAAAATTCTAAGCCATCTTTTTAAGAGTTCCATTCCCTTATTCAGTTTTTACCGTGAAGCAGGGAGTGTTATAGTTCCTATTCCGAGTGACAGTGTACAGCAAACTTGGAAACAGATGCTGTTCATCCATGCATCAAGATATTTTCCTGTAAAAAGGGCTATCAACAAGCACAACTTCTTTATACAAAATGGATCATTACAAAWCAAGAAACATCAGAAACAAATACAGTTTCCTCTAGAGTTCATAAAAAGCAAGGCTCTTACCAAGAGACTGTTAGGTCAGTTATGGTTTCAGTAAATGTATAAAGAGCAAACACAATCCAATACATCATCCAGCGAACCTGAAAATTAAAACACCACCTTCAGTAAGAGTTTTGATTTCACCTTTACACATATTCACTACACAGTTTGTTTAGAGCTGTCACAGCAAGACCTTCAACAGCATCTCAGTCTGAAAAAACAGGTTTCAGGTGAAATGATGGGAAGGTCCTGAGAGATTTCTGTTCATGAGTAGAACTGGTGGCAGCTGCAACAAGTTAAGTGAAATGGATGGGCTGTCAGGGTCTCACAGAATCATTTGTGTCTTTACAAAGCTTTAATGATATGAAAAAAAACACTGCAAAGAGTTGGTGGATTATCCTAAGTATGAAGAGCAATGCCCACCATAGCACTAAAGGATATTTCATTCTCTTCCACATGCAACCATATGTTCATACRACACACACAAAAATCAGCATTGATGAAGCAGTCCTTGCTTTCATTTCACAGGATGTATTATTCAACAATATACTGCAATTAAGTTCCATGTGTGTGATTAATGTTATGGTATTAACAGTGAGAAAAGGCAACAAAAAAAGCATTTTCATGGAAATTTTARTTCTATTTATATGCCAAGAACCACAAAATTCTTGTTAAGAAAAAAGCTCACATGTTAATGCTTAGTGGTTTTACAGGTATATACTTTTTAATTTAAGTTTTACACAATATATTATTGCTTTGAAATCAGACAATGTTCTTCAAATAATATAGTTTGTTTTATAACAATTAATGGAATCACTCATTTTTCTTGAGCATCTGTTCAAATTTGGTTCCCTAAGCTGATTTGATCTTTCAGAATAAATACTACAGAAATAGGGTAAGATATCAGCTGCCAAATGCAATGCATTTCCAAAATAGGTCACTRCAAACCATCACTAGTTATTTGTACAAACTGAGTATGTTCTTTAAATTCCAATGCTATCCATGCTAGAAAAGAACCTGGAACAATACATAACGATTTAAAAAACAAACAAACAAAAAACAAAACAAAAGGAAAAAAAAAAGAACGCAAAACCCAACAAAGAAACAAACCAACCAACCAAACAATAAAACAAAACCACCACAATTGTTAGAGACTAGTTTGAGCCCTAATTTCATGGTATTCTCTTTCAAAAGGAAGAAAATTACATATATACACATATATATACATACATATACATACACCTTCTAACAGATGATGTGGCTCAGATTTAATCTTCACTTCTAAAACAATCTTTTTTGAAGTGGACCTAAATACTCAAAACCTAATGATACACTGCTGCCTTCTTCATAGATGTGCATTATAGTTCAAAACCACTTCCTCTGTCAGAACGTGAGACCTATTTATCTTAAATGCTTTTCTGTATTTCAKTTTGAAAAGAAACTCAGTCATGTGGTAACATTCTTCACTTCAATCTCTCAGAGGATTTAGATATTTCAGGCTTGAATAAACTAAGACAAAAGTACACAACAGCTGAAGTCATTGCTGACAGGCCATGTGATATTTAGACTGGTGACCCTTCCATGAACTAGAGTCAACACCTGAATGAAAATGAAATTAAACCCATTTTGCCCCATCAACTTAAGCATAATGCAATGCAATTTTCAAGAYGCCACRCAAGACTGTATTTTTTTCCCAATAKAATTTATCCAGGCTATTCTTTCTTTAATCAACCCCTATTCATCCAATTAAAAACAACAGTGGAAGTGGAATTCCTCCTGGGCTGCTAGAACAGTAAAAAACACCCTGCAGAAGGGCACATGAGACCTGCCAGGAGTCCTGCTGTGGTCTGGGCAAASATTCTATAAAACACAAATCATATTCTAGCACAACTAATGCAGTAGGTACCACAAGTCTCCTTGACAAATGAACCTGAGTGACTTCCAGGGGTTTTCATACAGCAAAAAAGAAAAAAGGACATGAAAAATTGAAGGTCAGATTTTGCACAAGCCAGGAGACTGTCACCTACTTAAAGTATTGAGCTTTGGATTGAGCTTTACTTTTCATATTAAAAGAGTGATTATAGATTGTTTTGTTGTGGTGTTTTTTTTCTACCATCCAAGTGTTAAGCTCATCTTTGTTGGCTCTGGCTGAAGCGCATTTTTTCAAGTCAGGATTCTGAAGCCAGGATTTAAAAAGGCTGGTCTGTTCAGACTTTTAAATTTCATTTCAGATACTTATTGCAAGCACTTTGGTGCAGTACAGTGAAAGAACTTCTCAAATATCTTAGTCAATGCCATTAAACCAGGGTAATTACAAGAACAAATAAATCTCCTCAAAGGCAAAGATTCTAATTTCTGTCATTGAAGTCCATAAGTCTTTAAAATTACTATAATCAGCACAACACTTCTTTCCCCCAGAAATAACCTTTGAACAATTTGCTGCATCATGACCTAAACAACAAGTCAGGATGTCTGTTCTTTTTGTTTGGTTGTTTTTTAGTGGTGGACATAGGGGCTGACTAAAATATTTTGCTGTTACGCGGCTCTTACCAATTCAACAAACACATATGGCTCCTGAGCCACACAAAATCCTGGAAAGGAAGTTGTGCTTGGGCCATAATGTGACTGGCAGCAGACCTGTGCCACTTGGAAAGCTGCATTTAAATATAAACCCTTTACTGCAAATGAAAATGACCCAGCTTGGAAAATGACAGCCATGGATCATCCCTAAGACCTACCTGGAAAGTCAACCCAAYTGGCAATGGAGTGGTAATTCACTGATGAATCAGTCATTCCCTGCTAATGAAAAAGTCACTGGGATGGGTCTTACTCATCTTGGCCCCATAAATATTTGGTATGTGACTGCAAGTTCTAGGACTGCTCAAAGACCACAGGTTCACACTAAAAGAGATGGAAAACCACAATTCCATGTCYTACTAGCAGGGGCCCTGAGTAAGGATGCTCAAGAAATAAAGCTAAGTCATAGCTAACTGGACAAACTGAAGTGAGCAAAATATGTCAGCCTTCTAAAATATTACTTCTCTTTCTCTAGAAAACATAGTGCAAGAGGCAATGGTAACCTCTCTAATTAAAGTCATTTTCTTTATTGKGGTTGCAAACTGCTATCCCATACTTAGCCTGTCGACCCCTTTTGAAGGAGCAGGGAGGAAAAGCAAATTATAAATTACTTGCATTATAGACTTCCCTGACAGAATAATATAAGCATGAGACAAAGAAAATTCTCCTCTTAGTTTTGATGATATTTTTCTCCCATAAGGTTAGCTCTGACAGGCAGCAGCTCTATCTCACAAATAAGCTCTAATCACCTTGTACACAGAAATCAGAAGTACAACCATGATGTCCACTTGATAGAGTGATCAGACTAAATTAAAACTTTCAAGGGGAGGAGCAACACATTCTACAACTACATCCAAGTACAAAGTAGAGACATCACACTTGAGACAACAGCCTTGGGTCACAGCTACGGCTGCCAAGTTAGAGTAACTGATGGCCCTGACCCCACCCTGAGTCAGGCAGCTGAGTTAAGGACAAGATTCAGGACAGCTTTGTTGCTGAAATCAAGTCAGGCTGTCTCTTAAAACAGGGAAGCAGCTCAGTGACTAAAGCTCCTTGTGACTGCAGCTGGGTAACATTCCCATGATTATCATCATTGCTCACACTGACAAGTAAATAATTTAATAGCTTAATTCAAAACTGCAGGAACTATAATTGTGTTTTGCTCCCTCTTTCTCTTCTGTCTGTTCTGCTTCTTTTCTCTACACCACCTTAACCAAATCTTTTCCTTCCATGGTTACATTTTTTCTCCTCTTTGAGGAGCAATARATTAGCAAGAACTACCCTTCTCTTACGTAGATTTTTCAGTCCCATGTTGAGCTCCCTACAATAACATTAAACTGCTGCTGCTCTTCTAGTGGTCAATGAGAATCAATTTGTCAATGCTTATACTTGAGGTGTTGGCAGAATTAGGAAATTTTTGTTCTACCTCTGCCCAAAAGTGCACTATTTCTCATACCTTGCTGAAATGCAGCCAAGACTTTAAAGTTTAGGTTAAAAATACTCTTTAAAAAAATCCATATAYAGCACAGTKTGTTGGACATGTTTTAGCATAAAAYTRTGMAAAGTCYAAGACAYCTTAACTTTAGCCCTCCAAACMAAATCAGAGGATTAGCACTAGGTTCACACAGGTGTTGTATCTAACACTAAGTCAGTCAAATAAAACTTTCATATGATTTATTGCATAATGAAAATGTCATAGATCCCTGTCAGCTGAGCTATATCATAAAACAATTAAAAGGAATGAGACTTACATATTCCTTCACATTTTTTGTCTTCACAGCTTTGTATGAGTAATATGCAGGATACAGCATCCCAAACACCAGCCTATGGGAAAACAGAAAAGGCCTTCAGGATTTGTTATAATATATATGACAAAAGAGTGACAATACATCAGCAGAGAAATGCAGCCAACTTAATATAAAAAATCCTGCTCTCTAGGATTAAAAAAAAAAAATCACAGTGTTATATGCTGCACGGAGGAAGTTTCATGATAGGCAAAACTAGAACAACATGAACAGAAAAGGGTGTATGCCCTGAAGACAACAAACTGTTTCACAAGGCTGCTTCTAATAGATAATGTAAAACCAGTTGTTGCTCTGGTTCATCAACAAGTAAAACCAGTCTTGCAGCCTGTCCACACCAAAAGATTGTTTCCACACTGGCAGTGCCATCACACTTGAAGAGCCCCTGAAACTGTCAGTAGTTAGTTACAATCATCTGCTTTTATCAGATTACCAGAAGTTTATTTTAGAACACATTTTAAGACAACACTGAATTACAAAATTTCATCTCCTTTTGCTAGAAATCTGCAACAGCAGCATTTGGAAATGGAAGCAAAATGGGAATTAATCCACTTTTGCCCAAACAGCCAATTGCTGCTGAAATTAATCAAAAGCAATGTGCAGAGCAGGGTGAGAGGGTGCCAAGCAATCTATGCAGAGAGCAGGGTCAGAACAAAGATTTGCTCCAAATCAACTTTCCTACAACACAGCACTCTCTAGTAAGAGTCTTGGCCATAGACTAGAACAGTCCTTTATGAGACATGGAACAGCAGTAGCTGCCATCTCCTGGATAAATGAAAAAAACTCCATATTTCTATTTCATCACCTTCTTAACACTTTGTAAAGTTGAACAGTCACCTGCCCTTTAGTCCCATCTGGCCAAAACCAGCCATTAGAGAAAAGTCTGGCTACACCTCTGCAGCATCACTTACAACTTGCTCTAGGTGGTTACACGGGAGACATTTACACTTGTAGGGATATCCAGAGATACTTTAAGTTCAGAACTCGGAAGTAACTTAATAATTTAACTCTCATAGTAAGGCAAAGGAAGATACAGCATATATTTTGGTTTTGCTGTTTTTAACAAGTCCACCTGGCACAGGCTTGGCACATAAGATTTCAATTCAAATTAATTTACCAGAAAAAAATAACTGAAATTTAATTTTTTATTGCTGTGTCAGGTAGCTTTAAATAAGTAGTTCTACCTACAGAGTCACTGCAGAACACTGCATGACACTTTAGTCTTGAGTCTCACCTTACAGATTTTTCAGCTACACTTTCCCATTCACTTTACTGTCAAGTAGCATCACTGTTACAAAGAAAAACAATGTATTTTTTAAATTTAAATAGCAATTTACTCTCAGAACATGCCATCCTCAAACTGCTACAAATATGAGCTGGGACAAAACAGAAACTTGAGAACACTTCTTCAGAAACAACTGATCTTCAAGCAGAAAGCTTATTACAGCAACAGTAAGACAACCATACAGCTAAAGATGACCTTAAGGTAAATGAAAACACTAGCASAAGACAAACACGATAAAGATAGCTAGTTTTTCCCATCTAGAAAAAAAAAAACTTTAAGTTACTCAATACTGGTTAAATCAGGAGTTAGAAAAATACCTATTTTAGTAACATACTATATATGTTACACTGCTGTAAAATTCAGGTGTTAGAAAAACTTCTATTTGTTCACTAAAAGTGGGTAGATAGGATTGAAACAAAACATCAGCACATTTAGTCAGTAATAGCAGGACCCAGTACTGTGAAGTTTTTATCTCCTTTCAACCAGAGCTGACAGTSACAGTGTGGCACGATGCTGCTTCCAACTCTGGCACCACTCTCTTCTTCACACARGCAAAGTCTCTAACCTTAGTTAAAGCTACCAGGCAATTTTACAGAAAAGCCACCTTGTCAACAGTGAGTGTAGCTGAAGGCCAGAAAACACACTTTTACCTCAATCTATGCATGATAGATGAGTATACTGGCAAAAAAAGAGATCACTGCAGCTGACTGAGGCAAACCCACCCAAAACAGGAGCAGCAGGGAGCCTGAGCACACTGACACAGATGACTGCAAGAGCCCCACATGTTCTAATCCTTTTCCTCTTTGGATCCACACCTCCAAAAAGCTCAAATCTCTCAGCCACACCTAATGCTACACAGTATAAACACATCCGTCCTTGATATTTCTACCCTCACTGTAGAATTACTTTAAAGATGTTCCCAATTACTCTATAGGCTTTTCAAATTTAAAAGCTCAAGTGCTATTTTTAAAAGTGTGGTTCACATTTCACACTGAATATCGGCACACTGCACAAATGTAGCAGACAAAACCAAAGTCAGTTTCCACAGATGGAAACAGATTTCAGCTGAGTGTGACGTAGTTTACTTTATTTTACTACTAGATAGATGGATAATCCTGCTTACCAATGTAATTTCGCTGCCAGTTGTAAGCCCAGCTATTTCAGGTTTTCAGCTGGACTCAGCAGCTAATACAGCATTCCATTTTTGGTACAGTCACCTCCTCTACAGACATTTTGCTCATGTAAAGAGAAATGTTTCTCAAGAATATTAGGAGATCAAAATAAAAATACAAAGAAAAAAGTATCAAAGAGCCTTTAAATCTGCATAGAACAATATATTTGTGTATCCATAGAGTTGTATTTTAAAGAAATTTAACCTACTGCCTGTATTACCACATAATCTATGRTCTTACAGTTTTAATAGCTACAAAGTGAATAACTCTTTGAAAGGCTCATTTATAAAGCAAAGCAACTGAGTTCTCATMTGACTGATAACTGAAAAATCAGTCACCTGTACAGGCATTGCTCTGGCACTGAGGATATTTGACCTGGATAATAAAAATCCCTAAAGCCACAGTTTAAAAAAAAATATTAGAAGTAAAAGAAACCGAGACACAAATAAAAGCCACTACATCACTCAAAGSGTGTACTTGCATCCAGACTCCCCAAACACAAAGCCATTAAACAACAGTGCATTTAAGGCTTCAGTCTGTTCACACTGCCAAAGAATGGAATAGTGTTTGGCACTTTATTCTTTTGTTCCTCTGAAATGCAAAAAGGAACACTGTGTCCCTTACCTAACAGTAAAAACAATCCAGGAAATTCCTTGGGTACAAGATGCTTTGGAGACAATCTCATTATTAARTTCCCTTTCCTTAACAGATTTTATAACAGAGATGACAACCATTTGTCCACACACTTAAAGGCTGAGGATCTCCACAGACTGATATAGAGCCAGACACTGTGCACATCTACAGGAATATGTATCTACACCCTTGAGAGGCAGGCTGAAGGATAAAAGAATCCTCCACACCTCCACAAAACCATGGAACTGAAGATGTAAGACCTGATATACTGCCTTGCTTTGCTAACTATGCCCAGCTGCCCTTCTAAATATTAAGTCTTTCCCAGTTATGTTAGGAGCATCATCCATTCCTGTCATAAACACRTACAAGTATTCTCCAAGAGCTGGACAGACAGCATGGAAATACCAGAACTGATGTGGACYATSTATGCAGAAACTAGGTCTGGTGGTGGTAATACAATTTTACATCTAGATGAGCTATAATTACTATTCCACATATGGTTAGCAAGTCCAGCCTAGGCAAGATTTCATTCGAAGGGAAGTCTGCTAATGAAAACTAAATAGCAGAATAAAAACCTAAAGAACATTGCTTGAATCTTTGGCTGGCTGTTCTTGGCTGTAAAAAAGGCAAATAGAGCCATATGCCTTGACAATGTATCCACTGGGATTTCAGTCAGCGCCCCCTGGAAAAGCAGAAGCATTTTTGCTTAGACTGTATACTGCCCACATGCTTCCAAGCCACTCCCATCAAAGATCAGCAGTTTGAATTTTTTTCCTCTTTTTTTGGCTACCGAGTGATAAGGCTATAGTCATGGATTAAGTTATAGTACATTATAGTTATGTACCTCTGTGGCACCCTCTAGCTCTAAATAAGGCAAAAGGAGTATCTGGAATATCAGGGGGAAAAGCCAAAAACCTGCATGTGGTGGGTTGACCCAGGCTAGASACCAGGTGCCACCAAAGCCACTGTCTCACTCCCCTCCACAGCTGGGCACGGGAAAGAAAATACAACTAAAAGCTCCAAGGCTGTGGGGAGAGATAAAGACAGAGATCACTCRCCAGTTACTGCCACGGGCAATTACMAACGTGGCTTGGGTAATGAGAAATAAGACTAAAACCTTGACACASAAACCCAATACACTGCCAAAAAAGCAAGACCTTCAAGTCATGCCTGACCCCTCCCCCTGAGTGCTGCAGCTGGGCAGTAATTTCTAGACTAAGCCAGCTACCAGCTATGTTTTCACATGCCCAAACAAAAGCTCACCCTGGCATTTTTGTCCTGAATGTTTTTGAAAAGCATTACACTAAAACATAGTCCTTCTGTCCAGCACCTGACAGAATTTAGTTCTATTTGGTATTCAGATACACAATWCAAACCAAACAGTCCACAATAAAAGACTATGTATTCAAGTAATTACAACAGCCGCACGTTGACCAAAATGCTAGTCTAGTCTAAATGTTAAAAGGACAAGGGAGTATGAGGATCAGCTCCTGAATCCCACACAAAATTGTATTCTACTTTTTCTTCCASCTCCCTGCACTGGGCAAGGAGAAGGGGAAATCATGCAAATCCTATTAAAAGAACATGTCTGCTAACAGCAAACTTTAAGTTCAGCAACTCCTTTAGCAGATGACAGTTACCAAAATGAAGGAATGCAATCAGAAACAGGTCTGCTAAAATCTTCATAGCATTCTTTTAAGGAGAATATCCCCAAAAGACAAAGAAAAAGTCCTAACAGTTTAAGAATACACCCAGAAGCATTGACAGACCTGAATACGGCACATTCTTGAACAGAACAAGGCAGCTATTAACTTTCCAGCTTAGAAAGCTGGAATTCTCCAAAGCAACTGCCAGATTCTTCCAAAGCACAGCACAACCAATAGTAATGCAATTACTCRAGCAGTCAGGAACCACCTTAGAATTTTAAGAGGAAAAGTGACATCCCTACTGATTCCTCAAAAACATGGGACTCTTCTGTGACAGGAACATTTATTTAATAGGTTCCAAGTATAATAGTTGCAAGCAGTCTGATARGAGACAATTAAGCCTTCCTTCCAAAGCAGACCTCCAGGCTCCATTATGAATATCCTATCCACTTGTGTTTATGGACTAATTATTGATCTATCCCAAATTAGGAAACCTGTTGCCAGATCACTCTTCCAGTTGACTCAACATGGAAACATCCCTGCCTGAACCTTGAAAGTCTAAAGAGTACAACAAAAAAAAAAAAAAAAATAGAAAAGAATTCTCTTCTGTAAGGGATGTTCTGCATTGGAATCTGTGTGCAAGTGCTGATATAGTTATGGGCTCCAACATCCCTCTCTCAGGGGCCTGAGGCATTCTGGAACAAGGTACTACTAAAAAAACAACTCCCGAAGCAAAATCCAGGCTATCCTCCCTAATGAGTCAGCCCAGAAACTCTTTCACATGGTCAAGCTTCATCAGTGCTCTAACACAGCTCTCCCGGTCACTCTTCTCACAAGTTGACAKGGCATTACTGGTACACAAAGCCTGAGTCAATTCACCTCCTGTTCATATTATAGATGTGTATAGTGCAGRAATACTTRGAGAGAAGCTATTTGCATATTATTGGCTCTAGAAGAATGTACATGTATGTGTGGAKATAGTGTCCAAAACTTGTGTCCATGGCTGACCAACTTCTCTGCATTGTTGGATAGCCTAGGCATACTTTAACAGAAGGGCATAAACCTGGAGACACCATCACCATGCCAACAAACAAATCAAAAAGCTCACTAGCTAACAAATCCTGTTCAAGACATAGTCAAAAGGCTGAACACGCCCAGCTGTAAAGCAAATTCCAAAAAGCTCGTACTGGAAGGCAAATAGAAATTGTTATAAAACTCTTAGTCACTTCTCTGCATGACAATCTATTCACCTCCTGCTTTTACGATACATGTTTGACTCGTGCTGTAATAGAGTCGTGCCCATCCCTGTGCTCCTTCCTGTTTACAGCTTTACTGAGCTCACCATGGGTGCMAGGCAGTCAGGTGAGCTCACACCTTCCAAGCACTCACACCGAGGAACTGAAACCGGATCATCTACAACACTTGCACATGATAAAGAGCAAACATTGAATGCCTTCAATACAGAATAACCCTTATTAGGGAACTTAGATCTTCTACCTAGCTCTTAACTCAAACTCAACAGCAAAATTTCATCCCTTTGAGGAAGCATTCATTTTCAAAGCTGCTCAAATTTACTTAAATCTCAAATAAATTATTTTGCTTCAAATACCTGAAATAATCTCTGATTTCTCTGTTTCTATGACTGTTTATCATTGGAAGCAGAGTATTTATGGCCACATCAATCAGCTGGGGTATCAGGCAGGAGCACAACTGAACACTGAGAATTAGCCAACAATTRGCAACAACTGCAAGTACTTCYCAGACAGCTCTTAAGACAGCCTGGMACAGTACTTTGTTCAAAGAACAAGGTGTGTCCTTGTACTGAACTCTGCTTTTCTTCTAATGATCAGCAAGGACTGACAGCTGGATTAAAGATGCCAGAAGAAACAAATGGACTAATGTGCTACTTTTCATTTTTTAGAAAAGGTCAAACCAAGTCTGGTTTTCAGTGGATAATTTTCTATTTTCATCGAGTATATGTATGAATAAGCTTATTTCATAAAGCAGGTGAGCAAAAAAAATACAATTAAGACCACAATTTTTTTAAGTTTAAAGATTAAAGCTGATACCTATATGCAAGTTCAAAGAAACTGCTACAAAGAATCTACATAATAAAGGGAATTGAATAGAAAAACACACTTATGAATGTCGTTGYTTTGGAAAAAGTTATTTACCCTTACTACTCTTGGAGCTATTACAACCTACAAATGCAGTTTTCATGAGCAACATGATCCTCCCCATTTAGGATACTTCTGAGAGCTCCTAAAAGTTATGGCTAATTTAAWGCAGATGATGTGCTGAACAAGATTAACAGGACCATTAAAGATCTAGAATGAGGTGTTTCATTTTGTTATGAGGTTTAACATTACATATGCACTTGTTAGTTTCTTGGTTTCCATAAAGGTAAGTAAATAACTACAAGCTCTCTTRTTTATACTACTTACTCAGCTTTGTGCCCAGTGTCTTCAAAATTATTTTGGAAGCTTCTACAGATTTTTAGGTTTTCATTTCTGTAAAAGAACCTTCATATCAAGAATACTTACAAAGAATCCAGAAGACAGCTTAAAACACCTTCCATTGCAATCTAACTGTACACTGGAAAATTGTTCATTACAGTAACTTCAGCTAACTTGTGTCAAGTCAGCAGCCACTTCTGAAAGGTTTCTCTGCTCTGCRCCACAGTAAATTTTGAAACAAGGAAAGTTAGATGGATGTTTGGACAGCCAAAGCTAGCATAAAGAAAACAAAGCAAAGCCTGTCGTCTCAGTACTGCCAAGTCCTGCACATTTTTCAACATGTTTAACAGTCTTAGAGTTTCAGCTCTCGGAARTCTCAGAGACCCCAGTCCTGGTGAAATCACCAGGTAACAATCAAATTTGGATACAAAGATGATCTTTCATCCAGCACAAAAATAGAACAGAAGCAGTAATGCAAMACAGCTGAAGAGCAGCAATACTAATTAGGTGACAGAAGTTCTGCAGGTGACAGAAAACTATAACAAATTCTGCCAAAAATACATGACCACGACATGCCTAGAATAAAAGCCAAAAAAGCACAACAGATACATTCTCATTACAGCAACTGTACTTAATATTTAAAGCAGCCTTATTCATTAATGTATCCAAGTCCCAAGGCAAGACAACTCAGCGTTTTAAGTGGCAGTAATCTCTTTCACTGTTGTGGGAAAAAAAATCGTTTGTCTGAAACAATCCAAGACCAGCTTTTTATTAGAGTTAATTTGGGCATATTTACCCTRTGCTATATTACCTTCAATCAAGCTATGGARGTCACAATGGGAAGCCCATGCATAGTCACACACTATAAGCATTCAAGTCTCAACTGCAGGAGATAGGGAGAAATTCTTTGCACTAAAGTGTTCAAACATATTTCCTCTATTTTCTCAGCAGCTGTCTAAGGAGARAGTTCTGACTATTCAACGCTTGAACTGCAGGTTCAGGAAGAACCCAGTACATTAATATCATTTTCAATATTAGAAGAAACACAGTTTATATTCCCTCAAGACTCTGAAGTCATGCCCATTCTCAACTGTTTTTGAAATCTAAAGCTTTATTCAGCTTTGACAAGTGGTTTCAAAGCTGGTTACTGTACTGGAGTTCCCCTTGAAGGTTTGGCTGTCACTTACAGCCTAGGCTCATTTCCTCTAACACCTACGAATGCCATAGTCAAAAAATGGATTTCCACTTGGATTCTCACCTTATCAGCTTTGGTTTTCACCCTTCATCAAGTCTGCTAGAGACTTCAGAAAATTTCACAAGTTAAAATCCAGAATCATTGCTTGCTGCTCTGTGAGTATCTTCTGTATTTTTTGAGTATTAATCAACATCAAAATAACWGGGTAGAGGAAACTAACATTTTAAATAGGAGTGGTCCCAACTAAAAATGGCTTTTGCTTATTCTAAGGGAAACCACATTTTATTTTTGAGCTGTCTGTAAGTACAGAGCAAACCACACTGCATGTAACCACACATTCATATGGGTTGCATTAAAAAAAAYGAAGTCCACACTGCTATAGGTCACACATATTAATCTGTCTGGGTGGTTCCAGAGAAAAAGTGAAGTTTATAACCCAAAGGCTGAAAGGTTCTACTTAATCATTATACATTCTTGRGCAGCCTCAATGTCCTGATTCTCCCAAAAAAACCACTACAAAACTACCACAACCTGAGCAAAGTGATAAGTGGAACCATCTAACAACAACTCAAAGKAAAAGTAGGCATGTCTTATCTCCACCCCAGACAGCTGGTGGTTTGGCTTTTAATCATCCTAAATTCCTTACATTTTAATTTTTTTGCCTTAAGATCCTTCATTTTCAAACAATTCTGTTAATCTTATAACCGAGAAATGTACATCTGAAGCCTCTTAGAACATTGAAAAAACAAACCCATCCATTGTACACAGGAAAAGGTTTCTATGAACTTTGTTTTTGGCAGATGCTGTTGAGGTAGCATCTGGACTTGTCATTCCCAAGTACACGTGGTTATTCAATTATACCTGGTACTAAGAGAACTCTGAAGAACCTGTTCGACACCAAGTCAAGACTGACAAGCAGAATCTCTACCAGCCTTWTTCATGCAGTTCTATTAGTAACTTAACCTTATTGTCAAAAATAAAATGTTAAAAGATAACTTAATTTCCTCCCTTTTGAACTCAAACCATTTATGGGTTTTTCTTTAGACACCCATGCATTAATAAATTAGTTTGGGGGGTAGGTTTTGTTCTCAAAAACAAATAAAGCACACAATGCTGATTAAAAAAAATTGAGAGAAGAATTCTGTTAACACAAATATGTTTCACTGGTTATATGCAAATGGACTAAGTAACCAGAAGATACAAAAGAAATGTGTGCCTTTGCAGAAATGTTATTTTTCCAATGCAAACGAAAAATAATTTGCCCAAATCACATTATCCTCTGTATACAAATGTGTATTCTATTTTGTCTTAACTATTCAATGCTAACTTTAAGACAAGAAAAACTGCCCCTCAAAGTTGAGTAAGTAGAAYAGTAAAACCAACACTGCTTACATTGCAACTACAGCAAATTAATGATTGCCAAAGCAGTCACATAAAATGTGTATTTTATGTTTCTGTGGATATATTGTCTTCCAAGTGATCCATAAGCTGTTCACTGCTGAAAAATTTGACTAGGTCAGCTTCTAAAACAGTCTAATATATACAGTCTAATATAACTATATACACTGCAACTGAATAATGCCAGATATTCCTTTAGACAAAGGAAAATTATGTGTTCTAGAACAAAATCCTAATCTGGAGAAAAAAAATATTAGCAGACAGAAGTGAATAATAAGAGCACAAAGCCAAGTAAGTAATGTTTGGGGTTTTTTTTATTTTAAGGTAACATTACTGTACCTTAAAAGCTAATCAGGGTATCTTGAAGCTAGAGACCATCTTCCTCACTCTCTTTGGTTTTTATCAATGTGTTACAAAACAGGGTGGGGAAAGAAACAACAAAACCAGACAGTGGTAGGAAGGYGCAAGCACAAACTGTTTTCTGCTTTTCCCCTTGGAGCACTGCAAGTTCCAGCAGCTTTAACACGAAAAAGTACAGCATTCTGTCAGGCTTCTCACATCAGGAAAAATCCTGCTTGAGAAATCCTTGCACTTAAAGCCAGGTTTTCTTTTSAAATAAAGTCCACCTGGTTTTCAACATCAGATGCAAGTTCCAACTGTCCTCAGGATGCATGAGCAATGTTCCAAAGATGATAAACACAGGGCAAACATTCATCTAGTTAAACCCACCTCCATGTTGATGCTTGCAGACTGCTATGAAACACAACAGAAACAGAAGTAACACCCTATTATTTCGTCAGTGATAAACTGAGCATGGAACTAACAGCGATGGCTAAGAAAAAGCGCAATGCAGAGATAGCCCCTGTGGGCTGTTTYATTTTCCTCACGTCCAAGAGCATCTTGTAAGATTGGTTATTCTGTGCCACCAAGACCAGTCATGTTTGAAGTCGTATTGGCCAGCAAAAATCCCACCATCACCTTTCCTACCTAGATTCTACACACCWCATCTCATTTGTTCAGCAGTAAATTGTTACAATCTAGTCTGGCAGGTCTTAAAAATRTGAAAGATTGACAATGGAGGGATCGTACTGTTGTCAGCTGTAATATTTTTTTCTGTAAAAACCTAGTAGCTTCACAGGCTTTGAAACTTTCAAAAGTAGAATAAAAAGGACCAAAAAGCTTAGAACACAGAACAGAGGGCTTTGGAACACCAGAATAGAGGGCTTTGCACATGGAACACCAGAATAGAGGGCTTTGCCCTCTATGCCCTCTGTGTGTAAAATGTTTTTACACACATTTTTAAGATAGTTTCTTACCAAATATTAAATTATTGAGCCAAAGCCACTTTTTTTTTTTTTTAAACAAAATTTGTCTCAGTATCTTCCTCAGCCTTACAGAGGAATACTAGGAGCTGTCTCTGTGTACAATCCCAGCAAAGACAAGACACTCTGTCCAGATGGCAGAAATGCTCAATAGCCTGCAATGTGCCCGCTTKAAGCAGACATCGGCTTGTGGAACATGCAAGAGTGAAGGTTGTTTGTTCTAATTAGAAACATCCTTTTGTGCTGGATCATGCAGTGCTTGGTATTTCTTTATCGATAATGCATAGGACACAGATGTAGGTTTCAGCACGTTTTGTAACGGAGTACATGCCAAGACCATTAAGTAAGAACGTCAGACTCCACAGGACGCCTCTATCTGTGCTCCATCTGTTTTGAGCAAGCTTCAGTCCACCCGGCTGCCATAGGCTGGGCACACTGACCACGCATGCCCTGCACCTACACCATCCTGTAAACATGGGAGAGAAAAGAGCAGCTAGGCTGCAGAGCAAATGTTGATTTAAAGCAAGGTGTGCCAAGCAGGCAGTAGGGACAGTTCTTGCTTACAACTTGTCAAAGATAGTCATTTTGCATTGTACTAACTCAAGACRTGTTACAAGTCACACATAAGTGAGCAGAAACTTCTCATTGCACATATTAGGATTTCCTCACTGAGAAGCTGAACTTGGAGAGAMGTGCTCTGATGATTTCATTGCTCAATAATGTAAATTATTTTAAACTTTCACACAGACAGGACAATACRCTTCATTCCTAGACTTACATATGCTTACAGATTTCAACCCATAAAACTGAAGACACTTTAAAAAGCTGACACTTTGATCAGAACAGCTGCACTGTTATTACTGGAACTACAATCACAACAAGAAAGAATAAGCAGCAATATGCAATGAAGAATGTGGTTTCAGAGTACACTTTAACCAGTCTGGTCATATGCTAAAGCCAAAAAATTGCTGGTTTTGTCCAGCAATCTTTCATTCTCAACACAGCACTTACCTAGCAACTACACAACAGCTGTGAGAGCTGGTGCAGTTCATTGCAGCTAACAAAAGATTAACTTCTATCAACATTAATTTTCACTCTGGTTGACAAAACAACCAGACTTATACAGTGGTCACAGAGTAAAGTCTGGATCCTGTGGAAAGTGAATGAGGAGAGAGTGAAGGGCAGGATGGTCCCTCCCAGCAAAAGGAGATTAAGATCTATTTAAGCATAGCATRAAATGCCAAGGAYAACTGATRGTCACTAATTCATTCCAGTTCTGTGATGAGACAGACATTGCAGCACATCTCACTCACATGATSATAGCAGCTCCTTTTTCCCCACAGGTGGGGCAGCAATTTATAGGCCTTTAAACTGGAAGGATACCGGAAGAAATTCAGCATCCAACAGCAGTCAACATCCTTCATACTTCAGCTGGAACAATTCTGCCAGACAGCAGGCTATGGTCAAAGCGACTCTAACAGCCCTTCTGAAGATTAGGCTATTCAGCTATAGCTATTCCTTCCTCACAACACCCGATGGGGTATTGTTACTCCATTACATCTGATGAGCTGTGATTGCTTCAAGACAATTGTGCTTGACAGCATGTTGATTACCTAACAAGAGGGTAAATATTTTTGTACTTTATGCTTTTAAATCAAAAAATTGTATTCCAAGAGCAAGGCACCTTTGACTGCAGGATTACAGTCAAAGCATACTCAGGMACATAAAACATTGCCTACATGGTAAGCCAGGTGTTCCTGACAGCAATCCAATCCACACAGAACCTACGGCTCCAGCCACCCATTCTCAGATATGCAGTAATTCTAGGGGCAGCTAGACATCTGGAAATGTCAAACAACAGCAGAAGTATTAAAAGCAGAGTAAGATAATGATCATTCGAGAAACAGCTCCAGCCTGTAATGCAGCAAAGGCTGAAAGACACTAATACTGATACCTGCCTTCAGGTCACCTCCTGTGTCCCTCAGTCTTCATCCAGCTTAACTTATTTAGTTATAATCTACTATCAGAATCAAGGAATATTTGCGAGGCTCTAAAATGAGGGTGGGGAAGACAAACATTATAAATTCAAGCAAACAGAAAGCTAACTACTAGTACCCGAGACAAATACATCCTCCTGGGGAGCATTAACTCTCCCTGCCAACATTCATGGACGCTGACCAACTTCACTGGAAACAAACCATGTACTTAAACACGAGGGGAGAGAGCATGTTGCAAAGCAACACAGATGGGGGAACTTTCATTTTAAAGTGAGGAGGGAAAAAAGTTAACAGATTACAGCAGACAGTCTGCTTTAACAGATTGCAAGAACAAAATGGCCATCTACTTTGTATTTAGGATGCTTCACATCTTTGCTTGGCACAAGAGGATGGTCTGATCTCATCCATACCAGGCTGTGACTGACAAGTACCCAGCGTGTTTACTATTAAATACTGCCTCAGTAACTGATGTGTACACAATTGCTCAGACCTTACAAACGAGAAGAATGAGCAATCCAAGCAGACTGGAATTCAGGCACAAGCTCTAAGTTAACAACACGTGCATTCACAAATGTAAAAAATTATTTCCACCATTAAAGACTAAGAATTTGACAAGATGCACCATGCTGAGAAGCTTTCTAAGACTCTGAATGGAATCCTATCTTGTTGGTTTTGTAAGTGAAGAAAAGGAAAAACCATGCAGTAAACATTCCAAAAACTGCTGCAATAGCAGGTGTGCTTTAGAAATAATAATGAGCCATACCTACTACAACAGCATCTAATTAACACAGAATTTGAAAATTAAAAGATGTTTTAACTATGCACTTCAAATTTTCTGCTTCTTGACATACAAAAGACATATAATTAATACAAGGTATGTCACAAGTTTAGATGCCTACGAATAACAGCGTTTATAGAGTGAAGGGGAAAGATATCATTAAAACGAAGTTTTGCTSAAGGTTATTACGTGGAACAGTGAATTTGAACCACTCCCCCTTCTTGTGTGCATGACTCCTCAAGACAATTCACATGCAATTAACAATTCAAATTCTATACTAGCTCCATTACCTAGTTCCTTCAAGCTTTAACCAAGCCATTTTATGCAGTTAATGAATCCCAAATTGCAAAGTCTCAAACTGAATCAGAAAGCAGTTTGCTTGGGACACACGTGTCAGGACAAGTTCCCCATGTCAGAAGTCAGCAGAGGGCACTACGACACACCTACAAATTAATATTTTGCTGCTCTTTTGGCGCTGAAACATAGAAGGTCAGTCAGGAGTGGAGAACTCTGCCACAGACAGAAAAACTGCTGCTGCTTTCCATCACGAGTCAAGATGACTGGTATTCCTGATGGCTGCTCATACACAACAGGGCTGCAGGAACCTGCTATGGATAAATGCACCGCGAAATCACCACACCAGAATCAAAATGTTACATAAGACAGAACCTCAGATCTGCACAGCTACAAAGTGTTTCAAAGTATTTCTGTGTTTCTTAGGGCATCTAAGGGAAAGACAGCACACGCCTTCCAAACTCGGAACACAGAATTCAGAGACACCAAGTCACGGAAATAGGTACATCTGGAAAGAGACCAGGAAGGGAAACAGATCAAAAAAGGAAGATAATGGATACTGAGAAAACAGGACAAGAAGGACATTCTCAAGACCATTGAAATTAAGACCTCTCATTTCATACCATATCTACTTCCGTGCTACTTTTCATCTTTCGTTTCCACATGGATTTTGCTTTATTAGCAAAGTTAAACAATAGTCTCAAAACTGTCCAAGTTCTCACTGAACACTTTCACCTTCCTGGGAAGTTGAACACTGGCAAACTACTKAAGTCCCACAGCTAGGAAACAAGGRCACAAGAAGGTGGAAAGGATTATCKAGAAATAATATTTAAGACTCCCTTTTTAGCAAAGATAATTAGGGCACACAAATGAGTGACCAGTGGCAACCAGGAAACATAACTACACAGAACTGCACAGTACATTATCCTTTATTGCCTTTTCCGATAAATCTGTGGAGAGCAGTAGCTACYCTCTTCATTCCCTGTGCTATTGGGTTAGGCTCATAGAGGACTTCATCCTCATCAGAAATTAAGGAAATGAAGCAGAAATAGGTTCAGCAGCTCCAGCTRATGTACAGAAAGTAAGCAAAGTGCCTTTTACCTCCAGCGCCATGTACTGCCCATGGGAAGACCATGCTGACAAAGTGCACCAACAGCAATTCTTCCCTCAGCCTCTCTTCCAAACCTCTGTCCTCCTTTGCCAATTCTGGAACATGATGTTCTACTTTAGAAGTTGCAATTATGTGACAAGTCTCAGGGAGGGCAGCGAGAGGGAGGACTGCTACTTATCTAGGTGACTGGACTGCACCAGGAAAATGGCAGTATGAGAAAGCTTCCCGACAAGTTTTCAGATGAACTTACACCAGACAGCTTAAGGGGGATATCTGTCACCAACAGAACAGGGAAATCCTATTATGCCCTGTTTTGGGTCACACACTCCTGCTACATACTTTATGCTAATTCGGGTGTTTGTTGGACTGCTTTGTGAGCAGATTCACTTCATTTGCCTGGCAAAAAACTCACACACAGCAAATCTCAGCTCAAGCRATCCAGTAAGTACTGGGTGCTCCAGAATCACAGCACTACTCAGCGAGGAGCATGAGGAACACTGTTGCCTAAATATTACTTAACCTTTAGGAGGGAATATTATTCAAATAAGCATAATAACCCATCAGTTTCAGGAAGGCACAGTACAATGCCCATGAAAAAGACCAGAGGCTGCACTGCAGTTTACTCTTTGTCAAACAGAACTTACGCAACATGTAACAAGACACTTCTCACCTAAGAAGGTTTGCTTCTCTGGCTTTCAAAAACYCAACTTTATGAAGCCCGGTACACAACAACACTGCCAGTCTACCTTTCCATCAGCTGACAACTTATACTCAGCACAGACCCCCATCTCACACTCGCAAGCGTGCCTCTAATCCTTTCAACTCTGTTACAAGCTAMAAAGGAAGAGTTACCAGGTTTTATAGGTTAGTTTGGATCACTTTACAAGCATAGGTTGCAAAACGTGCGTGACAGGCACAAGCAGCTCGAGTTGGCTGGCTCCGTAGCCCTAGGAAACATGCACTTASGAGACACACAGAGTAAGCACGAGGCCGGCGCGGCTTCTGCTGGAGTTTTTGGGAGTACAAGGAATACAATTTGGTTTTGTGAGGCACACAGACACCCCCAAGGGGAGTGCAAGGCACCCGGCTCAGGAGACTGGTGGAAGGAAAAATGGGACGCCGCCTCCCTCCTGCCGCTCACTGGGATCACCCCGTCCTGAGAAATAAGCCGCGTCTCGCAGTCACAGCTCGGTACTCACACGACCGCTCGGGAAATCATCCAGGACACCATCGCGGCGGCAGGAGCAGCGCTTCCCCTCAGCCGGCGGGGCCGCAATGGCCGCGGCCCTGCCCCGCCCCGCCCGCCCCATTGGCTCGGGGCTGCGCGCCTGCGCCGTGAGGCGCCGTGAGGCGGTGTGGGCGGGGCGGGGCTCGCGGGGCCCGGCGGGGGAAGGGGGCTGAGGCGGCGCGCGGGCCCCTCGGTGTGCGTGAGGGCGATCGGGCAGGCCGGGGCAAGGCGCCTCCTCCTGCCTCTTCACCGGTGGCGGCGGTCTTAGACCCCCGCACGGAGACAGCTTTTGCACAGCGCTCGGTTGAGAGACGAACAGGTCGAAGTCGTTAAGATTGCAGTAAGAAACTTTTCTCCCCGTCTCACCTCCTCCATTTGAAACACAGTGACCAAYTCTAGCGAGAAGGGGCGGGTGGGATGCTCACCATTGCCTTGGTCTTTGTCCCGTGCTTCCCCGTAATGCTGTAGGATGTTTGGAAAGCCAAAACATCCGTGTCACACATTGAAGTCCCCTCAGGTTGGCCGGCTGCCCCGGAGCGTGCTGAACTATTCGAGGCTGGCGGGGTTAGATAAGGGTGCTSTGCGTCACCCGGGGACACCGGCTGGAGCCCTCCCTGCTGAGCAGAGCGTGGGGCCGGCCCGCTTCCTGCACCCCTCTGATTCACTACGAGAAGGTGCCTGTCCTCCCGACTTGCTGACAAGCACTGACACAAAGGCTGATTAAGGTTTTCATCCTTAGGTGGGCCACACAGGCTCCTCCATGCAGTTAGTCCAAAACCGCAGATAACCGAGAAGATACACGTGGAATGATTAGTGCCWATATGCCTTGTTACTTTTGTTTCTTTCTCTACACATTTTGTTTCCAGTTGCTGCCCAAGGAGGGACAACAAGCAACCCCATCCGCAATGTAACCTAGTCCAGGTGCTCTTGCCAAGCTCGTGGTCTGGCAGGTTGAGATATGCTGAAGATAATAGCTCCAGCTCCCTGATACCTTAATTAATCCATTGCAATCAATCTCCACACACCAGTTTTACACTTCCTGTAGAACTGTTTGCACCCATGAAAGGACAGTATTTTGCTGAAACTGGCTGCTTCATCATTTCTCAGACTAGGTTGTATGACATTCTGCCTAAGTCATCCCTGAAAACATTTAATTTTACTCTTCTGACTTCAAGAAGTGCAACAGAGCAATATCCAAGATGTTGATGCTACTGAACATGCCACTCATCAGCTAAGGTAGGAAAAGAGCAGATAACAGTTTCAGCACCATTTATGCTGACTCTTAGAGTAAATGATATGCCAAATTCAGCATCACAATCTCTAGAAGAAATTAGTTCTTTAACATATCTGTAAGTGGGGATAATAGGCAGTTTCCCTGCCTGCCATACAGCAAGAAGAAAAGCTTAATCTTTGTAAGCTACTGTCTTACTCTGATGCAGGTGAATGCAGGATGGTTTCTGCTCCACAGGCAAGCACCAGAATTCCTCACCTCCTCTCACCAGTAAAACCCAGACACAGGCATCTTRACTTCCCTGCAGCCTTCCAACACAAAGCACACACTCAAAAGGCCGAAAGAAAGAGGATAAATAAACTGTGGAACATTTCAACCATGACAGTGTTTGAAAACTGTGGTTATAGTTGTATACTGTGAAATTTGAAGCCTGAAATGAGAAAGTATACAATGTAAAAAGAAATGATTTTTAACCATGAAGAAATTCTGGTCTTGCAAATAATGATATTGCCCATCTTGGGTGTCTCCTCAAATTGACCTTTGTAGGGGGTTACTGATGCAGGAAGAGGTAGAGAGGAATTTGTTTGTGAGCAATTTAAAGTACACCACTCATCAATCTTATTTTTGAAACAGGCCTAACCTGAATGCATTCCTCCTTTCATTCAATGAAAAGAGAAATCTGAACCACTGCTTCTATGCTGTTTGAATAACAAAC
Organism: Malurus melanocephalus; assembly: GCF_030028575.1. Classification (NCBI taxonomy): domain Eukaryota; kingdom Metazoa; phylum Chordata; class Aves; order Passeriformes; family Maluridae; genus Malurus; species Malurus melanocephalus. The sequence continues at coordinate 1,962,578 of NW_026623323.1, read as the reverse complement.
CTCTCCAGTGGTAGACTACGCACAGCAAATGCACACAGCAAAGCATTTGCAATATAAATTACCTGGCAGAGATTACATTTTAGACTCCAGTTCTGTAAACTCCTGCTGCCTGCCTGACGCTCTGCTGAAGTTTGTAGCATTCCAGTCCATCTAGAGCAAACTGCAAGCTGAGAGCTCTAGTTCATAGCATATGAAATTAAGTATACATTTCTTTTCTGCAAGCAATTGTGTTTGGTACTAGCTCAGAGAACCATTCCAGGAAAAGACTGATAAAAAGACATTTTTTACTGTCTGAGATTGTGTATACAATAATTCCATAGCTGCATATTTTATTTCATATGGAATATGTTTATACAAAATAAAAAGTGGTTTTCCTCTAAGAGACATTTATTTTTCTTGCATTTGTTACCATGGCAATACTATCTCTGGTAAAGTTAAATTAACATTTAAAGAGGCTTTTTTTTTGTAAAGGGTAAAGGCAGATGGCTCCTAAGAGTAATTTATCTTGCTCGGAAGACTACACTTTTTTTTATTTCATAGAATGTTTTGTGACTTAATTCAGTGCAACAAGCTGTGTGGTGGTGGTTTCTGGGCCTTCAGCAGACAGGCACAGGGATGCCCCATAAACTTCCTTGTATTCCAGTTCACACATAATGACAATCCATGTACCTGCATGGCAGAAACACAGGGAGCAGCATGGCAATTAAATCCATGTCATGTACTTACTCAAGGCTGGCGTGTCTTACTCATGTCTGTCTATTTCTGTGCAAGGAAGAGATTTACAGATATCTCATGATGAGATATTTTTAACACCTCTTCCAAAAGCCACTTAATATAGTTAAAAAGTTGTTTTAAATAGTTTTAACAGTGTTTGGGAAATCATTTGTAAAGGCCACCTAACTTTTTTGATGTAATACAATGCATGTATACAAACATCAATGTTTAGCTTTCACCTCTTTTATAGGTAAACAAACATTTTAATTACATTGCAGCTGTGTAAACAGCAATTGAGCAACATTTAGGGAGACACCAGCTACTTTCTGACAGAGGGATTCACTTCCCTGCATTAGGAGGATGTGCTCCCCAAAGACAGCACCACTCATATCATGTATGTTAAAAATACACATAGGTTAAACACAGGGATGGGTTTTTCTTAGCTTCACTGTTTAATATTAATCAATCCTAGATGAGTCTCAAATATAGAACAATTTGGAAAAAAAAATAGAGAATTCTTTCAGTTACTGAATCATACCACATACATTTGTGCTTTTGGGATCAGAGCACAGAACAGATGATGCCAGTTTATTTATTRAAATGGCAGTACAGAATGGGAGAGGGTGACTATTCCTTAAAATACTCTAAGCTGATGTTATAACCATAACTGATTATTAATTAATATGGTTGAAATTTACAGTTTATGCTACCTTCAAGTATTTAACTCTTCATCTACCTTTCCTATCTATGAAGCAACAGCAAAGGTAGGCTCTGATCTCTAGATAAAAAGCAATTCTGCCTTAATGGGATTTAATTTGAGAGTGAGAGTTGGGCAATGCTATGGATGTTTTATGARATCAAAGCAGCTGAAGTTTTGCACAGAATTCTGGACGTTCCAATTCTTGCTCACACATTTCAGCCTCCCAGCACAGCATCTTGCTGAGGAACATGGCAAAGCCAGTTGGTGTTTAACACAGCTGGGTCTCAATCTATTGTTTTTCCAGCACACAGACCAAATTCTAAGAGGCCATAAGTTTATTTTTTCCAGAAATGTTTCTGTGAAATTTATTAACATTCCAAATTAGAAATGTAAAGAATTCAATTTAATGAAAAAACAAAGTTTCAAATGGATGTTTCTGGCTTTCTTTTTCTTCATTGGCAGATTTAACCTCTAYTGTTCTCAGTTTTACTACAGTCTGACGTTCCTTTTAAAGCTCTTGCTTCTATATGAATAAGTAAAATCCTTAGGTTTTGAATAATTTCTTTCCCTCATGTTCGCAGATACACCTGCAAATGCAAAACCTGAAAAAACCAAACAGGAACATGATATAACATTCATGGTTTAGGGCATTTCTTGAATTAAGTTTTCTGACTTTCAGAGCCCTGTCAATTCCAGTGAATTTTATGCAACACAGAAATTGGAATTAAAAAGGGCATCTAGCTAGAATTATAGGATGACTGCACCATGTAGTAGAGGGAATCCTTGCAAGCAGAGGAGTTTAGCAAATGCAGCTGGCCCGGAGACTTTTTTTCAAGACAATGAAAAAATGAKGTCTAGCACTGTTAGTTGTGAGTTGTAGGTCAGGAAAAGCAGATAAAGCYGAGACAGAACACTGAATGCAATTCAGAACAGCCCTGTCAATATAAAACCAAAGCATTTTCATCCCTCCACCAGCCTATTTTGACTGCAGCAGTSAATTCAGACAGAATCCAATTAATCTTGTAAATACAAATATTAAAAGGGTACTCTATTTACTATTTCAAAGGAAACTCATCATGCTGTGAAAAGGCTTATCGTGCAACTGCTTATTGGTTTTATCAGTTTTTAATGGGTTGCAATGGGTTAAGTGCCTCCAATTCCTTCTYACCAGAAACATAAAAGCACCCATTAGGATTTTTTTTTTCTTAAGGGAAATGTGATCTAAAGAGGAAGGGGAAAGTTCAGAACAGCTCCATCTGAGACTTTCTCCTGGAAGCAATCATATGTCCATCCTACCTTATTGCTTCCATTTGGCGTTGAAAGMATATAAAATGCAGCCCCCATAAGGGGAAGCTGAGGCAACAGAGGAGCTGATTTSCAGCCCAAGAGGCTCTCACGAAGCAGTTGTGCTGTACCTGTCACTTCTCTGCTTCTGTGTTGATAAGTTATAAGGTCTGACATGTATTGCATGYGAACCTTCAAACATTAYTCTGTATGTAAGTGTAACCACACCRGTRCATCCCAGTAGGGCAGTSCCRTGGAGAGATTTGTATAGTTATTTCTCCCAGGTTCCCAAGTAGAGTGGCATTAAAGCTGTTGACTTGTTCCAAAGCTGCAGCTGAATGTTTCAGTAAATATATGCCTCCCTCAAGAGAGCAAACCCATTTTAAATGATGGGCTACACATACTCTGGCATCTGATGATCCACTCTCTGGGATTTGAAATCTGTATACAGAGACGCAGACCAAAGCTTTATTATTCCTTCCTGTCTGGGTAGTATCATCTCAGCTATATTCCATCACTACTTGTGATGCGTCACATTTAATAATTATAGCAATCTGTTGAAGATTTTTTTTTTAAATACACTTTCTGCTTTTGATGTTTCTGATCCCTATGGAAAGCTTATGTTATTTTATAGTCTGCTGACTAAGCTCATGTGCACASCAGCTGCATTTTATCAGGGAACAATGTTTGCCTTTTGAACCTACTGATAGATTTTCTTAAAATGAAGAGGAGATACACGTTCTTTGGCAAGTCTTAGAATGTTGTTCAGAATAATATCTATTTGCAGAAAGTCATAGTTTCCAGCTAAACAGTGTGCCAGACCACAACCACCAGCCCAAAAGAGGTGGAAAAAAACATATCTTAGGAACAGAAAGGACACCCCGTTTATCTGTGCAGAACAAAACCAGGATCACCCCATGTCATTTGGACAGATGTCTTGTCCTACCTGTTCCTGAAGCCTTTCAACAGCAATTACACACCTTTTCTTAACTATGTTTACTAGCCCTTCATTATCCTACTGGGAAGCTTTTCCTTGTATCAAAGTTAAGCTGAGTCAAGGAGTATTTAGGAGTTTTTATCCTGCCTCCCCCAAGTATGGAAGGAAAAGCGTGAATTTCCTTTGTAGCAAATTTAAAAAACCAAAACCAGTACTTAAGCTATTAAATCTTCCTTTGAATGAATAATTCCTTATGGGATATTTTCTAGTCCTTTCAGTTCCTTTCCTAACAGCCAACTTTCTTGAAAGGCAAAGCCCAAACCCATACACAGAGCTTGAAAGGAGTGTAATCAGCAGCAGGAGCTGAAGCACTCCATCGTACATTATCCAGCACCTCAAAGGGCTGCCAGCAAAGGACACTGGGCTATCAGGTTTCCCTTTTCTTCTTTCCCAGAGCAGCATAGCACAATTAGCTGGGGGAGATACTCAGGGGACCTGTTGCTGTGAGCCAGGATAGCAATTCCTGTGTACAACCCCAAGTTAGCCTTTAGCCAGCTGACCCCACTATGTCTTGCTTTCTCATTCCAAGACAGGTCTAGTCAAAACTGCTGACCAACAAATGCATTTAAGGAAGCTGTTTTATTAAACAATATCCTGATTTGCTTTTCCCTTGGAGCAATGCTTTTTGTCTCCTCATTACTTGGGTTCCTTTTCTCCCGAGAATTGTCCTTCCTCTCTCTGCATTCTCCCCTGAATTGGGGAAAAGGGCTCACTAGATTTTAAAACTGGAAGGTAATATCAAATCATTTCATCCAATTTAAACTCAAGACACAATCATTAATTCATGTGTCATGTCAAATAACCTTTGTTTTCTAGAAGCAGTGCTTCCAGTAAAGGATGTTGATTTGAAGGCATCAGAACATAATTTTTTTAAAAAAAAATTCCATCAGTAAATTGTCCCTCTAGAAAACTAGGCCCATGCTTTTAAACTTTGCATTTGGCTTAAGTTTCCTGTTTAGGTTCCTGCTATGCTCYAAGTGATAGATTAAAGAGCTCTTTCACACTCATTAGCTCTCCACAAGGATTTATGCATACATAAGTCACCTTTCAATCTCCTGATAAGCTAAACTGCAAGTTTCTTTTAGTATGTTTTTTTAGTCCCTAAATGCTTTATAGTAGATTTCTAGCTTTAACACCAAATTTATCCAGCGTTTTCATATACTGAACTTTGTAACCAGATTTCTGTTAACTTTATATGACTTGGAGTGATGTAAGGTAATAAATCTGCCACCCACTTTTATTCTCATCARAAGAGAAAACAAAATGTTCTTGGGTGTTCATATTCTGCTGTTTGTGCTCTTTGATCCAGGCATCTTCCTTGTATGCTGCTTCTCAAACCTCTGGCTACCAGTCTAAAAGTTTTGTTGATGTCTGTTCTATGAAGGCACACCTAACACAGGAAAAATTACTTTCCTTCCAAAGAGCCCAGGTTTTTAAGCACTTCCACTTGCTGTTCTCCCTTGCTGGAAGATAGGCAGCACAAGGTTTCCCAGGATTTTTCAAGCGCTCAGGGAATGGGGAAGTAGGATCGATCTAAAAGGCACAGATGGGTAGGAGCACCCACATCTCCTCACTCCTGCAAGCACAACAAGGATAACTCACGCTGTGCCAGCTCACTGCCCTCCCTTCCTCCCCACCTCTGACAAAACCTCCCAGGCTTGTCCTGAGGTGCAAAATCAAAGCACAATGTTTCTATAATATGTAACAAAATCATTCAAAGTGTGCAGTAGATCAACAGCAATTGGATCATCAGCCCTTTTATTGTATCTCATTTCAATTTGCAAAGCTCCTAGAGGCAACATTCATTTCCACCCTGAAAGAAACAAATACTTACTTCCTGCTACACAGAGTGCAACTCAAGTCAGCGCTGGAAAAAAGTAAAGATYATATAGAAAAAAGGTGGTATTTTGGTTTGCTTTCTTGTTCAACATTGCCAAAATCAGCAGATAAACACAGGAAAATGTCTTAGCCCACAGGTCCCTATGCAGAAACCATTTGTTTCTGCCTCAAAAAGATCTTTCTTCTGAGGCAAAGAAGTCACCTTTTAGTTTTTTCCTCTGTTATTTGAGTAGAACATTGCCAGCTAACAAGAGTACATTTCTCTGTAGTCTGCTATCCTTAGAATACAACTGCAAGCTGTTTAAGACATTAGCAATAATTGTCAAAGGTTTGAAGCCTCTCTGGGGAGCAGCAGGAGGCTTGCAGGGAAATTTTGTGCACTGCTAGAAATCCCTATCAGTGTGTATTACTACCCACTCAGAAGGCAGCCTGAAGAAGTGAATCTCAGGCTCCAAACTCTGCCACCTTAGCTTTCCAAATAGCCTTTTAGTTCTTAGGGTAGTTGACTCTGAGAAAAGGAGTGCAGACAGTCTTTCAGCCTGTCTAGACATTCTGAATGCTGAATGTTTAATAGCCTGGTATAGCATAGCTGGACTATAGCAGTGGAAAGTGATGAAGGCAGGAAAAACAATAGGCAGAACTTCTGGTTTAACAGGCATAAATGCACTGTGTCTGTAGCTGCTCTGAGCTGGTAGCCTGCAGGAGGCTAGGAAACAATCATCCACAGCAAGAAAGCTCTGTCTAGACAAATCAGAACTTCTTCCCACAGAGGTTTAATTTTATTTTGCATATCCCTTGTCTCCCAGAAGTTGCTAAAAATAACCATTAGGCATCAAAATTTTACACGAAAGGCACTGTCCCACAAGTTTAAAATGAGAATTGGTAGCTGGTTTGTTTTGGCTTCCTTTCATACAATATTCATGTAAGGACACAGTTCTTCCACATACTCTTTTTTCATCCTCTCTTACACATTTTGGAAAACAATCCATCAAGATACATGAAACCTGAATTTAAAAACAGTGACAAAACTGAAGTGCAACCTAAACTTCAGGAACCTCAGCAGCTGATCTCTGGAGTACTTAGGACCACTGATTACAGGAATGATGGATACCCCTCAATTAATTGAACACCAATTGTTGACCAGCTGAATTAAAAAAAAAAAAAAAAAAAAAAAAAAAAAAAAAAAAAAAAAAAAAAAAAAAAAAAAAAAAAAAAAAAAAAAAAGGTCACCTTTATGGTTTGAGTGGCTTTAATGTTTATGGTTGACCCACTGGGTTCATAGGCACAAAACAAGTACCCAAGTTTCACCATCCTTAGCATGGAACAAGCCTTGTAGCTTACACAAATGCTGGAAGAAAGACATGAATACCTTGCCTCACTTTATTTCCCTGCAGACAAGTTGCATCACAACTGTGAGCACCACTACATTACTCTTGTATCAATTAGTTCAGTCTTCAGTTTGTTCAGCAGTTACCAAACCTGTGGTTTCAGACTTTTCTAAAGAAATTTAACTTAAGCAACATGAAACACAAGTGTTAAATGGATGGGTCATAAATTAGAGGACTCAAAGCAGTTTATAACATAAGAAAATTGGAGTCAACACGAGGCTCTGAGGTAGTGCTTATTACAACCATTTCCTTGAACTTCCATTTCATCCTTCTGCTGACATTAATTGCAAACGAGAAGGACAGTGGATTTGCATTACATTTGGGCATATGASAGTCACAAATTACAGATTTAATAAGAGTCATTTAAAGCCTCCTCCTATAAAGGGAACACCTCTCCCCAGCCCAGGACATCAGCACAGCCGTGCAGGTTGGCTCAACACCTGCCTTGGACCTTGACCTGTCTGAATCATGTCAAATAAAGCTGTGAGCAGTCAAGTCTGCTTCAGGTGAATAACCACTGGGATTACAAAGCCATCAGACATGGCTTGATGGCCTTTTCTGAAATCCAAGTCCAGTTCTTTTAAATACAGATCAGACTGTGCTGGGGAATTCTGCATACTATATTCTCTCATTACAATTACAATTGCAACTTGATGTTTTGTAATTTGGGGTAATCTTTTTAGGATATGGTCAAATCGTGAATATTCACAGGTAACTACCACTGCAACTTGGTAATATCAAAATGAAGTTCTGGGAGCATCATTTTGATTTAGAGTGAAAAGATGAAAGAGAGGAGGGAAATAGAGGACTGAGATAAGAAGATTTATCTTCAGTTACTATTAATTTTGCCTCACTTAAGCTATTTCTAATACTAAAGGAAACAAGTATTTGGGTCTATTACTCTGCAAGTAGGATCAGTATCTAAACATAAAAGGGTAGCACAATTCTCTGGCTGAGAGCCAGTAGGTTCTTGGTTTCAGACTCAACAGCAAGAGCAAGCCCACCTTCAGGCTACTCACAGAAAAGAGGCAGACCCTCACACTCTGTGTTCACAGTGCCTGGAATCACCTGTACACACTTTGCTAGAATGTCTTCTATAGGTTGTGTATTGTGAGCATTTTTTAATATTAAAAATCTGAACATGTTAAGCAGATTGTTCCTTCAGATTCTTGCATATTATCCTACAAAACAGTATGGCACAGAACTAGATAAGTGCATGTCTAAATAAAAATTCAAAATACTAATTTCTCTGAATAGAACCTTCAGGTTCAAAAGTCATATGCAGCAGGAAAATAATGATACAAAATGTGACTGAGCATCTGATAGACTGGGAACAGCAGCAATGCTGGTATCTGCAACTACTGAGGACTAGGCATCTCTTCTCCACTAATCTTTTCTAAAACTGTTTTTCCTAATACAGTTGTGTTTACTGTCAGTGATGCTTCAGCTACAGAATATATGCTTTTCCAAGTTTTACCTGTCATTAGGACTTGCCTCAGTGAGAAAAACATCTCCCTGGTTTGTACACTGGAGTAGCTGGTGCTTGCATTCAGAGAGCCTATTTCTGATGACAAAAGAGTTATCTGCTGCCTGAACTTCAGCCAGCTAGGCAAGAAGAACCAATTCCTGCTTCTGCCTGTTCCAGTGTAGGGTCACAGGCACCACAGGAGCAACAGCAAGGATACAAACATAGGAAGTGGGTCCCAGCACTTCTGGGATGGGAATCCATGGACTAGGGAGATGGGAGACAGAGAATTGGATTYCTTTGGTGCCACAAAATCAATAATGAATGTGTAATACAGATTTGGTATGAATCAGGTGCTATTTATACAAATAGAAGCGGTTGCTAGAATCTTTTACTTGRAGACAAAATAAAGAGGAGCCACTTCTCAGTGGTGCCCAGAGAAAGGACAAGATACAATGAGCACAAGCTGAAATACAGGCAATTCCATTTGAACTTGAGAAAATATTTTTTCCACTGTGATAGACTTCCCAGAGAGACTCAAGTCTCCAGCCTTGAAGAGATATTTAAAATTTGGCTGGATGTGGCCACGAGCAGCCTGCTGTAGGTAGCCTTGCTCTGAGCAGGGAGGGGTCAGACTACACAATCTCCAGAGGTTCCTTCCAGCCTCAGCCAGTTCGTGACTTCAAGACAACCTTTTCATTCAATTAAATGACACASTAACAGCCAAACACAATCTTCTGCTCTTAAATCCAAGAAGACATGCAAGTCCCTTCTCATGTCTATATTTATGTAGGTCTGTGCCTTTTCAGATTGTCATTATAAGATGTAATGTTTCATTACACTTCTTGCAGTAAGGGCAGGCTTAAATCAATTCCCTTTCTAGGGCCAGTTTTCAATGTAGCCTGAACAAATGTGACAGACAGACCCTGGAACACTTCTAATGAGAATAGTAAATTAATCAAAGAAGTTACTGGCTGAGAAGAAAATTTGTGATAGTTTTAATTGGGATAACAGTGCCAGGAAAAATACAAAAGTACCACTGCTCGATCAGCACAGAATCAGTAACATAATTTGTTTACACCCTGTGCCAGACAACACTATGAAATATTAAGACCTAACCCTTCCCAAAGGGATAAATATTGTTAAATATTAGCTATTACTGAACTGCAGAAAACAATTAACACTAATTTGTTAGCCTTTCCTGATCCAGAAACTTGACAAGACAGGCAGCTGGAATACAGGAAAGAAACCTGCGGACCAGTTTTAAGCCAATTGGCAGACATTTTGCTGGCAGGAAGAAAGAAGAACTAGCATCACAAAAAAATAACCATCAGACAAGTTTCTTAAAGAGTGTTTGCCACATGGGATAGGCGCTTTTACTGTTTTAGACAAAATTGGCAAGCAATTATACTTAGTGAGATAAGGATGTAGAGGAAATACTACTGTTCCATTAAGAAAATGCAAAGGCATTTGCATAGCAGAATAGTAAATGTGGCTTAAGAAAGAAAGGATGTTACAGAAATTTCAAAAAGAAAAGGTAAAAAATCTTTTTTTCTTATCCATGAAGACCTTTTCTTTCTACCTCAGTTTTAGAAAGGCCCAACCATCTTTCTGTTATTTTTATTATTTTTTCTTCCCCAGACAAGTATAGGGAACATTGTCATGTTTCTCATTTAGTGCACAGTTTAATGGCAGCTGAAATCAGCTGTTTCTTACCTCAGCTTTAGACCTCTCCTAAACCCCAAAGCCTCCCATTTGCTTTTTATTGTGCATACTGTAGAGCAGCATTGTAAACCATTTCCTCACCATAACCATTATCTGTTTTAACTATGCCAGCATAAGCAATACCAACATGCAAGTGATTTCAGTCCCAAGCTGCTGTTAACTGGAGGCCCTGCTTCTGGAGGGGTCACCACCCCAACACAAATCATACAGCAACAATAGGCTCAGAAGGGAGGAAGTTTCCTGCACTGCAGCACCAGTACAGCTCTCAATACTAGTTTTTTAAAGATACATAATTAATATTAGGAAATGTGTAATTTCCTAAATTAACATTAGGAATAATGTTAATATTAGGAATAACGTCAAAATAAACATTAGGAAAGTTATTTACAGAGTATTAATCAGGTTATCAAGCTTCCATTGCAAGTACTTTAATCCACTATGTGTGGGGTGGCGTGAAAACCTTTAACAACTCAAGAAGCAGAAGACTCTAGCCAGATATAGTTGTACATTTTTCCTCTTTTTATCTTTACTACACAATATACTAGTGATCTCCAGTAAGGATAAGAGCTCAACCCACCTCCCAGATAATTCAAAAAAGATCTGTAAGTTTATTTCAGTGTTGAATGTATCCTGTTCTTTTTATCAGTAACAGTATCTCCTCATAAAATGATCTACTTAAACACCTTTCATCCATCACAGGAAGAAATTCCTCTACAACATTCTGAGAAATTTTAGTACGTCTTAAAACTGAGATAGCAGTCTGACATAGAAGGAATAACTGCTTTCACATGGCTGTTGGTGTTTTCAGGGATTTTCTTTTTACTGTTACCCATCTGCTAACCTTCAAAAGCCACTAATTGTAAAAACACAGTGATAGCAACAGCCAAGCACTTAACATTAAGCAAAAATAAATAAAAATACTCACACACTAGATAATCCACAAAGCTGGTGCTTCAGGAGTCCGTGGGAGAAAAGCCCTTATTTCCACACATTCAGCTATCTTTTGAGTTAATGCTATCCTAGCAGCAAAACATCTCTTACTGACTGGCCTATATAGATCTAGATGTGAGCAGGGAAGAAGCACCACTGGATGTAAAGGTTCCTGGGAAGGTGATTAATTAATTTTAAAGGGTGTTTGTTTTCAGGTTTTATGTGTGAATGATTGACAGCAGAAAGGAGCATCATTTCTGGGAGCAGTCCAGGGTAAGGTAAACCCTTTCAGGAGGACCATCAGCACTGCTGAGGCTGCTCAGGCTCTGAGCAGGCTTGATCTTTTCTGGAGTTTTGTTCTGTAGGCAGATTCCCTCAACAAAATAAGAATTTGTTCTCAGTTCTGGTGCTGTCTCCTGGGCATTTCRGTGTATGTTGTGGAAGAGCTATGTTAGGGCCTGACAGATATGCCTAAAGCTCAGTCTGATTCTTGAGAAGACCCAAGCCTCAAGCTGGCACCAGCAGCAAGATGAGAGGCATGGAAGAAACCTGAATGGAGATCTAACACTGCTACAATAGCCACAAAAACGTTACACCACTGCTGCTGTGCATCATTTTTACTCTTAATGTTTGCACCTGGGTTGAGTGACCAGTAGAGAAGCCATGTTCCATCTGTGGCTTGAAGAAACTGAGAGCATTTTCCTCCAAACAAATTCAGAGAACTTGTTTTAGATGGAGACATTATCTGATAAGGCCAAAGCAGGGCCCTGCAGTTTCAGCTGAGGGATTAAGCCTGTAGATATTCCGGGAAAGGTGGAGACGACAGCCTTGTTATCTCTCTTCCCGCACCCTTTGCATTTTACCTCCGTAGGGTGTGAACTCAYCAGGAGTGGAAGGCATTGTTTTTGGTACCAAGGTCTAGTGCTGGTCTAATGATGCTTTGCCCTCAGGCTGCACTTAAACACTGCAGGAAACTGTGGCAAATGTTGAAGGCGATGCCATCTGCAGCTGGAGGAAGGYGACCAACCCCGGGGCAGGGTCAGAGGGTGAGCACATTTCAGCAGCTCCAGGGCTCAGCAGAACCCGCCCCTGCAGCTCCATTGGGCTGAGCTGGCTGAGTGTGTATTTAAAACAGATGTGGGGTAGCCAGGAGCTCTGTTTGCTGACTCAAGTGGAAGGCAGTGGGTAAGGGTGGCAGGAAGTGGGGGGTCAGGGGTTGTATAGGGCTAGGTTAATATCTTAAGGTGTCAGCAAACTTCTGAGGAAGATGCTGTATTGGGGGCTGWATTTGTTCAAATTATTCAGCCATTTTTTCGTGCCATCTCATTAATTGGAACCGAAAGAAATGTTGGAATTAAAATGTGCTGTATTCATCTGTTCTAGGCTATAAATTGGACTGTGMACCATCACGTGGAGACTCAGTAGTAGAGCTCCTTGCTGTTGTCAGCGTTGATGGAGTGGCACCCTGTGAACTACAATGTTTTCTTGTGCAGATGTGGTTGAAGTAATTCACAAATGCAGTGAACTCAAATCGTCCTCCTTTGTGTGCTGTAGCAACAGCCAGGATGRTATCAAAGGAGTCCTGAGGATGATACCTGGACACAGTGCGGTGCTCTACTCACCTGCAAAGTAAATACAACAGTGAATTTGCAGCTTTTTTTGCAACTGAGAAAGCCAAGACACAGGGAAAGACTCAGAGTGATCAGTTGACAGACCCAGATGGAGAGTGACTGTAGACAGCAATAAAATCTGAGATGCAATAAACCACCATATAGGATTGTTAGCGGTAGAGCTGGGGAGATGATGCCGTGAACCACAACTTTCATTTTGTGAAACTTTCACCTTTGCACCCCCAGGTGTTTAGTGCWGCCTTTGCATCTACATTAAATATCTGTCTTTAAATAATCATATTTCCCACTGATTCTTATGCTTTCAAGGACGATATGTTAAGAAAAGCCCTTGGACTCTCTGTAGAAGATAAGACAATCGGAAATCAAAAGCTGGCTTTGTAGCAGAAACAACTCTTGTTTGAGGAAAAAAATAATTTTCTCTTGGCTATGAATTTTAAAATTAGGAAAATTCTAAATCAACCTGTTAAATGTAGATTCTCAATTTTCTGATGCTGAACACTGAAAAATATTAAATATGACTTTCTACATTTCTGAGGAATTATGAATTCAGARCAAAACAATGTTTGCTATCTCCCAAGGAAAGGTAAGATAGATCTAGAAGTATAGTGCACATATTTTAGGAAGGATTAGTTCAATATCAATTCTGCTTAAGAGTTGTGATAGCGACAAGTCATTTTGACTTTCTCTCTCCATTTTCCTTCCTGTAAAATGGAAWTAATAATTTCTAAATGTGGTATTTATCTGTATGGAGAAGGTGCAATTACTACCAGTACGAGCTGTGCTGCATTTCAATCTGGAAATTAGAAAAAGCTCTCAGTAAATACCTTGATTTTGCAACTAACCGATGTGTGTATTTTCAGGGAATGAGAGGGGAGTTTGTCCACTGTCAATTTCCCAAGAGCAACTCTTCTTCTCTCGGGCTCAGCCTAGAGTTGTTTTGCTTTATTTTTTTGTAGACTTCTTCAGCCTGAAGGTGTCAGTTCTATTTTGTTRTTGGCTATGGGCATTTGGCTGTGAGTGTTGCTCCTGAGCTCCAAAAAGATCATTCCTCCAGTCTTCTCAGAGTAAACTACAAGAAGACTTATGCCACTTTCTTCAGAAGATGCATCAGTTCATACCATCCCTAATCCTTCCAATCCTGTGAACTTCAGTGCTTTGAATATTCAGTTCAAATATTCCTTAATATTTATCAAAGAAATAAGGGAGGTGTTGCTTTGAAAGAGGAGTTAATGTATTGCTTTGACACCTGTGAAGGCTTCTGAGAAAGAAGAAATCCTACTGGAGTGATAGGGCACAGACTGTTYAAAAGTTAGTGTCTAAGCTCTTTTCATGCCTTGGGCCACAGCACCTCGACTTTATGTTCTGTTGAAGACAGAGGTTCTGAGCTGACTTCTCCACATCCTGAGCATTTAGAGTTCTCCCAATTTCTACCACTTAGAGAAACAAGCACAGAAGGAATCAGCAAAGAAGAAATGAGTAAGTGAACAGGGGCCAGGAAAATATGTTGCTGAAGGTGCGGAATGTTCAGCGACCTGTGCGTGTTGTATGCCAATCCACCTGAACGTAGTCGTTTTGACCTTCCTAAAGCACCTATGGGTAACAAARGCTGCTCCAAGATGGATAAGTGAAAGACAGAAGAGGTGAGGCATGAGTTCCTGGGGAGTGAAGCTGCCCTGCGATAGGTCAAGGCTCTCTCTTGAGCTGTCTCCTCCTGCTCTAGCTCAGAGGTGTGGTGGGGAGCAGGGCAAAGCTCCTGCCCATCTCACTTGGCATCTGGGAACTCACAGCTAACCAAGGGAATTGACACCTAAATGTCGATGTTACTTGATCTTACTGACATTTTCAGGTGATAACAGCTATAAAATGGTTCAGAATTGAGCAATAGCCTTTAGTGAATTCTTGTCTATACTRAAACATAATTCTAGTGTCAGTGCTTTGATACAAATTTTGGAACAAATTAAAACCACTTGATTCTTAATAATTTGGTATTCTGTGATAAATTCACAAGTTCAGTCTATTAAAATAATGTAAATTGGCTTTTTTTGGGTATATTTTATGTTTCATTGCACAATAATGTATTTAATTGTAGAGTTCAATATCTCAAATTACTCTTTGGCTAAGAGGGAATGAATATAATAATTTTGATATGATTAATACTTACTTAGYCATTCTTGTCACTTCTCTGTATACCCTTTATGAAAAACTGCCCAGTACTTATATAATTTTTGTTCAGTCTGTGAGACTGCAGTACTCTTTTATTGGTTGTAGCATTACCTTGGAATGTGAATGAAGGTCTCATTTAGCTCAAAAGCACTGTGGTTTATTCTGCTGCTTCTGAAGAGCACACCTCCTCACGTTGTAGCCTGGGATGCCAGGCTTCTATAGGTTCTGGTATACATGTTATGTCTTGTAAGTTATTCTAATCCTATGAACAAATTTGTCGTGGTGAATGATTATTTTTTTTTTTTTTTGTTGTTTATTTCTGTTAATTAACTTCTCTTGTACCAGAAGTTGCTTGTTCCACTAAAATATACAGGAATACGGGAAGCTGGCACTCCTGATTTATGGCTTTTGCCTCATAAACTTTTTTTCAAAAATGCACTATTCAAATTTGCTTTTAGTGCTAGATGAGAGATCATTAACCCACTCTCTTGAGGGCAAGCACACTAGTAAAGGCAGGCAGAAGTTCAGGAAAGCTACACCTCCACATAACACGAAGGAAAAAWTCTTAAAATGCAAACATGGCATTACTATAGCATGACTACGGGATCCATRGAAAGAGYAACAAACTGATGGCAACTGCTACAGAACATGGCTGCATGGCTTCCTCAGRCTACAGCCCAAGCTCTCAGTTGAAGCTTCTGTGAGTCTCTGAGCTAACTTCTTGGATAATGTCTGTTTGCTGGCATTCAGCAGTATCCAACTGGTCTTTTAGGTCTGAAGTATTGTGTYTCTAAAAGCCTCTGAGGGACTAAAYCGACATTWCATTCCCAGGGAGTTCTGTRGTCTTTGCTTCCAGTAGGGAAAGGTGGATGGGTTGGATTGGCGTCTTTGCTGAACTCCCCCACAAACTGACTTTGGGGGAGAAGGTGCTGCAAATAGCAGACCTGTTCCTGGCTCTCCCAAACTCTGGAAGGCAGAGATATCAGTGCATTGGGTTCTTGGGATGCCCTTCCCAGCCTGGGCTCTCACAAGATGGATCAGACTCAAAGGGACCGCAGCGGGGCATCTGGTCCAACTTCCCTGCTTAGCAGGGCTGTGCTCGACGACATGGCACAGCATTGTGTCCTGACAGCTCTTGAACATCTCCAGTGAGGGAGACTCCACAGTCCCTCTGGACAATCTGTTCCAGTGTCACTTGCAGAGTGAAGAAGTTTTACCTCCYGTTCTGATGGAACTTCCAGTGCATCACAGCAACAACATGCCTGTTGCTTCGTGTCCTATTGCCTGGTGMCCCCGGGCAGAGCCTGGTTCCATCTGCCCGGTACCCCGCCTTCAGACATTTATGTACATTAATGAGCTCTCGGAGGGGTGCGCCTCAAGCAGGGTGTGGGCGAGCCCACGGAGGGCGGACAGACGCTTCTTCCACCAGCGCCAATACCCCGCGGAGGCTGCGCCCGAGCTCCCGCCGCGCCACCGCAGGGCAGGGGACGGGTACCCCGCCAACGTCAGATCACCGCGGGGCTGCTCTCGGGGCGGCAGGTGAGGGCCGTASTGCCCCGGCCGGGGCTGGGCAGGGCACATCGGGACGAGTCCCCGCGGGGTCCCGGTGCCGCCTCAGTGGCCGCGGACTCTTGGCCGCGCTCGCCCCGCGCTGCCTGGCGGAGGGAGACGTCGCGCGGCGCCGGTCTCCATGGCAGTGGGGCTGCGTGGGCGGAGTGGTCGGGGCCGCAGCGCGGCGGGCGGGCGCGCGCGGGAGGGAGGGAGAGAGGGAGGGAGGCGGTGAGGGAGGGAGCGCGCGCCCCCGGCCCGCCCCCGCCCCTCGCTCGCTGTTTGTGTCGGGCTGTGGCGGCGGCGGCGCGGCCGAGGGGCCCCGACCCTCCGCCGCTGTGAGCCGAGAGCCCCGCGCC
The DNA here is from genome assembly GCF_030028575.1 of Malurus melanocephalus. Lineage (NCBI taxonomy): Eukaryota > Metazoa > Chordata > Aves > Passeriformes > Maluridae > Malurus > Malurus melanocephalus. The sequence continues at coordinate 1,945,835 of NW_026623323.1, read as the reverse complement.
CGTTCCCGCCCCGCGCCCGCCATGCGCGGCCCCTAGAGCAGCGGGCTCGGCGGCTGGTGCGGTGCCTGCGCGGCGGCGGCGGCCATGGCGGTGGAGACGCGGCCGGAGCTGGTGGGGAAGCGGTTCCTGTGCCTCGGCGGCGAGGAGCCGCCGGAGAGCGGGTGCTGGCGGGCCGGGGTCATCCGCGCCGTGTCCCAGCGGGACTCGCACAGCCCCGAGCTGGCGGTAAGAGCCGCGGCTCGGGCCGAGCCGGGGGCTGCGGCGGGGTCGGCGGGCCCGGCGTGACACAGCCCCGCAGCCGGCCGGGCAGGGTGACGTGGAGCCGGGGGTCGCGGCCGGCGCCAGGCGCGGTTCCCCACGGTGTGTGCGGCCCCTCCGTGCTCCGGACGTGCGGCGGCGGTGGGAGAGGGCCGGTGCCTGGCCTGGCCACCGAGGGACAATCGGGCTGCCCCTGGAGCAGCAGGGGAGAATGCGGCTGATCCAGGGGAATGCAGAAACTGCCGCCGCGTAGCACTGTCCGACTGGGTCCAACGCGCTGGTGAACGTTATTAAAAGAATGTCATTGTTTCCCTTCCTTTCATGTCCGCTGTCAGTGTTTTCCTAAAGGGTGTAGGAATGTGCGTGGAGGTTAGCGAAGGAGCCAGGATATGCTCTGTTGTGCTCAGACACACTCTCGCTGTGGGGGGGGAAACACGGCCAGGATTTCCTTGGGTTGGTGTTCTGAATGCATAATCTGTAAAATGGAGTTTTATTGTGCTCYCCGGACTTGGTCGTTATTTTCTTCGTGAATTCCGCAGTCACAGGAGTGCTGTGTTACCGCTGTAGTTGTCTCCTTCCATGTTTTTATGTTATTTAATGCTTCTGAAAGCAYATTTAAAAATATCACGACTATGTAAATGGGCATTACGTAGGCTGAAAAAAGGAATCACCGGACTGCGCTGGGCAATCCATATTGCTGCTGGCAAGGGGGCGGCGTTCACAGTCCGACACGGATCGGGGTGGAATGTTGCCTTTTTTACAAACTCATCAGGCAAACAATTGCCTGGTGTTGGAGATTATCGATTGCTTAGTTCCAGAAGTGTGAATCACAAAATTAAGARCTCTTGTTTGCATTCGTCCCAGACTTCAAGCTTTGTTTCAGAAACAGAAGGTGGCCCTTGAGATGCTACTTTTTTACTATATTCTGAGTTGTTTTCTTGGTGGTTTTTTTTGGCATGTTTTGTTGGGTG